>NC_082387.1:19406605-19706605 GCF_031168955.1 Gadus macrocephalus
TGTTTGAGGGTCTGGTTTATGGGCACTTCATCCCTCAAAGCGTGGAAACATGGAAGGGGGTTAAGAGGAATCTAACGTATGGAGTACACATGTCCTGTTCAGACCTAGCATGTGTTACACATCTATTATTTACAAGTACCTTCTTTACCTTCCTTAAGGCCCAAGTCGGCACATGGAGACGCCTAAACGTTAAGCCTGTGTTTAGACAATCACCAGAACGTACAGAGAGAGTAGAGTCTCCCTGGGAATGTATAGCTCTACTTGGAGAGGGTAGAGATCTACTCTCTTCAGGAGTAGAGCTCTATTCCATCTAGGGAGAGAGTAGAGCTCTCCAATCAGTAGAATGTATGGAGAGAGCAGGGCTCTCCTCAGAGAGTAGAGCTCTCCTCAGAGAGAGTAGAGCCCTCCTCAGAGAGAGTAGAGCCCTCCTCAGAGAGTAGAGTTCTCCTCAGAGAGAGTAGAGCTCTCCTCAGAGAGAGTAGAGCCCTCCTCAGAGAGAGTAGAGCTCTCCTCAGAGAGAGTAGAGCTCTCCTCAGAGAGAGTAAAGCCCTCCTCAGAGAGAGTAAAGCTCTCCCTGGAGAGAGTAGAACTCTCCTCGGAGAGAGTAGGGCTCTCCTCAGAGAGAGTAGAGCTCTCCTCAGAGAGAGTAGAGCTCTCCCTGGAGAGAGTAGAGCCCTCCTCAGAGAGAGTAGAGCTCTCCTCAGAGAGAGTAGAGCTCTCCCTGGAGAGAGTAGAGCCCTCCTCAGAAAGAATAAAGCTCTCCTCAGAGAGAGTAGAGCTCTCCCTTGAGAGAGTAGAGCTCTCCCTGGAGAGTTCCCAGCTCTGTGCTCTCAGACTTCACCTACTGGTGAAGTCTTCACCTTCCTGCCAGCATGAGCTGGAAGAATGTGGGAAAGTTGTTATTTTCTGTTTGTCAACGTGTTAGAGCAAGTGTGTGTGTGTGTGTGTGTACGAAAGAGAGAGATAGTTTGCACAACAGGAAACGGCAAATGCCAAGCGGCAACGGAGGTAGTACACTTCTAAAGCTCATGTTAACAATCCACCAACACACACACGCATACCCCCCCCCGCCCCCCCCCCCACACACACACACACCTAAACCAGTCACCGGCGTCTCAGCCGGAGCAGGCAGAGCGCTGGTATCTCTGGTTCTGCAGCTCAGAGCTCTGACAGAGGTTCCCTTTCATACACAGAACACATGTGGACCTGGGAGAGGATAGCACTGGTGCATGTATGCGTGGGTGGGTGCGTGTGGCTGTGGGTGGGTGCGTGTGGCTGTGGGTGGGTGTGTGTGTGTGTATGTTGGCCTCACCCTATCATTTCCCCCACTGCTGCTAATCCCCCAAAACCAGCAGATAAACATGGGGGTTCCCAGCGGGCCGGAGGGAGAACAGGACCCCCTCTGGGAGGCACTCCAAGAGGGGTTCAGGAGAGGGAGGGGGGGAGAGGAGGGGAGGAGCTTTGACACCACCCCCCCCCCAACTCTGTTTGCTCAGCGTTTCCATGGAGACAGCAGGAGCTACAGGATGGAGGCTCCTGACTCAAACGATCACTGACACATCATTCACTAACAATAAACAAACCGTTAACAAACAGTTCAGTTATGGTAAGTAATCATTTACTAATGGTATTCCAAGTTTACTGATAGGACAAAGATAATTGTGTTTGTGTTGGTATTTACAAAGGTGTTAAATTATTATTAATGAATACGGAGGGTTTAGAACCTCTTACCCACTAAACATAACTACTATGCTAATGATATATAAATTAATATTGCTTATTACTGCATGAACTTATATTAATGAATGGTTCATAGAACATTAGTTAGCTGTTAAATACTGCATAAATAATGTAAATCCATGGATAATTAATGTACCCTTATTGTAAAATGTTAACAATGTAATTCAATGCACAGTACAGACATGTTCCTCATTTGAAGCCCATTCATCAAAGATGTGCGACCTCTGACCTCTAACCTCTGACCAAGAGCCCTGGTACGGACACTAGGATCTTGATAAGATGATGAGATAAGGAAGGGCATCCTCTCCCCTATGGAGAATCACGAGAGACTTCCCACAACTCTGCTTCCTGTTGTAAACACCCAGCGGGGCTTCATGAGATGAGGCCAGACCACTGAATGCAGGGAACGCCACTGCCTCCGCAGACTCTGTTATTCCAGGTCTCATCAGGAAACCGTCCGAGCTGACTGGGGGAGCTGGCCTGCAGGGAGAGCCAGCGGACCGTGTCTCCTGCATGGCTTTATGTCTGCCCGGGGACAGCATTACAGGGGGACAGGCCAGGTGCCGGTACACCCTACTGTACGGTGGGGCCTCCCTTCTGGCTGCACGGGGCCCATGTGCAGCGAGGTGTGAAGCCAACAGGTTGGGCAGGGCAGCAGAACCGGCAGAGTCCCGGTGAGTATCGGGTCTCGTGTAGAAGCACGTTGCTCTCCCAGCACAGAGCCCAGTCTAAATAAATCATCAGCCATCGCTAACAGTCGCCTCACAGCCAAGGTTTTACAGAGAGGGAGAAAAAAACATTCATTCTTAATGGATGGAAAATGGCAGCTCTGGCCATCTGTTGCTGAGCGGAGTGGAGGCCAACACAGAGAAACAATGAAGAGGGAAGCGGAGCTGACTGGGCCTCAGATGAACAGTAATTCTGATGGAGAGCCCATGAAACTGTCCAGAAAGGCTCACAGTTTATTCTTTAACAAATGATTTCTGCTGCCATTTAGAGTGGCTCGACACACTGTAGCGGCGCAGTGCATCGTGGGGCAGCGGCGCAGTGCATCGTGGGGCAGCGGCGCAGTGCATCGTGGGGCAGCGGCGCAGTGCATCGTGGGGCAGCGGCGCAGTGCATCGTGGGGCAGCGGCGCAGTGCATCGTGGGGCAGCGGCGCAGTGCATCATGGGGCAGCGGCGCAGTGCATCATGGGGCAGCGGCGCAGTGCATCATGGGGCAGCGGCGCAGTGCATCATGGGGCAGCGGTGCAGTGCATCATGGGGCAGCGGCGCAGTGCATCGTGGGGCAGCGGCGCAGTGCATCGTGGGGCAGCGGTGCAGTGCATCGTGGGGCAGCGGCGCAGTGCATCATGGGGCAGTGTGCAGTGAAACGCTAGCCTGGCGTTAGCGGAGGTTAACTCACAGCCTCCCATTTAACCCACGGCCATTGTGTGTGTGTGTATTTGGTTTTTATGCATGGATGTGTGTACCACGTTGCTGGAGGATGAACGGGGTCAGAGAGAGAATATGACTCAATTACAGTGCGATTGATATCTGGAGGAATTTCTCTAGATTCAAGCTGTTGGAAAATAAAATTAGAACAAGGCACAAAAGACAAAGGTGGCAGAAATCCAATTAGGTGAGGATAGAAGGAAAGGGGGCGTGGAGTGAAGGAAAGGGGGCGTGGAGTGAAGGAAAGGGGGTGTGGCGTGAAGGAAAGGAGGAGAGGAGCGGAAAAGAGTGATCATTCTACCAAAGGGATCAACAAAGGGTGCTGGAGTGAAGAAAGATGCTCCGCTGGTCTGTGGAGGCGGTATGACCACAGATCTAAGACATTAAAATCTTGAGTTACACCATAACAATTTAAAGCAAGAGTTCCAACAACAAATCACCTGGCCCATCCGTGATGTAACCCCGGTATGGACTGTGTTCTGCCAAGGTGATTACACCCAGACCCCTGATAGTGTATGATATAGTCTGACATTGCAGCTTTCGAGTCTCTCCTCGGTTTTCCAGTTTGTCTCGTTTCACTTTTCGGCTGGTTCTATCAGTACATTAATTATCAAGCGACACGTCAACGTTGTGCTGTAATGATCTGCTCTCGGAGGACCCATCCGTCCAATCAAAAGGCTGCTTCTGGTCCCACTGGGCCACACCCCTTTCCCATGTCCCTCACGGACCCTGGCATCCGGAGATGACATCAATTATTACATTGAGATTAATGAGGGACAAATAATGCCTCTCAAAAATTATTCTTTAAAAAGTGAAAACCTCTAAGGGGGTGTGATAGTCTGATAATAGTTATAGACTGTTATCGATTCTAACAGACTGAAAATAGATAGTTATAGACTGATAATATTTATAGACTGATAAGTAATAGACTGATAATAGTTAGACTCATAATAGTTATAGACTGATAATAGTATAAGACTGATAGTAGTTGTTTTAAAGTGAAGAGCAGTGACACAGACCTGACAGGACTCATGAGCCAATGGGGGGGAGGGAGGTTGCTCCCAATGGGACCATCCAGTGTAACGTGACCCTGTAAACATCCTCTCTGTGGGTCAGTGGACCCTCATATCATCAAAGAACAAGGTGAGCCACGGTGGACTGAGGGCCCTACGGTACTCCGGCTTCCCCCCCCCCCCCCCCCCCCCTTAACCCCCCTCCCCCCCGCCTCCACGACCCCCACTCCTTGGGACTAGGACTCCGACTATCACTGAGTTAGGACCATGATACAAGATGGTTTCAAACTATTTCTCCACTATTTATATTCTTATGTGCTCAGCCTTGATGACTCTAGAAGTTCAGAATAGTCCTGTTCATGATTCCACGATTCATGAGATGAACTAAAGACGTTTCCAATGCATCTTATCTGTGTGATGAGAGCTGAAGACAAAGCATTTCTATTACAACAGAGCAACTAGCACTTCAACCGGTACACTTGTTTGGCCCGGGCAGAAGACAGCAGCAGCAACCTGACGTAGAAGCAGATTCATTAACAGTCAAAGGTGAATAAACACTTTACTGGCAATGTTACTCAAGCACAAAGAGCGGTTCAGTGACCACGGTATACAGCCTCATCAGCTGTTGTTTGGGTAAGTCTTCCTAATCTCTGGTTTTGTTCTCCTTCTCTTTGAACCTGTCTAAATAAACGTCATTTCCCACCTCAGCGTTCATCCTCCCGACTCTGCTCAGAGACTTTCACGGCCAGATTGGATTGTCTCCTCTGTGGAATGTCCTATTGTCCCGGCCTCTCCTATAAAACCCAACGGTCCTATTGGTCTTTGTTGACCCCCATAAACCCTGAGGTGAAGCAGACCGCAGGTGGACCTGATTCACAGCTCCTCCTAAACTCCCGACCCCACGATGCTCTCAGGCCTCGTCCTACTGCTGTCTGTCCATCCTCCCGCCCGTCTGTCTGTCCACCCGTCAGTCTGTCTCTCACAGTCAGGGGAATTCACTTCCATTTCATTAAAATTGTTTTCATTGAGAAATTGTGATTTTAGGACACTCCAAAACCTGTTTCTTGGGTACTGTAAAAAAGGACTATTGAGGTATGAAATATTTTCAATGTTGAATGGCTTTGCTGATCTTGATCAAACAGCAAAACTTAATGTTGAACACGATCCATGAAGCACAGAGAAGAAGGTGAACCACACTGTATTCTAGCAGCGCTCAAACAACTTGGAAAGTCACCTCCTCGCTTCCCCACACCAAAGGCCAGATGCATAGGAGCCCAGCTGCTTGTGTTTAGTAAACATGTCCACAAGCGGCCGACTAGTGAGGGATGAGGAGGAGAAGGAGCAGGAGGAGGAGGAGGAGGAGGAGCAGGAGGGGGAGGGGGAGGGGGAGGGGGAGGAGGAGGAGGAGGAGGAGGAGGGGGAGGGGGAGGGGGAGCAGGAGGGGGAGGAGGAGGAGGAGGAGGGGGAGGGGGAGGAGGAGGAGGAGGGGGTGGGGGAGCAGGAGGGGGAGGGGGAGGAGGAGGAGGAGGGGGAGGAGGAGGAGGAGCAGGAGGAGGAGGGGGAGCAGGAGGAGGAGGGGGAGGAGGAGGGGGAGGGGGAGGGGGAGGAGGAGCAGGAGGAGGAGGGGGAGCAGGAGGAGGAGGGGGAGCAGGAGGGGGAGCAGGAGGGGGAGGAGGAGGGGGAGGAGGAGCAGGAGGAGGGGGGGGAGCAGGAGGAGGAGGGGGAGGGGGAGGAGGAGGGGGTGGGGGAGCAGGAGGGGGAGGGGGAGGAGGAGGGGGAGGGGGAGGAGGAGCAGGAGGAGGAGGGGGAGCAGGAGGGGGAGGAGGAGGGGGAGGGGGAGGAGGAGGGGGAGGGGGAGGGGGAGCAGGAGGAGGAGGGGGAGCAGGAGGGGGAGGAGGAGCAGGAGGGGGAGGAGGAGGGGGAGGGGGAGGAGGAGCAGGAGGAGCAGGAGGAGCAGGAGGAGGAGGGGGAGGAGGAGCAGGAGGAGGAGGGGGAGCAGGAGGGGGAGGAGGAGGGGGAGGGGGAGGAGGAGGGGGAGGGGGAGGGGGAGCGGGAGGAGGAGGGGGAGCAGGAGGAGGAGGGGGAGCAGGAGGGGGAGGAGGAGGAGGAGGGGGAGGAGGAGCAGGAGGAGGGGGGGAGAAGGAGGAGCCAACAGCGAGGCAGACACTCATCGGACCACCTGGAGGTACCCAGGAGGGGTTTCTCTTGCACCTCACAGCACAGGAAGACATTGAAACACTGGAAGCCTTCGGGGGAGAAATATTAGAGGGATAATGCGGGCCACGTCTGAGCCCCCCAGAGCAGAGGGGATGAACCCCTCGTTCTCTCTGTCGAGGGGAGGGAAACTGGCTCTAATGGTGGACTTTGGTTATATAATGTTGTATTGTGTGATGGTCTGATGTGAAGATCAACATTTCTCAAACAATTGTTTACACCACACACACACACACACACACACACACACACACACACACACACACACACACACACACACACACACACACACACACACACACACACACACACACACACTTTAAGAGGCTATTTATACATAATTAATCAAGTGTGTGTAAATTACAAATTAAAATAACATATATGACAATTAATGGAACACTCTATCCATTACTTGCACAACAAGCACTATGTTATGAACCACACAGGTGGGTTAACCTATAACCCTAACCTAACCTAACCTAACCTAACCTATAACCTTAACACCCTCAGGCTCCTTATCGTCCCGTCTATAGTGTCCTCGGTTACAGCGGGGTAACGAGCTGTAAACCACTAGACAGTTGTTATCGGGCCCTTCCATCTTTTAATTAGATCTTGGCCTAAAGTTCACCAACCGTTGGGGAATGGAACTCACATCACCCACGAGGCGTCGATAAGGCTCGTGATCAAACGTAGTGGGAAAAGGGCCGCATAAAGAGCGCCTCATATCGGCCGAGCATGATCATGACTATGCTTATGGGAGTGAGGAGAGCTGAAGTGCGTTGGCAGGACAGGCAGAAGGAAACCAACCTTGAGGAAGACAAGACGACCGATAAAGGATGGGAACGTTGGTCAATCGTAAAAGAACATGAGGCCAAACAGAGCTGTGTAGACCAGGCAAAGGACTGCTCAGATTAAGGATTGTTTCATTCAAAGATGAAGGACTTTGTAATGAAAAATCAGATAAATTACCTACCACTCCAGATAAGAAAAGGTTTGATGGACGACAGCATATTCAATGTATCGTTGGACATAGGCTTACCTCTTCTGGTAGACGGCGGCGTGGTCTCTGGCTAGACGGGGGGTCGAGGCTCGGTACAGACCGGTCCTCCAGGTGCCCTGCACGCACGCGCTCAGCCACAACAGAAGCACGACCCCGAGGCAGCTCCGCGGGAGGGGCGCGGACGCGCGCTCACGGCTAGACATCCCCGGGTCCGGTTCTAAAAAGTACGACCTGAAGTTAGTAATAAGCTTCTCCTCTCGGACAGCAGCAGGATATCCACCAGAGCGGGAGAGAGGAAAGTCAAAGATCCACTCGGTTCGTTAGGGTAACGCGCGCATCCCGAGCAGAGTCCGTAAAGAGTCCAAACTCACTCCTGGAACATCTGAACCCGAGCTCTGCTTTAGATGGTAGTCAGGCTGCTGGTTCAGATCTGCTGCAGACTTCACCGGGAGTACCACGCACGCCAACAGAACCAACAGAACCAACCGGACGCTGCAGCTGATCTGAACCCCAAGCCGCTTCGTCTGCTCGCGCTGCGGGAGGAGACGTCACGTGCACGCAGCGCCCCGTTTTTATAGTGGGGGCGTTTAAAGGCTCGTGCCCCGCTGCACCCCCCCGGAGACAGTACCCACACTGACCACCGGCATCTGTTGCACATTAATCCACTGCGATGACATCAGAGCCGCTCGTGGCACGTCAGCGGTGAGAGGGACTTTGTTGACATTTTCGGCTTTATTACCAAGTAAAGGCTGGCGTTTCAAAAATAATGCACAACCTAATACATGCTAGAATCGGATTGTGCTTTTCTTTAAGACTGCGTAGGCCTACATGAATGTCAAGAAAGATGGGTTTTCAAGATAGGGCTCACACCCGTTATCCAAGTAAAATGTACTGTAACGAGTTATGATGGCAGCATGCTGTCCCAGCCCGTTCCCTCTGGGTCCGGTGGGGACGGGAACTGGTCTGCTAGAGCCCTCTGGACACTAGACTATCCAGGGTAACAAGTGAGGAGGTCAGGGCGTCCAAGGCACCTGTGAGGCTACAGTAGAACCAGAAGTAAGAAGCTCAGGGCTGGGTCCTGATCCAAAACCACCTGGCTCAGGGGAGCCGGCAGAATTAAGTCCTGTGGTCACGGGCTGCTGCTGCTGCTGCTGCAGGGCTGTTCACCCCCTGGGCTAGGTGTTCACCCCCTGGGCTAGGTGTTCACCCCCTGGGCTAGGTGTTCACCCCCTGGGCTAGGTTCACCCCCTGGGCTAGGTGTTCACCCCCTGGGCTAGGTTCACCCCCTGGGCTAGGCGTTCACCCCCTGGGCTAGGTGTTCACCCTGTGGGCTAGGTAGTTAGCAGCCCAGGTAGTACCTGCCTCGGGGTATGGGCCTTCTGTGCCGCTCCCAACTATCGACATTAGATATAACATCAAGTATGTATTGTAGTGAAGTATGCATGTGGTGAAGTTTTTAAATGTTCAATCGTAAACACACTTTAACATTACAGAAATACAGCATTGCCATTTGCCCTTGTCTAAGACATTGCATTGCATTAGCTGATGTACATTTCTTAACACAGCCACCCTTTCTCTGTTACCGCCTTGTTGCGTCGGTCTGTTTTGAGCGTTGGGTAGCCGCTACAAAGGTTCCTGTAGTGTATGGGAACGGACGTTGAGGGGAACTAAGTGAGTGGGCGTGGCCAAAACACTGAACTGCTTTCCAAGAAGTCCCTCAGTCGGAGCGCGCCTATTGTTAAGGGACAGCCTATAACAGGACGTATTATTCAAGCCTTAAATAACCCGTCCTGTTGAAGGCTGTCCCTTAAATTTTAAGGGACAGCCTTTAACAGGATGTGTCATTTAAGGGATAGCCTCTAACAGGACGTGTATTCTAAGGGACAGCCTTTAACAGGACGTGTCATTTAAGGGACAGCCTGTAACAGGACGTGTTATTTAAGGGACAGCCTGTAACAGGATGTGTTATTTAAGGGACAGCCTGTAACAGGACATGCCCCTACCATTTACATAGGCCTTCAGGTATGAGTTAGAATCATCCACCAGTTCATGTCAGACAGGAGAGACAAGTCAAATGTGACTCTTTTTTTTGGCCCACGTACTATATGTGTATTTATACATTTAGAAAACCCAATGTAAGCATGTATGAAGTCATGTCCGTGGTCATTTGGAAAGACGTTTTGAATTTGTAGCAAATGCAGCAGAGATTGACAATTTATGTCAACCTAATATCTTATTTTAAAAGAGGCCAGGACATCCATCTCAAGTAGATCCTACGCCCATGGCCCCATGCCACGGCCTGCTGGCCTTCCAGATCCCACCCAATGTGTCAGTGACATGGGGACTGGTTTCAGGGCATTAGCTAGGCCTGCTAGGGGCCTACCTTATTCTCAAGTCAAGTCAAATTTAATTATCCCACTAGGGGAGATTAGGATGCAGCCAGGTATTAACAAACACACCAACAACAAGACACAGACTAAGATAACAGTTGGTGATGGAAAAACCATCAAAACACAAATGACCAGTACATAAAAATACACAAGATACAGTATTCTGGTGATGGGCCTCCACCTACACCTCTATCTGGTGATGGGACTACACCTCCACCTACACCTTTATCTGTTGATGGGCCTACACCTACACGTCTATCTGGTGATAGGCCTACACCTACACCTTTATCTGTTGATGGGCCTACACCTCTATCTGGTGATAGGCCTAAACCTACACCTCTATCTGGTGATAGGCCTACACCTACACCTTTATCTGTTGATGGGCCAACACCTACGCCTCTATCTGGTGATAGGCCTACACCTACGCCTTTATCTGCTGATGGGCCTACACCTACGCCTTTATCTGTTGATGGGCCTACACATACACCTTTATCTGCTGATGGGCCTACACCTACACCTTTATCTGCTGATGGGCCTACACCTACACCTTTATCTGCTGATGGGCCTGCACCTACACCTTTATCTGTTGATGGGCCTACACCTACACCTTTATCTGTTGATGGGCCTACACCTATCGGGCCTGATCATAGTGTCCCTCTCCTCCCTCCTGCTTTCCCTCTCCTCTCTCCTGTCCTCCTCCTCCTCCTCCTCCTCCTCCTCCTCCTCCTCCTCCTCCTCCTCCTCCAGGCTTTATTCGTCCAGTGAGGATCAGGTGCTGAGGTCCCGGTTCTCCTATGGTCTCTGGTCTCTTATCACTTCCGAGGAGGAGACCAGGGAACGGCGTGCTGTTCTTATGAACCATCATCACTCTGGGTTGACTGAGATGTTATGTGGCAGCTGATTGAGCGCATTTGAGCACAAATCTTCCAAACAAGGTCGATGAGAGATATATTTCAGAAGCTCAAACCATTAATAAAGGGTTACTTGATTTATTTCATTTATTTTATTAAACTGTTGACTCTGGGGCCCTGACGAATCTTCTAAAACGTAACGAAAACATTGCAAGTGCCAAAGCTTCTAAAAACAATGCAGTGCTGCCATCTAGCGAAATGTTGTATAGTTTTAACCTCACTCCCAAGTGTAAATAAATAACCACATTTACCAAAGATGCACATTAAATATTCTTAAAAACGCTTTTTGCAAACATACGGATTAAACAATTGTACAGGTGTGTGTGCGTGTGTGCCTTCAGTCTGAGTTGAGGCAGAGACACACGCCCTGCAGCACCCAGTGGGAGATGTGTTTGGTGGTGGACAGGTCCGCCTCAAACACCAGCCCCACCCCCATGGCGTTCCTCCGCATGGACGTGGTGTAGACCGGGGTCCGCAGCGTGTTCTGAGGGCCACAAAGGGGGTCATCTAGTGCTCACATGAGGGATGAACACACACACACACACACACACACACACACACACACACACACACACACACACACACACACACACACACACACACACACACACACACACACACACACACACACACACACACACACACACACACACACACACACAAAGGGTGGAGCTTGCCCACTAGCAGGTCCACTGGGGCCTCCTAACCTGGGTTGGTTGCCTGCCGGGTGCTGTAATAGTGATACTGGTTGAGCGGTGCTTACCCGCAGAGACAGACGATGGTCCTCGATGGGGATGACCTTGAGGACGGGCAGCTGGACCACCAGCACCTTTGCCTTACTCCTGACCAGGCAGCCCTCATCCACGTCCCAGTCGGCCCCTTCCAGATACAGGCCAGACACAAAGCACCCTGGAAAACACACACACACACTCAGCACAAGGCGTACAGCCCGTACGGAGCCTATAGAGAGAGTGCTTGGCGGGCCGTCCTCTGAATGTGTCCTAGTCTCCAGGGCTGAGAGTGTCTGTGAGGGCGTCACTAACAGACATCAGTAGTACTGGGTAAGTGGTCTGAGTGGAAGACCTCACCTTGTCCTGGTCTCTCGTTGACCTCCTCCTCACTGCGGTACCGTGTGACCTGGGTGTAGAGCGTGGAGCGGTCCAGAGGCCAGCCGTTCTTCCTGCACGTGGCCTGGACCAGAGCGGTCAGGTAGGATTCTGGGATATGGAGTCCAGACAGCCACATCACGTTGGGTTCTCCCTCTTCCACCTGGAACACAAAGAGAACCGTATTGACGACACACACATAACACACGTTCTCTCTGCGTCGTATATCCCAGCTGAAGGCTTCGTAACTTTGGCCTTTGTCCCTCCACACACAGATCTGCTTGAAAAGGACTCTTCACTACTTCACCTCGCACAAGGCTTATTCGTCTCTAAAACAGTTATAATTCTAATAGTTCTAATACTTAGAGAAGAAATACACAACAAACATAAAGCCACATGTAAATATTACATTTAGTGTTTTTCACCTTAGCTGAATCAGTGAGGAAACAAAGGCCAACCGTTCCCCAACTGGTGAAACTCTGTGCTCCATCAGCTGTACTGGAGTAGCTGTTCTTACCCAGCAGCTGTACTGGAGTAGCTGTTCTTACCCAGCAGCTCTACTGGTGTAGCTGCTCTTACCCAGCTGCTGTACTGGTGTAGCAGTGCTGGTGTAGCTGCTCTTACCCAGCTGCTGTACTGGTGTAGCAGTACTGGTGTAGCTGCTCTTACCCAGCTGCTGTACTGGTGTAGCAGTACTGGTGTAGCTGCTCTTACCCAGCTGCTGTACTGGTGTAGCAGTACTGGTGTAGCTGCTCTTACCCAGCTGCTGTACTGGTGTAGCAGTACTGGTGTAGCTGCTCTTACCCAGCTGCTGTACTGCGAGTAGCGCCGGTTGAAGTGCAGCATCCAGTTCCCCAGGGACTTCAGGGTGTCGGGCGCCAGCTTCCTCCAGATGTCTGGGATGTTCCCGTTGAACAGGGCCCGGGCCACCTGGTCCAGCTCGCTGCTCATGCCCACCTCGCCGGCCAGCGCCTGCAAGACGCAGCCGTGAGACTGACTGGTGAGGACCACACTCACCTCTACATCGCGACCCGTGTAGAAATATCACAGGGTTTGAGATCAAGATGAAGCAGGAAATAGGCTTCCTGCTCATGTCCTAAATTGTTTGTAAAGGACATCCTGACTCATTTTTATGAATAAACATCCTGCAACACCATGACAACCGCCATAAACAGGCATCAGGGTTGATTGATGGAGGTGCTTGATGGATGGAAATCGTTATTTTAGTTATTATACACATCAGTGACTTAGCTCTTTCACTGACATCAGAAGCTTGGCGCTATCACTGACATCAGTGACTTAGCTCTATCACTGACATCAGTGACTTAGCTCTATCACTGACATCGGTGACGTAGCTCTATCACTGACATCAGTGACTTAGCTCTATCACTGACATCGGTGACTTAGCTCTATCACTGACATCGGTGACTTAGCTCTATCACTGACATCAGTGACTTAGCTCTATCACTGACATCAGTGACTTAGCTCTATCACTGACATCGGTGACTTAGCTCTATCACTGACATCGGTGACTTAGCTCTATCAGTGACTTAGCTCTATCACTGACATCGGTGACTTAGCTCTATCACTGACATCGGTGACTTAGCTCTATCACTGACATCGGTGACTTAGCTCTATCACTGACATCGGTGACTTAGCTCTATCACTGACATCAGTGACTTAGCTCTATCACTGACATCAGTGACTTAGCTCTATCACTGACATCAGGGATAGATGACTCACCCCCTGTACTAGACCCACCCTCTACACTAGACCCACCCTCTGTACTAGACCCACCCTCTGTACTACTAGACCCACCCTCTACACTAGACCCACCCTCTACACTAGACCCACCCTCTGTACTAGACCCACCCTCTGTACTACTAGACCCACCCTCTGTACTACTAGACCCACCCTCTACACTAGACCCACCCTCTGTACTAGACCCACCCTCTGTACTAGACCCACCCTCTGTACTAGACCCACCCTCTGTACTAGACCCACCCTCTGTACTAGACCCACCCTCTACACTAGACCCACCCTCTGTACTACTAGACCCACCCTCTACACTAGACCCACCCTCTGTACTAGACCCACCCTCTGTACTAGACCCACCCTCTACACTAGACCCACCCTCTGTACTACTAGACCCACCCTCTACACTAGACCCACCCTCTGTACTAGACCCACCCTCTGTACTAGACCCACCCTCTGTACTAGACCCACCCTCTGTACTAGACCCACCCTCTGTACTAGACCCACCCTCTGTACTAGACCCACCCTCTGTACTACTAGACCCACCCTCTGTACTAGACCCACCCTCTGCACTAGACCCACCCTCTACACTAGACCCACCCTCTGCACTAGACCCACCCTCTGTACTACTAGACCCACCCTCTGTACTACTAGACCCACCCTCTGCACTAGACCCACCCTCTGTACTAGACCCACCCTCTGTACTAGACCCACCCTCTGTACTACTAGACCCACCCTCTGTACTAGACCCACCCTCTGTACTACTAGACCCACCCTCTGCACTAGACTCACCCTCTGCAGCTCGGCCAGCGAGAGGCCCATGCGGACCAGCAGCTTGTTGAAGCGCTCCAGCTCCTGCAGCAGGACCACGGAGGTGGGCGACATGTCCAGGCCCAGCCTCTTCCGGAGCACGTCCAGCTGGAACACAGCGGGCAGCTTGTTCTGGATGTCCTGGGCCACCTGGCTGATGTACTCGTCTCTGCTCATGCCTCCTCCAGTGTCCCCTGGCGCCAACCACAAACTCAAATCATTGTATGGATGTGGGACTGGATGTGCAGATACATCCGTACTCACAATCGATACAGCCCTGTATATCATCCAGACCGGGTTATGGAATGCATCACATAGGTCAAAGCTTCTGACAGATTTGTAGCTCTATGAGGTAGGGGGTGGGTGTTAGTTGTCTGGGGCTGCAGCTCTATCAGGCGGGGTGTTACCTGTTTGGGGATGCAGCTCTATGAGATGGAGGGGGGGCTGTAGCTCTATGAGATGGAGGAGGGGCTGTAGCTCTATGACAATGAGAGGGGCTGCAGCTCTATGAGATGGAGGGGGGGCTGTAGCTCTATGACAATGAGAGGGGCTGTAGCTCTATGAGATGGAGGGGGGGCTGTAGCTCTATGACAATGAGAGGGGCTGTAGCTCTATGAGATGGAGGGGGGGCTGTAGCTCTATGACAATGAGGGGCTGCAGCTCTATGAGATGGAGGGGGGGCTGTAGCTCTATGACAATGAGAGGGGCTGCAGCTCTATGAGATGGAGGGGGGGCTGTAGCTCTATGACAATGAGAGGGGCTGTAGCTCTATGAGATGGAGGGGCTGTACCTGTCTGGGTCTGTAGCTCTATGACAATGAGAGGGGCTGTAGCTCTATGAGATGGAGGGGCTGTACCTGTCTGGGTCTGTAGCTCTATGACAATGAGAGGGGCTGTACCTGTCTGGGTCTGTAGCTCTATGGGACTGAGAGGGGGCTTTAGCTCTATGAGATGGAGGGAGCTGTAGCTCTATCAGACTGAAGTGGGGCTGTAACTCTATGAGATGGAGGGTGTTACCTGTCTGAGGCTGCAGCTCTATGAGGTGGGTCCACATGTCTCTGGCTGCCTGAGTGTAGTATCCTATCTCCGCATTGGGGTGCAGCCCAAACACCTCGGGGGTGTTGGCCAACGGCAGGGACTCGATCTCTCCTGGGGAATTAAGAGAAAGAGCAGAGAGTGTCAACACATGAAAGTCATCCTCTGGTGTTCACTTCTTTCTAACCAGGGTTACTGACCAACGTATGTATCTTTGAGCCCCTGGGGAGGGATCTTGTAGTCTGCATCCCGATTGTGGAAGAGGTGGAAGGGTTGGAAGACGTCGAAGATGAAATCTCCTAGGTACTCGTCCATGTAGACATTGAGGATCCTGCGGTCGAAGCTGTCGATGGCGCGGCCTCCGTACATCACCTAGGAGATGCAGCAGCTCAGGGTAAATGCAGGGGTCAACTCGCATCGACAAAGGGCCAGCCGGGTGTTAGCACTCTGACTTTATCCAAGTTAGCCAGTAAGCCTCTGCAATTTATATGGACAATTTGAACAGCTAGCCAGTAAGCCTAAACACTACGGTTGTCCATTGAGTCTAACCTCTCCAATTAGGTACTTCAGGCTTTCCCAGGGGATCTCTGCATCTCCTTGGTTGTGGGCTTTAGTTAGATACGTATCCAGGATCTCCATACACACCTGGAATACGAACAACATCATGGAAAACATGAACTTATACAGAAACCGACAAACATCCAAAGACCAAACAGGCCGATGACGATTGGAGAAGTAGGAAAAGTGCAAGGCCTTGAGAGCGAGCTACAATCCTTGGGCTTTCTTTGACTAGGAAGGCCGGAGCTCACCTGGAAGTCAGACTCGTTGAAGTCGTACGGCACGTTCCAGCCAATCTTGCCGTACTTGCGGCGCTCTTGCACCACGGCGTGGAAAAAGGCGAGCACGTAGACCAGGCTGCGGTAGGCCGGATGCTGGCAAGACATGAGCGTCTCATGGGAGATCTTGAAGTAGGTGGCCCTCATGTTGAGCTTCAGCCCGTTGGGCGGCTCCGTAACCACCTATGGATCAATCAACGATACACTGACGATAATATTCCCCTCTCTCAATCTTTTCAAATGGGTAAAGGCAGGTGCCCTGTGGAGGCCTACTCCTCGCTGTGTCTCACAGGTCCTTCCCCTGGGCAAGTTGGGGTTTCCTATTTGTTAAATGCAGCCTTTGGCTCTCTCTTTGGTCCACACCACTACTGACCTTGAGGGCTTTTTGCAGGATGCCGATGGGGAAGTCCTGGATGGGGTCTGTGGTGAGCCAGAGGCGGTAGTCCGGGTGGGGCTTGGTGATCCTCTCTAGAGATTTCTCCAGCTGCCTCAGCCACCGGACCAGCAGGTGGCAGTTCTGCAGCATCAGCCACTGGCCCCGGGACGCGGCCGTCTCCAGCAGCTGCAGCGCCACCTACAGCACGGGGGTTTGAGAAGAGTAGCTCAGTCTGTATCTCAGCCTTCAGTTCATTGATTTAATGTTGTTTTGAAAGGGGCAATATTGTTTGGACCACCTTGTGTCAATTTGACGTAAAAAAGCATTCAAGAATTCAAATTGGCATGGTTTCATTACTACGTAGCTTGTAATTTTCATTGATTGAATTCATGAGATGGAGGAAGGTGCTGAACTCTGACCTTCTCCTGGCCCTGACCCATGGCCAGGAACTTGAGGCGGTTCCCCCCGAAGCCCGACCTCTCGGCCAGCTTCATGAGGTCGCTGGCGGGGTCGGAACCAGGGCTCAGGATAAACACGATGGGGGAGTTGGGGCTGCTCTGCTCATAGATGGCATCGAAGCTTATCACCGGAGGCTGCACGTACCTGGGCGGTCACAGAAAGAACAGAATATTGTCTATACTTGCTCTAATGAGGTAGTGCAATTGAACATTCTTTAAACCAAACACTCTGGATCGTTATCCAGCCATAATAAAAACAACGCTATAAGGCGATTTCTGATTGATACAAACCACAACCACAAACCCTGCTGTGGTGCTCTTTGGTTTGATCAGCTTGGATCAAGAGTAACATAAATGCACATTCCACCTGTTCAGATGTCACAAACTGATAGTCAACGTCTCTGCAGTTAGGTGGAGGTATGTTTCTAGATGTCTCTGTGTCATTACCTGGGGCCCATGGTGGTGCTGACATAGTCGCTGACTGCCCGGTATACTCGGTCCAGCCGGAAGCAGCGCAGCAGCAGCAGCCTCTGGAAGGGCGTCAGGTTCTCCTGGTACTTCAGGGGGAGAGCGGACTGCTCCGGGCCATCCAGGTCGTACCACTGAGGGGATCAGACCATAAGAGGATCACACCATCAGAGGATCAGAGGATCAGAAGATCAGACCATCAGCGGATCAGAGGATCAGACCATCAGAGGATCAGAGGATCAGAGGATCAGACCATCAGCGGATCAGAGGATCAGACCATCAGCGGATCAGAGGATCAGACCATCAGAGGATCACGCCTACCTCAAACACTGTTCATAGTGGATAAAATTTGCAGTGTTCAAATACTGCTTCAAATAACCTGGACATAGCTGTAGAAAATGCTGATCGATATTTATTTAAAAATGGTATCGATAAAATCACATCCTATAACTGAAATATTCTGCAAATAAAAAATGTTGGCCAAACCTCTCATTGTTGTACCAGGGACACATGCATTTACAACACGCTGCAGCAGGATCCTATCTGAGTATTAAACCAGCAACCTTAGAGGTGCATCATCCCACCTGCCTACCTCCTGAGCCAAGTGGTCAAAGCTTTCTTCAGATGATTTCCTTCACTAACTAAAGAGCTGACTCACCGCCTCCCATTGGCCCGGGTGCTGCTCCACGTCATCGGGCAGAGAGCCAAACTGCTCAGGGAAGAGCTCTGCCAGCCTCACGATGTCCTCCCAGCCCTGGTCTGGAAGCCAGGGGCAAGGCTTCTGACGCTGGCTTTTCTCCAGGGACAGGTTGCCTGTAGACAGGGAGTTTGGGGAACTTGAGTGGAAGCAACTTTTTCCTGGCAACGGTTGT
The DNA here is from genome assembly GCF_031168955.1 of Gadus macrocephalus. Classification (NCBI taxonomy): domain Eukaryota; kingdom Metazoa; phylum Chordata; class Actinopteri; order Gadiformes; family Gadidae; genus Gadus; species Gadus macrocephalus. Next base: position 19,425,024 of record NC_082387.1, read on the forward strand.
TTACTTCCTGTAGTCTCACGATTGCTTTACACACGTTTTAAGGCAACGGTTGATGAGGAAATGACGAAATGACTGGATCCTGCTGACCAACCAAACAGACAACAACACATGCTCTGGATATGGATATCTGCAGTATGTGTCTCTGACCCTTCAGGAAGAAGTGCAGCTCCTCCTGCGGGGCCCGGCCCTCGGCCTGCTCCGTCTTCACCGTCATGTTGAAGGAGAAGAGCAGCTTGTGTCTTTCAAAAAGCCCTGTGGACGAAGTAATATGGTGTTAGATAATAACTATCTATTATGCTGGGAATGCTTTTCAAGACCACTCAAAGGGGGGAGGGGGACTACAAGACAAGGCCCATGAACCAGCAACCCTCCGACTGCTTTGTCTCTTTGTTGTCCCGCGTGTCTCTCTTACCCGTACAGCCGTAGTTGTAGACGTTGTGCGTCAGGGTGTCCATCATGTTCTTCAGCCTCTTGGGCAAGATGGAGTCGGGCATGGATTTGCGCAGCGAGAGATTGAAGACGTCCAGGTAGGCGGCCAGAGAGTACTGGTACATGCTGTTGACAACCGCCATCTCCGCCAGCACAAAGAACAAGATGGCGCCGCACTTGGCCGCAGGGCGGTAGCCGTCGCGCAGCTTGTCGATGTCTACAGACGTCTTCTGAGCTAGCTTTAGTTTCTCAAACACCTACGGAGAAACGCAATGCGCAAAAAGCTCGGTTGTCCACACCAACAAACTACGGCCTGCTTCATATTACTTATGCTGACATGCATTTTGAGGTTTTGCTCAGAACAGGGAAATTATTTGAACAGCTAAGAGTTGTTGAGTAATGTTTGGTTATTAGAAATATTAAAAATCGGATTTATTGTTATTTGTTCTATGCTGTAGGGCAGCACACTTTTTTAAGAATTATTCCATTTGAGTCACAGAATAGTATGACTTGAGCAATCCGTTCCATTTTGAGGACAACTTGTCAGCACCATCCATGTAGTGTGTCTGTCATATAGGAAAGTGTATTTGCTGCGCTGTTACAAGCTGAAGCTCTTTCACTGGTAAACTTTGACAGTCTAGATCTAGGATGGATTTAGGAGTGCAACAGTATGGATAACCTCTGCCCAGGGTCAGAGGAGATCCCCATGGGACTGACCTCGCCGGCCTTGGACTTGGTCTCCTCCAGGGTGCTCAGCAGCTCCGTGTTGTCCAGCATGTTGCCGCTGGAGGTGGCCAGCTCTCGCAGCAAGGAGTCCTCCAGCTCCTTCAGCAGTTTCTTGTTGTCACTGGTCTCTAGGATCAGCCGCTCCCGCTGCTCCTCAAGCTCCTTCCTCTCAAAGCCCACGATCACGCTCAGCAGCTGGTCCTCTAGGCCTTTCAGGGTCACTGGGAGACCAAACACACTGGGGGTCAGGGTTCATCCCATACACTTAAGGACCTCTCAAGCCCCACCTCTGAGAATCCACCCCTAACAGAGGGGTTGAGGGCAACATCAAGTAGCCGTAACCCATACAAATCTCTCACTGGGGTTCAAGACGACTTTTAATATTGATACTTAAAACATTTACACGTTTTTCTTTTAGCAGAAATATTGGATCCAACCCATAAAATGTCATCCATGAAGGTGAAGAATTTCCTTTCCATTTATTTCTATATCAGGGTCGCTGGAGGTTGAAGCGGAACGGGGCCTTCATAAGGAACATCTGCGTCTCACCTGTATAGTTAATGACCATGGCTTTCCCGAACACGGACGGGGAGAACTTGGGGTTGGACAGCTTGGTGTTGAGGTAGAGCCTGAAGTTGGGGTCATAGTCCACCTCCTTGTCTCCCAGCACGATGACCTGCCTCCCCTCGGCGCCCTTCACGTTCTTCTCCAGGACGTTGTCGATGACGGGGTCGATGTACTCGTCCACGCCCTGGAACAGGAAGGGGAAGCCGTACTTGATGGCCATCTCCAGCTGCTTCAGGAAGTCTGGGTCGTTGAAGGAGGAGATCTGCCGCAAAGGACCAAAAATCACTTTCAATATTTTGTCATTTCTCACTCTGTGGGTATGACAAAATGGAAAGGGGCTAAAGAGTTGCTGTAAAATACTAAAGAACAATGCCTTGAGGTTGTTCTTCTCCTCCTTCTTCTTGATCCAGTTAAGCGCCTGCTGCTGGGGGTCGATGCACATGGGGAAGCGGCTGGCCCTGGTGGTCAGGATGCCGTTCTGGACCGACAGCTCGTCTGGAGGCAGGCCTTCAGACCCCCACCTGCAGGGACACCAAGCAGGCACTCTTTAAAGGTTTCAAATCAACACCATGTGTGGAAGCCTCAGCCGAAATACTTCTGAAGTCTTCATGGTGGTAGATAATATATATATATATATATATATATATCATAGCTGTCATCATCCAGCCATGAGGCTCTGGGCCGTCTCTCCCAGGACGTCCTGCTGAACCCTAGGAGCTTCTACCAAAAAACAGAGCAGAGGACAGAGCTGTAGGAACGTGGGTTCCTCACCTGCTGATCTCCACCTCATCGGTGAGCAGCACCTCAACCCTGAAGGGCTGGCTGAGGGGGATGCCTCTCTCCCGCACGTCCTCCTCCCAGACCTCGTACACCATCTGGTTCCTGAAGTCCCAGCTGAAGGCTCCCTCGTAGCTCAGGAAGGCGGCGCCGATGAGGCAGTCTCCGAGGAGACGCACCCGCCGCTGCTTCAGCTCCACCAGGTCCACGCTCCAGCTGCAGCCGGGATCCAGGAGGGAAAGGGGGTTTAGACCCAGGAGGTGAAGGGGTTTAGACCCAGGAGGTGAAGGGGTTTAGACCCAGGAGGGAAAGGGGGTTTAGACCCAGGAGGTAAAGGGGGTTTAGACCCAGGAGGTAAAGGGGGTTTAGACCCAGGAGGTGAAGGGGTTTAGACCCAGGAGGTGAAGGGGTTTAGACCCAGGAGGTGAAGGGGTTTCGACCCAGGAGGTGAAGGGGTTTAGACCCAGGAGGTGAAGGGGTTTAGACCCAGGAGGTGAAGGGGTTTAGACCCAGGAGGTAAAGGGGTTTAGACCCAGGAGGTGAAGGGGTTTAGACCCAGGAGGTAAAGGGGTTTAGACCCAGGAGGTGAAGGGGTTTAGACCCAGGAGGTAAAGGGGTTTAGACCCAGGAGGTAAAGGGGGTTTAGACCCAGGAGGTAAAGGGGGTTTAGACCCAGGAGGTGAAGGGGTTTAGACCCAGGAGGTGAAGGGGTTTAGACCCAGGAGGTAAAGGGGTTTAGACCCAGGAGGTAAAGGGGTTTAGACCCAGACCCAGTGTGTGGGTGGTGGTGGTGGTGGTGGTGTGTGGGCCGGATGTTAGTGGTGTTGTGTGGGCTGGGTGGTGTCGTTGTGTGGGCTGGGTGGTGTCGCTGTGTGGGCTGGGTGGTGCTGTGTGGGCTGGGTGGTGCTGTGTGGGCTGGGTGGTGCTGTGTGGGCTGGGTGGTGCTGTGTGGGCTGGGTGGTGCTGTGTGGGCTGGGTGGTGTCGTTGTGTGGGCTGGGTGGTGTCGTTGTGTGGGCTGGGTGGTGTCGTTGTGTGGGCTGGGTGGTGCTGTGTGGGCTGGGTGGTGTCGTTGTGTGGGCTGGGTGGTGTCGCTGTGTGGGCTGGGTGGTGCTGTGTGGGCTGGGTGGTGCTGTGTGGGCTGGGTGGTGCTGTGTGGGCTGGGTGGTGCTGTGTGGGCTGGGTGGTGCTGTGTGGGCTGGGTGGTGCTGTGTGGGCTGGGTGGTGCTGTGTGGGCTGGGTGGTGTCGTTGTGTGGGCTGGGTGGTGCTGTGTGGGCTGGGTGGTGCTGTGTGGGCTGGGTGGTGTCGTTGTGTGGGCTGGGTGGTGCTGTGTGGGCTGGGTGGTGCTGTGTGGGCTGGGTGGTGTCGTTGTGTGGGCTGGGTGGTGCTGTGTGGGCTGGGTGGTGCTGTGTGGGCTGGGTGGTGTCGTTGTGTGGGCTGGGTGGTGCTGTGTCGTGTGCCGGGTCCCCCTCCCTCACCGCTTGTTCTCGGAGCCCAGGCCAGAGATGAGTTTATCAGCAGCGATCAGCCTCCTCTCCATGATCTCAGCCTCCTCCTGCAGCAGCTGCTTCTCTCCCATGGCCGAGTCGTAGCGGTCCCCCAGCGCCCCCAGCTCCCTCTGCAGCGCCACCAGCTCCTTCTGGATGCGCTCCAGCTCCCGCTTGCTCTGGAAGAAGTTCCTCTCCAGACGAGCCACCTGACCGCCCGATAAGGACGTATGTTATCATCGTGTACTTCCGCCTGGCAGCTCGTAGCACACATTCCACCATGTTCAAAAGACAGATAAGTGCAGAAGAAGGCGAGGTTTGGAAAAGAAACCCCAACACTCGTCCCCTCCCTCATCCCGGCACACACTCCCGCATTTCACACACCTGTGATTGACATGCAAGATGGATTTCCCAAAACAGCTTAAAGCAGCTAAAACGTAGTGTTCCGGTCATCCTGAAATTGCCTGTTGCCCTCTACCATGTGATGGCACGAGTCCACACGAGGGTCCTAATGGATAATAAATCACTGATTACCTTCTCTCTTTTGGGCTTTATCTCCTTACTGACGTCGCAGTAGCCCATCACAGCCTCCACAAACTTGAGCATCCCCGACCCCGCCCGGCTGATGGCCTGCATCTCTTCAAAGGTGGTGTTGAGGTGTTTGAGGAAACCTGACCGGCGGGAGCAACAAGAAACAGACATCAGAGCACTAAAATACTATGAACAATAAATCAAGATGGGCTTTTGATTTTGATTCGATTTTGAAATTGATAGCTTGTTAGCTTCCATTGGTACAATGTATCACATTATTTCTTTATCTTATCAAAAGTTGTATTTGATTGTGTTGGATATGGGGTCGATAGGAATAGCATTCTAACCAAAGTACAACCCAGCTGGTCCCTACATGGAAAGTAAGCCTTTGGAGGACACTGAAAACCCCCACTGCACTGATCCTGATAGGATCATCCATCTTAGATGTTGCCCCAGTCTATTATCATATTTATTATCACATCACGTAACAAAGACACTGCATAAGCCTTTAAGGTGTGTTGTTCATGGAGCCAAAGTACCTCTGACGGTCTTAACCTGGATGAAGTTGATGGCATCACAGTCCATCTCCATCAGCGAGCGGAGGAAGTTGGCCTCTGACATCATGCCCTTGGCGGCCTTCCAGCTGATCTCCTTGTGGCCTCTCATCACCAGGATACACTCGCAGACCACCTGCACTTGTTTGGGGGGCTTGGCGAAGGATCTGACCAACACAGAGGGAAGGCCAGGGAGAACAACGATGAGACAGACGAGAGTCTGTTATTGTACATGCTGGACTCCTGCATCAAACAACATGTTACATTCAGCTTATTTTTTCTAGAAATACACATCTGGAGACATCGGCTTAACCGCAGTCCGGCTGTTTACTCCATCGCTTGGTGGATCTGCGGATACTGTAGACTAACAGGGTTGGCCTTGTAGACTGTGGTTATAAGACCAACAGCGCTAGGCGTCAGGGCAGAGCAGCATCTGATCTCAGTGATGGCGTCAGGCGGAGCAGCACCTGATCTCAGTGACGTCTGACTTGTCCAGGTCCTGCAGGGCGCCGCGGGCCGCCGCCAGGGCCGGAAGCGCCTCGGCCAGGGAGCTCTCAGCGTCCTTCTTCTCCACGGCGATCACCTTGTTCTGCTCCTCAATCTCTTTGGCCTTGTCCTCCGCCAGCACCTTTTTCTCCTCGGCTGGAAGGTCAGAGAGACGATGGGACTCCACTCATCACTATGTAGGTGTTAAGGCCGCAATATAAGGGCACGCATGTCTTTAAGCTGAAGTGATGAATCATTCATTCTAGTAGACATGTGACCTACTGACCCACGGCGGTGTTGGTGGAGATCTCCTGCAGCAGCGTCTCACAGGCGATGGACTTCTCGGCCAGGACCACCTTCTGCTCGGCCAGCTTGGTGTTGAGTTCAGCGAGCTGACCGCTCGCCTCCTCCAGCTTATCCAGACCTCCTTCCAGACGCTTGCACTGAGCTGAGACATGAAGAGACAGACCACTGAACTAACGCACGCACAACATAAAACCCAACCCATGTTCTATTAGTGAAGTCCTCTGAGGTTGAGATAGCCTCATTTATCTGTGTGTTATTACTAGCAATTAGCACCTCAACACCCGTCCCCAATACCTTGATGTTGTGATCCAATCCATTTCATTTTGACCTGACTAAAGAGTTCTAACTTCTTCTCACCAAGGATGAAGTTGTCCTTGTCCTCCAGCAGCTTGACGTAGGTGCTGATGAAGTCCAAGTAGTTCTTTGGAGTGACGTAGTTGCTGCGCCGGAGCTTCTGCAGGAACATCTTGCTGTATTCTCCCACAGACTCGTGAACCATGCGCACGTGGGCGATCACTGCCTCCGAGTGGGACTCCGGGACCATGGGGTTTTCTCCTGTGAGAGTCAAGGACACAGTATCACAAAGATTAAGCATTCCTAAATAGAAATGCTGTTTAAGTCTTTTTGCTTTTTAAAGATGTTAAGTTTCGCCTACGGACCCAGGAAGGAGTAAGCCACTGCGTGTAAGGCCTGCGGCGGCCATGGCAGGAACCAGTCTATCCCGGTGTTGTTTACCAGGCCTGAGGCAGGGCAGTTAAGAAGGGCAGGCAGGTCAGAAGGTGAAACACGAGAAAAGACAAAGAGCCGCAGGCCATGTTTGCTGATTTACCGGGGAAGTTCCTGCAGCGTGTGCGCAGCGTCTCCCCCACGGGGGACATCCCCAGGACGATGTGCAGGTTGTCTGCACTTTTGTTGACAAAGTACTGCCACAGGCTCTCCTTGGACGGCCCGGCGCCGTTCTTCAGGGCCTCGTCCCGGAGCTGGTTGAGGAGCGCCTCCTTCTCGTCATCGGGGAACAGAGCAGGTACGATGCCTGCAGGGGGGGGGCAAGACACAAGAGACAGCTCCTCATCCAGCCGCTAGATAGAATAAAGACCACCAGACCTACTATGTTATAGCGTAAAACACTGAAAGTGCTGAAGTTAAACCTAGTCTCCTCTCCCGCATCCAGAAACATGATTGGTCTAAACAAATATGAAAGAAAATACCATCCTGTTCACCCAGACTTCAGCCAATCTGCCCTTGAAGGACCATCTCGAGTCTGACCCATCACGGGTCAGCATGTTGTTGATCTAGATTAAGGACCATCTCGAGTCTGACCCATCACGGGTCAGCATGTTGTTGATCTAGATTAAGGACCATCTCGAGTCTGACCCATCACGGGTCAGCATGTTGTTGATCTAGATTAAGGATCAACAACATGCTGATCCTTACCCATCACGGGTCTCACCCATCACGGGTCAGCATGTTGTTGATCTTCTAGATTAAGGACCATCTCGAGTCTGACCCATCACGGGTCAGCATGTTGTTGATCTTCTAGATTAAGGACCATCTCGAGTCTGACCCATCACGGGTCAGCATGTTGTTGATTTAGATTAAGGACCATCTCGAGTCTGACCCATCACGGGTCAGCATGTTGTTGATCTAGATTAAGGACCATCTAGAGTCTGACTCACCGGAGGTCAGCATGTTGTTAATCTAGATTAAGGACCATCTAGAGTCTGACTCACCGGAGGTCAGCATTTTGTTGATCTAGATTAAGGACCATCTAGAGTCTGACCCATCAGAGGTCAGCATGTTGTTGATCCAGATTAAGGGCCATCTAGAGTGTGATGAGACTCACCAGAGGTCAGCATGTTGTTGATCAGCTCAAGGAAGCCCTCCTCGGCCACGTGGGCGTCGGTGAACAGGAAGACGGTCTTCTTGTTGTCGATGGCCAGCTTCAGGTAGAGGATCTTCAGGTCCTCGCGGAGGTTGGCCTCAGCGTAGCCTCGGCTCAGAGTGATCTCAAACACCTGGGGAGGAGCGGGACCAGGATTATTATCGTTTTCAAATCCTTATCTTTAATTCGTTTGGTTTATATTTAGAGAATAAACCCACACCCAACAGACCAAATAAGAAAGAAGGTTTCACACTCCTCCTCCTTTGCTGCGTCTGAACTTTGACCCTGGAAAGGCTTTTGCCGAAACGTTGGTTAAAATAATGCACTTCAGTAGAAGGAAAGAGTCTGCGACCTTCAAACTTATGATTCTGAGGTTGAGCTTTAGCACCTATATCCCGGTCTGCTTGTGTTGCGGGGACTTTGTATACTAATCTACGTTTGGTGTGATGTTTCGTCCTCTGTTCTTGTTTCTAAGGTGTTTTCCTCCTCTTGTGTTTTCTTGCTTGGAAATGGCCCACATGTATTGAACAAACCTCGCATCCGGCAGTGAAGGCAGCTAGCTTGGTGAGCGACTGTTTCCCCGAGCCCCCCACCCCCACCAGCAGGGCGTGGCCGCGGTCCATACGGATGATGCGGTGCACCCGGGTCAGATGCTCCAGGGCGTCGTCAAACAGAACCAGGTTCATCCTTGACTTGGCCTCGTTGTACTCCTCGAGGATCTCCTGCCGGAGAGGACACACAAATAAGAGCCTTCAGTCACCAGTGGTATCACGACCGTACCGGACCGCCAATCCTAGAGGCCTATTAGGACTATTGGTTCTCATGTGTAGTTACTAACCCTCGCTGTCCTCATACACCTGACACACAGACACAGCAGGTGGGCCGGGGGCCGGACTGACCTGGAAGAGGGCCTTAGCGGCATCGTAGTCCTGGATGTCTTCGTACACCCTGGGCTCGCTCTCGTTGAGGGCCGTCCTGTAGTCTCCAAACAGGATGGGGTCTCTCATGGCGGCCTCGAGGTCCGATTTGAAATGCTCTTCAATCAGGTCCTTCAAATGGCCTTGGACCTGCGGGTGAAACACAACAGACACATTTTTTGAATATTAAGTCTTAGAATAGACCGACGGAGGAAGGCTGAGAGAAAACTAAAACATTGTGTTTTATTCAATACATAACGATTAGAGGTGCTGCAGGTACGACTTGAGAGCGATCATTTGAGTGTTATCTGGTAGAAATACCGCGGCCATCTGTCAGCTAGTGGCCCTTCTCAACGAGGGGAGAGGGAGCGGAGGGGGAGGGGATGTTGTTTTGGTTGTTTATTATTTAATCTTGACTTTTCAGCTCTCTCTTCAACTCTCAGATCTTGCCTACAGATGTAACAATTATCTGTGACAATATAATAACAAGAATGATAACTGATTTATACTCAATACAAACCAGAATATGATCCACTCATTACCAAGCTTTTGTCTTTTTCATTGATGAGTCTATCATGGAAGACACGCAGGCACTCGTTTCTCCAAACGCGCACAAATTGGGTGACGGTCAAAATCCTGTCCGGGAACAAGGTTGGATGTGAGCAACATGTGAAATGTCACAAACAAGAAAAACAGGAAGGGTTCAGGAAGTGCCCTCCTCCCACCTCTCAGCGTTAGTGAGCGTGAGGCCATTGTAGACACGGGACAGGTCCCTGAGGTTGAAGATGTAGTGGAACTTGGAGGGCGTGGGTGGGAGGTCTTTGATGATGGCCTTGTACAGCTCCAGGGTGCAGAAGGTCACCTTGTCACAAACTTTCTGGATGGTCTCATCAAAGGGCTGATAAAAAAAATTCGATGTTTATAGAACGTAGCAAAACAGGAAAGTATTCCGAATTTAGAGGGTCTACTGATTGACAATTTCATCCAAAACAGCGCCTCCGAAAAGATTTCTAAATGTCCAGGTCAAGTAAGCCAATCCCACTCCATTGTTCATAGCCTGTACAATGCATGTATCTGTATGCCCCCCATAGACTGGAGAGCAGAAGGTGCTGACCTTGGTGTGACCTCTGAGGTGTGCTGCTGACCTTGGTGTGACCTCTGAGGTGTACTGCTGACCTTGGTGTGACCCCTGAGGTGTGTGGCTGACCTTTGTGTGACCCCTAAGGTGTGCTGCTGACCTTGGTGTGACCCCTGAGGATGGAGGCGTAGATGAGGTGCAGCGCCTCTTCCTGGGGGAAGGGGATGTTGAAGACGCTGAAGAGGGACAGGAAGCGCGGGTCCACCTCGTTGCGCCCCCCTCCCGCCTCGCCCATGGCGGCGATGAAGCCCAGGTCCTTCAGCAGCTTACAGTTCAGCTCCTTGCCGCGGTCGTACATGCCCCCCCGGTCCAGCAGCAGCTTCAGCAGGGCGATAGGCTGCTGGGTGCCGTATTCGTCTACCTGCCCACCAATCAACAACACCGTACAGCGCTTTCTAGTTCACGTTGACTGGACATCACTTCAAATAACACTGTCTTGTTAGACTAAAGAGACCAATCAGCAGTTCCAGTTGATTGTATTCAGCACAGGGTCGTTTTAAGGGCCTTGGGATCTTTCCTTTGGGAAGAAACACTGAGCAGACTCATTTAAATGACAAAAGCTTTGGGATTTAAATTAGTTTTGACATTAGAATCTCCCATTGAAAGTATTTTGTAATAAAATAAGATAATACTTTATTGATCCCAGATGGGCGATGATGCTGTGCTGATTCACAATGTGGCGCTCTTTGAGCAAGAGAGTTGCTCTATGAGCAAGGGAGGTGCTCGGTGAGAGAGAGAGCTGTGAGCAGCGTTACCCTCGGCATGTTCAGGTCATCGATGAAGACCAGCAACCTCTTTCCTACTGGAGGTCCGTACGTCTCCTTGGTCCTCTTCTCCACATTGGCCTCCAGGTTCCTCTGCAGGTCCATCGAGGTGGTCCTCGATGACAAGTTGATGACGAGGGTTGTCTGGAGATAAGAGCCAACGACAGAGAGCTAACCACCACAGGCTTGCGATGCACTGGGACTCTAATGAATCGGATTAATTAAAAACATGACCTTGACTTTACAAAAGACAACAATAAGTCATCCAAAGGCCCACTACAACTCCCTTTAAAGGGGAATTCACGGTGGCGTCAAATAGGCCTTTAAAACCCTAGTGCGTGGCGTTGGACACACAGCAGTGTCAGGGTAGGCCTTTAAAACCCTAACGCGGGACCGGACGCGTTAGGGTCTCGACTCACCGTGGTCTCCACACTGAGGCTCTTCAGGAAGTTCAGTGTGGTAGCTGTCTTGGAGGTGCCAGACTCCCCCACTAGAACCACCGGTCTCTTGATCTTCACCATCTGCTCCAACAGCCAGCCGGCCCGCGTGGTGTCCACAGTGGGCACTTTAGGGGAGATGGAGGTTCAACAGAACAGTCAAATCAATAAGTAATCAATCAGTATCGCCATTCAACAGGTGGTACCACCACCATAACCCTATGCCATATAAGAGGCTCTGAAAACCTTTAAATCCCAGTGGGAACAGGAAATAGAAGGGACCTTGAAATATAGGTAGTAGATAATAGTCCAAATAAAGCAAAACAAAATGAGGTCCAGGTTATTTTGAACAGAGTAATACACCACATTGAGACGATGACATATCAAGTTAACTTAAGTCTCTGAGCCATACCTAAAACATGGATGAACTTGACCTCGGGGTCGTGGACGTAACTGCCGACCAGGGAGCTCCAGGGAACCCACTTCTGCTGTGCTCCATCGAAGTGGAAGTCAAACAGGGTGGGGAGATAGCCTGCAGAGAGAGACTCTGCTTTATAACGCGCTCCATGAAAGTCAAGCACGGTGGGGCGGTAGCCTACCGAGAGAGACCCTGCTTGATTACACACTCTAACAGGGTAGGGAGGTAGCCTGCAGAGAGAGACCCTGCTTTATTACACACTCTAACAGGGTAGGGAGGTAATCTGCAGAGAGAGACCCTGGTTTATTACACACTCTAACAGGGGAGGGAGGTAGCCTGCAGAGAGAGACCCTGCTTTATAACGCGCTGTCACCTGTATTTGGTTACTCACTAAAACTATAAACGCCCTCCACACTTTGTTTTAATGGCTAGATGTTACTCCTTACTGATTCTATATAGGTATAAAATAAATAGGTAGGAATTATTATATCTGTATTAGTAAACTGCCAGATACTAATTGTAATGAATCCAAAGAGTTATATATAATATATATAAAACAGTTTGAGGCAGTGCTAATGCTCTGTGGTCTTTGAACTTTAGATTGGAACTTATTTAGAATGTGGAAAGCTCTTCCGTTGGTCCAACCTGGGATCTCCCCCGGCCCGGCCCCGGTCGTCTCATCCTGGACCGGGCTCAGACAGGACGCCGTCTTGATGAACTCATCAAACTTCTTCCTGCCGTCGTCCAATAGGGACGCTCCAAGGGAGCAGCAGAGGGCTTCCAGGAAATAGCACTCCAGGGCCTCTGGGCTGGGGCTCTCAGCAGCCGCCAACAGAGCATCCAGCATCAGAGACAGCTGGGTCACCTGAACACATGACCCACCCCGCCCAATATGATCACCACCTGGACACATGACCCAACCCGCCCAATAGGATCACCCGTCACCTGGACAAATGACCCACCCTGCCCAATGGTGATGGTTTAATTTTTCGGGTTTCTGCTGAGGATTGTATATACTGTTAAACAGTGAGATGTGACTCTGCCTCAATCTGTATCCCCCCTCTCGGTCGGATCCCTTTCTCAGAACTCCTTTTCGTCTCAAAGTAGTTGATCACCAGAGCAACTGAGGGGTTGGTATCAGCATCAAAAGGCTCTTCTTTGGTCTAGAGTTTTGTGTATTGACCTTCATCCTGTTCTCCTCCTCCTCCCTGCCAGACCTCTGTCTGTTAACCCCAAATGGCCCTCCCCTCATCTCCCAGCCCAACGACAGACCCCCCCAGACCAGGTCGGGAGACATCTTGTCCAGGGATCCCATCCCGCCAAGATTTCAACCTAGAGAGGAAGTAGGTGGTTTGGGATTGGCTTGATTTGAATAACGCTAACCTAATAGACTGGCAAAGTCACGCCCCTACGGTAGGCCCCATGGGACCTATGAGATCGTAAAATATGAATGGGTTTCAATGGAAACAAAGTAATTATTTTCTGGTCCCAGTCTTTATATGCCCTGGATTACACATATGTTGTTTGTGGATTTAAATGATAATTTTTCATGTCAAGAGTTTGACCGTTTATTGTTCAGTTAAAGGCTGAAGAGAAAATGTATTGTCTGTGCCATCTCTGTACCGGAGTTCCAAGTGCAGGTGGTGTCGTATCATTTGCGTTGAGAGCAGCGAAGAGCTCTAGTTCACAAAGCGGCCTCACACAAAACCTAACATTATCAAGCTTCTTTGCGAAATTTTTTAGTTTTCTTTGAATGAAAAATGATTATTTAAATCCACAAACAACATATGTGTAATCCAGGGCATATAAAGACTGGGACCAGAAACAAATTACTTTCTCTCCATTGAAACCCATTCATATTTTACAATCTCATAGGTCCCATGGGGTCAACCGGAAGGGGCGTGACTTCTCCCCTCTAGAGGATGTGTCTCTACCTTGAGCGAATGTGAACGATAAAATGCTAAGGACTGGCCTTGCAGGATAAACAGTGCAGAAATGGGAATTAACTGAAGTATTTGTAGGGTGTAACTATGGATGGTTGTTAATAACTCCATGGAGCTCACCATGTTGAGTTCTGTCTGGGGCACAATGGTCTTCAGTTTACTCCCCTGTTTGCCATCGACCACCCCTTCCACTATCATGTCTATGGTCATGGGCACATATTTGTCAAAGAGCTTGTTCAGATGTTCTTGTTCCTAGAAAAAGAACAAGAAAAAAAAAGACGTAATCATTCAAAAAGTTCTTGAAATTGAATAAAATGGGACTCAATTAGTTCCACAGAAAATGAAAAATGAAATCACATGGGAGATAATTCAGCATAATATCCGTTCTGACCTGCACTGGCCTGCTGCCTAACCACCTGTGCCAGTAGGGGGCGTAGCGCAGGTTTTTGGGATCCACATAAACCATCCCACAGCGCGACACGGTGGCCGGGGAAGCGTACTGCAGGTCTCCGACCTGCCATAAGACACAGAACAATAAGCTCAACTTTAAGCAGCAATAACACTGTTAAAGCTCCTCGAGGTACTACGCTTCAAGAGCTGCAGAAGAAGAGTGAGCAGAAGAGAGCAAGAAACCACCAGAACACTCCCTCTCTGCGCCCTCACTCCACACATCGCTCCACCACTGAGGAGCGTTGTGTTTGAATGATCACACACCTGTGATTGACAGGTAAAATGGATTCCTTGATCCAATCAGGGATGATATGCTAGCCTGGGACGTTAAGAAACAACCTGGTAGTGGTCTAAAATCTAAGCCCATACTGAGGCGGGCGCTGACACTTCCATACAGACATCTTCACAGAGCATCTGTTTCACCAATAGCTGACGGATGGCTTTGCATTTCTAATAAATTACCCTCAAATGACACCTCTTTAATCTTACTTACTAATATGAATATACTGTAACACAGGTCAACATGAACTTGACCGGTAATATCATATAACCTGTCATAAACCCATGAAATGAAGGAGTAATAAGATGCCATTCACTTTGACAGGGCCCTCCTACTATTAGAGTCAAGTTCAACACTGAGTAGAACACAATGATCTAAAGACCCATGAAGGCCGTTGACAGGAGGACCGACCTCGAAGAGCAGGGCACAGTGTGCCTGTAGGCGGATCCTCTCCCCGTTGGCCAGAGTGAGGATCCTGTTGTCATCCATCACTGAGTTCATGTTCTCCACCCACAGGGCGTCCACATCCCCGTCAAACAGGATGTACCTTCAGGGCGACAGGGTCACAGCGTAGGACAGAGGGTTGGATCTGTTTCCAGCGGCTGGAGAATCACATTTCATCTAAAGAAATAATACTTAATTTGTAATTCAAGGGACGAGGAAAGACCAGACTGAGGTTGATACTGAATCCTTATATATAAAAATCTGAAATGAATCTCCCCATATTTAAAGGTTAAATAAATCCCATCAGTAAGGGAACCTCATCACTAGTTATGGTTAGGGTTAGTTAGTCTTTTTGCCTGCCAGAGTGGACCGATCTAATATGTTACCCTAGCCTGGATTTCCAGGCTCAGACACCTTTGTGCAACAAGAGAGTTTGTAAGAAAACGCTCGCAATTTGGTCATGCCAACCGGGTGCTGCTTGAGCTGTGATTGGTTTGAAAGGCGGAACGGAAAGTGGGATGGATCAATAGCCGGCTGCAAACACGAACATGATGGTGAGCGGTAGTGAGTGCGCTAGAGCGGTAAACCAACTCACTGGGTCGGACTAAGGTAATCCTGGAGGTTTACCTGCCAATGATCCAACCTATCCGCCATTGAGCAGAGGTATTCACACTGGACCTAATCATCGTCAACCTTATGGTGTCCCCCACTCTACCTTCTCTCCTTCTTATCGGTGGGCTTGTTGATGTCGCGGAAGATGTTGGACAGGATGCCGTCGGTCCAGTCCCGCGTGACGGGGTCCAGGATGCCGTACAGCTCGATGACGCTCATGGCTTTGGGGTTCAGTGCATACAGCTTGGTGAGTCTTCCTAGCCTGCCAGCAAGAACACGACAAAACGGCAATGGTCAACTCTTACCAAACCACAACCATTATATTGTTCCAACTCTGGTCAACACAACAACTGCAGTTGCTTCTCAAGCGACAGTGATGAAACATTGCACACAAAATGTTTTGCCGTTTTAAATACAATTACAAAAGGATCTATAGTTTCTTCTGTACTTTAAAATGTATACTTATGGTTTTGGCCTAACATTCTGCATGCAACATTGTAAGGGGTTGTCATACTTTGAAAGAATCCTAACCTATTTAAAGGAAGAAAAAAAGAAAAAGAAAATAAACAGTAGTATGTAGTTTATATACTACTACACACGTTTATGTTAGGGCCCTGCACTCACATAATACATGTAGAAAGACTGTGGGCCCTATCTTGCACCAAGCGCAATTGACTTTCTACACCGACGCATAGTATTGTTGCTAGTTTGCACCGGCGCAAAGCTGATTTTCCCCCGCAGCAAACTTGCGCCACTACACTTGCGCCCTGAAAGGCGTGTCGGGGTGTCCCAACGCAAATGATACATGGTGCTATCTTACAGATCGATTATGCAATTGCGCCACTGACCGAAAGAATCCTAGTTTAAATGCCCTAGCAGATAGCGCAGTTGGTGTTGCTAGATTGATGTGCCTAGGCAGGTCGGAAATGTAACATAAGCTTACACACACGTAGGCTATACACAACACAAACATGCACACAATTAGCCTAATTAAAATATTATGATGTCAAAGATTGTTCATGCGTGTGAAACTGCATAGAAATAGCATGTGGATGGTGGATTTTTTTTTGCGCTAAATGCGTTCAAATAATAATAAGAACAATAATAAACTCGAGCAAAGTATATCCCAGCCTTTCAAAATAAAATCTTGTTTAAGGGTAAATGATAACGTTGGTTGAATTATTTGGGAAAGAACAGCTGATACAGCGTTAATAAGTTGTACTTTTAAATCAATGCATCTACAAAAACACTGTACAGCAAACACATATTTTCTTGACACAGACATCGTGTGCAAGCCCATAACTTTTAGGATTGATGAGTATTTGATCGTGAGGAAACATTTAGTTTTATTGCGAATGAATGAATGCGGTTGATGCTCTGCGTGCGTGTTTGTTTAAAACCCCGTAAACTAAACACGTATCGCATAATACAGTCCATGGCAATGTATATTTATGGGGGGACACATGCTTATTATGAACACAAGCTGATAACGATAATGTATAGAATACTGGTATGAAACTATGTTTGTTAATGCATTGCCGCATATCATTAAATAGACACACAGTTACGGCCACAGGACCGCATATCATAAATGTGTTAAGCTCTGTTTGCAGAAATTTACATGACGTCTCAGTGTTTCTGAAGTTGTAGAAGAAAACGCTATTCCATGTGTGAATTAGGCCATATTATTTGGACGTAAACTCAGCCATTTGAAGTTTGAAATTCATGTGGTCATGCATCTGTCTCATCGGTCAAAATATCAACTCCTCAGTTTCAAATGGGCTCATGGCTCTTAGAGGGGATAGGAGATGGCACTCCGATTGGTTTATTGCATGTTACGCCGACGGATATTCAGACCAACCCATTTTAGATTTGCGTCGGGCGCAAGAGTCATTTATCCGCCAGTATAATAGCAACAGCGCCAAAGACCAGCCCACAAAGCCACTTTCGTTTTGCGCTTCTCACTTGCGTTTCAGACCGTTAAAATAGGGCCCTAAGACTTATAAACACTTTACAGAGGCCAGATTCACTCTGATGCAATGTTGCTGCCATTCCTTTGGGTGGAATAAGGTGCTGAGCCTAGCATAAGGTGCTGATCACAATCTACTTGAGGCTACAGAAGGGCAGCACTCAGCTGATCTGAGTCTTGTTTAAGGTGCTGATCACAACTGACTTGAGACTGAAGAAAGGCAGAACTCACTTGGTCTGAGCCTGGCATAAGGTGCTGATCACAACCGACTTGACTGAAGAAGGGCAGAACTCACTTAGTCTGAGCCTGGCATAAGGTGCTGATCACAACCGACTTGAGACTGAAGAATGGCAGAACTCACTTGGTCTGAGCCTGGCATAAGGTGCTGATCACAACCGACTTGAGACTGAAGAAGGGCAGAACTCACTTGGTCTGAGCCTGGCATAAGGTGCTGATCACAACCGACTTGCCCCCGCCTGTGGGGCCCACCACCATGGTGGTGTGTCTGGTCATCATGGTCTCATACATCTGCACAATCTTGTCCACCTGGAAACACACAAAGCAGTGGAAATGTCAGACACGATTAACATCCACAAGGTCCACATCCCCCCCTATTGGCCCCCTGAACTTCATGCTCCTCCCACTGCTTTCTACTTAGAAAAATTACTTCTTTCTATGGATCCCAGGGAAATTGTTGCCATGGCAAAGGCTCAGCTGACAGTAGAAAGTGAGAGGTCTTTATGTTAAACAACCCTTCTCTTTAAAGCGGTTACAGGAAAGCAGTCTGAAAAGGTAGAAGCGGGAATGAGCGGCGTAGTGAACGGTGAGGTAGTGAAGGCCGATGGGACACCTGGTCAGGCAGGATGCTGAACCGGTTCTCCTCCAGGCTGTTTTCCACGGCGCCGTTGAAGTCGGCGTATCGAACGCGAGGGCAGTGGAGCCCCGGGAACAGGTCTGACACCAGCCCCAGGAACAGAGGCACGTCCTCAAACACAAACTTGGGCAAGTTCATGTCCCTGAGGGCCCGCATCAGCACCATGTCCTGAACGGGATCATTTAACATGAAACAATTCACGCAACATTTATACTGACCCAATATACATATATACACATACACATATCAGATGTATTGTAGAATTCATTATATGATCTACATAATTCAATACGATTCAACATTAAACTTTCAATTATGTGTCAAATTAAATATGTAATTATATGAACACATATATGAGAAAGAGGCATACAAGTAAAACATACATAATGGGAAATGCTTGAAGAAACCTGGTCAAACAAAAATCTGGGGATTAAATGTCTTACACCAGACTTGTTTTTGTTTATTCTAAATGGCGTTGTTGAGATGGAAGCGGCCTACCTCATGAAGATCTGGAGATCCTCTCTTTAGCTCTCCAGCCATCACCAGCACAGACTTCAAGGCTCTCAGGCCGAAGTCGTAGTGAGACTGCTTGGAAAGCTGCTCGCGGGCCAGTTTGTAAAGAACCGTCATCTTCTTGGCCAGAACCTACATCTCAGAAGCACAGACAGTCCTGGTTACTGCTGAACTCTCGCCTCTTGGTAAATGTGCGTGCGTCTGTGTTTCCTTGCCTTAGCCAGCATGAAGCCCTCAGAGAAGAGCATTATCTCACAGATGAGCTGCAGGTCCGGAACGATGACCACCACAGGCCTGAAGAGCGCCTTGACCGACTCGGGCAGCTCTGTCCTCCCGGCGTATCCCGGGTTCATGGTGATGAAGATCCCCATGCGGGCGTCTAGGCTGATCTCCTGGCCCTCAAACTGAAGTACACGGGTAACCGTTAACCCTGTGACCCTAACTATAGGGTTAATGCTATAACCCTATAACCCTAACTACAGGGTTATTGCTTAAACCCAACAACCCTAATTACAGGATTAACCCTATAACCCTAACCCTAATTACAGTGTGAACCCCATGACCCTAACCCTAACTACAGGGTTAACTCTATCACCCGATAACCCTAATTACAGGGTTAATGCTATAACTCTTACCCTTATGACATAAACCAGCATCCATCAGTTTCATTAACCATAATAAAAACAGTAGACAGGTCAGATGTGGGCTAAAATCATCTCTCTGGTTTAGTTTCAGATAGAACATAACCTCCTATATTGCTTAAAGTCCCTGCTCCCCTAAATCCGTCTTTGCTTTGATTTCAGTTTGTTTAGTGTTGTCATCCAGTGTCAAAGTGACACCAAATGTTTTGCAGTCAATCTGTAGATACACACACACTGATCCATATCCCTAAACCAGACCAATCCCAAATATGAGTCCTAGTTGAGTCCTCAGTATCGCTTGTGGTTAGCTAGTAAAAATCAAATGATAATTTAAGGTACAGTAAAGGCCAATATAGAATGCTGAAGGAAACCACTGAAACCACCAGCTTGCCCAGCAGTTAGACCCAGTTGGACCAGGTAGATGTCAATCAGGGGCATAGCCACATGGGGGCCAGGGGGGGCCAGGGGGGGCCACGGCCCCCCCTGGTCAGAGGTTGGCCCCCCCGTGTATGAAAAAAACCTGAACAGAAACAGTCCCCCCGTCGACAATCAAGCGCACCCCAAACATAAGACTGTCCCGAGCTGGCCACCACAGTAATACTATCCTGGCTACGCCGCTGATGTCAATCAAACTGCTCATGCCATATTTTGCTCTGTAGTCAATCCTGATGAAAACCCTGAGGAAATATAGCGTGATAATTATAATGCGTGTGTGTGTACATACATGGAAGCGCGTGAGGCGCAGGATGAGAGCGTTGCGTATGGTCTGGATCTGGGAGGAGATGACGGACAGCACGGAGGCATCGATGCGGTTGAACTCATCGAAGCATCCCCAGGCGCCACACTGGGCCAGGCCGGATAAGATCTTCCCTACAGCCTTCACACACACACACACACACACACACACACACACACACACACACACACACACACACACACACACACACACACACACACACACACACACACACACACACACACACACACACACACACACACACACACACACACACACACCTCTTCAAATAGAGACATTTAGGTGCCTTTGCCTTGAGGAAACCCCTCACCATGCGGTCCATGCCCTCTCCCTCCGGGCCCTGGGTCCCAGCATAGGGTTAGGGTTAGGGGCCCTGGGTCATGAGGGGCCGTGAGGAGACCTCTTACCATGTAGTCCATGCCTTCTCCACAGTTGGTCACCACACAAAGCAGGCCAAGGGCCTTGGCCAAGTCTTTGGTGGACTCTGTCTTCCCCGTTCCTGCTGGTCCTGCCGGAGCTCCGCCCAGAAACATGGACAGGGCCTGGAGGACCACACACACACACACACACACACAGACACACACACACACACACACACACACACACACACACACACACACACACACACACACACACACACACACACACACACACACACACACACACACACACACACACACACACACGTTTTTGTACAAGATGCATGTGGATGCTAGTGATGGCTGTGTGTCAGACTGATACCAGACCTGCGTGAGGGTGAGGTAGATGCGGTCGGTCAGAGGGGTGATGACTAGCCGGCCGTTCAGACCCATGTACTCGTAGCCGTAGCGGAAGGTCGCGCTGCACTGGCGCACTGACAGGTCGTCGAGCTGCCGGTCCCAGTAGAAGCGCAGCTGGCTCTCCCACTCAAACTCCCGGGCGTCCATGATGCTGAGGAGAGAGGAGCCAGGAGTCAGAAACGGTTCAACACAATGTATTAACGATCCACTTATTACAGACCAGCTACAATATTAAGAGCACGATCAATAACAATAGCAAAATGTAGTGCACAGTTCACGGGTCACTGTTAGAAATGCTATCTTGTAGGGGAGGCTTTCAATTGGTTGGAAAGATATAAATCACCATGTAATGGATCCTAGCATGAAGGGAAAAGACAGGAGAGAAAAGGAGAGGAAAGGAAAGGAGAGGAGATGGAGTGGAAGGAATAATAAATGAGGAGAGGAAAGAAAAGGAGATTCAAATGACCGTAAGGGAACAAGGAGGGAGGAGAGGATACCTGTCCCTGATGAACTTGTCGATGATGTCTCTGGCGTGGACGTCGATGATGAGCACAGTATTGATCTTGCGGCGGTCGTTGCTCTTCATGGGCCTGGTGATACTCGTCACCAGCTCATCGATCTGCTGGTGCATCTTCTGGCCGTAGTTTTTCAGCGCCATCTTCTCTCCCTTCTTTACCTTCTTGAAGACGTCCTCCACCTCCCAGGTCCACCATACCTGGTTGGCAGCCAGGACCACCATGCCCTGGTACAGCAGCATCCAGTCCACCCTGGACAGAGAGGCACCAGGTTGTGAAAGTGCTCCTCACCCTGCAGGGAAGATCTGAGAGGTGTGGACCTAAAGCTGCTGTTGGTACCATATGGAGAGAGAGAGAGAGAGAGAGAGAGAGAGAGAGAGAGAGAGAGAGAGAGAGAGAGAGAGAGAGAGAGAGAGAGAGAGAGAGAGAGAGAGAAGAGAGAGAGAGAGAGAGAGAGAGAGAGAGAGAGAGAGAGAGAGCTCTGCCTTCCCTCTACAACTCAAAAGAGGAAGTTCATGAAAGTGAACAACGCTCGGAGGCTTAATGCTGTTTGGGTAAAAAGAGCATTATCCTAAGAAAACCAATGTGCAAGTGTGGCTGCATGTTGTAATGCACTACTAAGCTTCAACAAGGCCCACCTGCTCCTGTCTTCACAGTAGTGGAAGAGGGCCTCCTTGGTGATGAGGTGATTGGTCCTCCTCATCTCCACCAGGACTCCGGTCATCCACTCCTCCACCCTGCCCTCGGCTGCCACCGGCTTCCTCAGCTCCATCACCTCCCCCTCGGCAGACACCAAGGCGCCGGCCGCCATCTCCCCCCCGGCGCCCACGTCGAATCGCAGGGACGAGATGTTGTCGTACATCTTTAAACAGTTAAAGCAAATGTGTTGTCATAAAAAACTGAAAGCACAGCAGCTCTGCACGCATTAACACACACACACACACACACACACACACGCACGCACACACACACACACACACACACACACACACACACACACACGCACGCACAGATCAAGGCGTCCGGCCCTCGTCCCGCCTGCCTTGATTATGTGCTCCTGGACGCACGCAGGTTCGCTGCTTCCAAGAATGCTCAGCAGCTCGTCGTCGGAGATGAAGAAGAAGCGGGGGAAGGCGTTCCGCTTGGAGTCCAGGTAGTCGTTCAGGCTCTTCTGGCAGCGCTCCAGGCCGTCGCTCAGGCCCTGCAGGTCGGCCAGGCGGTCGGGGACCAGGCAGCAGCGCTTGATTCCTGGGTCCTTCACTGTGTCAACCATTATCTACAACAGAGAAAAAAACAAACAAATGAAGCTTGCACAAACATAGCTCAGGTAGAAGTGCACCTTTAATTAGACGTCTCCTCTCCCAAGGATAGATTTACTCTGTAGATCTCTTTGTGGAAGAAACTAGATGTGAATAACATGTGTTAAGCTGCCAACAGAATTGACTGGTCACAAGAACTAGTACTCTGCATCTCACTGCATGGCAAAACCACAGGCTCACAGGTGTCCGTCATCCTTGATCTACACATGACGTTATATATTAATGTTATTAGAACTGATATGGTAACAGTTAACCTACCTTAGCCTAGCAACCGGAGTTACACAGCAGACCGGCATGCAGCCCTTTCTATGCACTAGCAAAGCAGCCACACATTTACCTTTTTGAACATCTTATCAATGTGGTCAAACTTCTTGGCCTCCTCCGGTAGCTGTGAGCGGATGTCCCCTCCGATGAAGATGCTCTCCAGGTACATCCACTTCCTCTGCACCAGCATCCACACCTGAAGGGTTGGAGGAAGCCCCCACATGAATGTGCATAACTAACTGATGTAAAGTAGCTCATTAAAACAACTGACCTTACTGTAATTGAGTAGCCTTTTAGTGGACATAAGCCTAATTTACGTAGGCTTTTAAGAGTACAATTTATAGGCACCTCAGAAAACTTTTTCAGGGAGACTAATAAATGCAAGATAATAGCTACACCCACAACACTCAACAGGCCAATCAAATGAGTAAACTGCTGTCAAACAGGCCCGTGGTCACGGTTGGTCAGTCAATCACTGAAGTCAGTAATCGTCACTACTCATTTTTGGCAGATGCCAGAAAATGCTTTGTTAAAAGCGACAAAGTAACTTCGTTTTGAAATGCCCTACTTCGTACTGCTACTCCTTCTAGTAGTAGACTGACCTTTCATCCAAGTGACAGTTTTTGTACAGGGGTAGGATCGGTCGGTGCTCCTTCTACCTGGGAGCACATGACCGCGGGCCGTGCTGTGACCCACCTCAATGACCTCGCCCATGAGGGACAGGTGCTTCTCCCACTGCTGGACGGTGGACAGGAAGGGGCCCACGTAGCGGCTGCCCGCCATGCTCTGCAGGTTCATGGAGTTGTCGTCCAGGCACTGCAGGACCTCCTCCACGGGGCCCAGGATTGAGCCGCGCTCCTGGGTGCCTTTGAAGTAGCGCAGCACGCTGAACTTCATCATCTCCCAGGTCTCCACCACCTCCTTCACTCCCTGTGTCGCACATCGGGACATAAGACACGTCGTAAGACACGTCAACATTGTCTAGAGGAGGAAGGGTCATCTCAGCAGAAGAAGGAAGGCCCACCTTCTCGATGCTGAGCTCTTTGACCGCGGCGGTGACCATGTCGCCGATGACGCCGCCGTACTTGTGCAGCTCGATGGAGAACATGTGCTGCAGGGTGAAGGTCTCAGGGTTCATGTCGAAGCTCGTCCCAGTTTTCTCCATGAGCTCTTTCCAGTGTCTGTAGAAAGAATAGACCATATGGAACCTAAATACTACGATACATAAGTATATGTGTATCCTAATATATAGCCTATATGATATATTTATATGATACACGAATGTGTGAAATGGTCCAATAACATCTGAAGCTCCTGAACCTTTCTCTGAGCGCCTCGTTCTTCAGGTCCAGCAACAGCGGCAGGGACTCTTTGAACTCCTTCATGCGTCCCTCCAGGAAGAAGGAAACAGGCAACGCCCGCACCTCTTTCGGCAGCTTCCTCAGGGTCCGGATGAAGCCATCGATGCCCTCCTGCAGCACCTGCAGGTTCAGGTTCACCCACAGCGTCTGGGACCACTCCAGCTTGGCCGCCTGGAACAGTAGAGCAACATCAGAGATTCATTGGGAAATTACTTATTGCTTATTTAAGTTTTGGTCTTGGATGTTTTATGTGCTTTATTTGTTTACTAAATTGTATAGATAAACAATTGTTCTTGATCTGTTTCGTATCGTCAAATGCCTTGAGTCTCTAGACCAATGTATGCATTGTCCTATATGGTCAGTTCGGAAAACCAATGCTTATATACAAAATACACCCTGGAATATTTGGAAGACAAAAGCACACCTTCTGAGCTCTGTAGGTGTCATAGATGAGCTTCAGACCCTTCATGTCCTTTTGTACTTGCAGAAGCTCTGGATACATGGTGAACGACAAGTCAAACAGCTTCTCAGCATTGGCCAGCTGCTGCCGTCCTCCTTCCATCTTGGCCAGTTCTGCTTCATATTTGTCCATCACAGCCAAGCCTAGATGAATGGCAGGAGGGAGTCGACCAAGAGATGGCAATGATGAGGTCAAATTATAATTTAACCTTTTTGATTGTAATAAGTAATATGTAACAGTTTATATGAAAGAAGTTACTGCGGCACCTTTCTCCAAGTCGTCCCCCATAGCTCCGGGGCCATGCATGTTAAAGCTCTCAGCGAAGATGGACAGTTCCTGCGTGAACCCCTCAATGTGTTCCTTGGTGATCTGATGGAAATTTGGCATTTGACATTTTTAGGGAGCTTCAGAACATCCCCTACAAACATTGACAGACCATTTGGCATATAAGCCGAATACGCTGAATAATTCCTTCTACATCCTGATAGTAATCATAAATAAAATGCTGCACTCTGCACAAACACAAGGTTTGACGGCCCCAGGCGATGCACTCTGCCCACATGCTCATCGGCCTGACTGGTGTCGTCCGAAAGACCAACTGTTGTTAACGCTAGACAGCTAGGGACAGGTTGTGGGGAGGTTGCTTTGGAGGGAGGTCTGAAAAGGGGGGGGGGGGGGGGAGATTTATCTTTTTGTATGAGTTACAGCTGCTTTCCTATCCTACAACTATTGCTATTATTGTGCATTTCTGAGATGGGAGCTTAGCGTGGAACGCAGCGCACCTCTGTGAAGGTTTTCTTGACGCCGCCCAGACTTCGATCCACTAGTTTGGACTCGGTTAGCAGTGCGTCCCACATGGGCCCGATGCTCCCCACCAGCTCTAGGTCCTCGTTTGGAGCCTAGAGGACAGACAGGAAGCAGGTTGACTTTAGGCATGTACTGCCTCCGAGAATATCAGCAAACCAACCGGGGATGTAGAGAAGTGCTGACCTCCACTTTGTACATGGCCATGGTCCTGTACTTCTCCTGGATGTCAGCCAGTCTCATATCCACCGTGAGGGACATGGCCCGAATGTCGGAGATGGTCCCCAGGACGGACTTCAGGTCCTCCAGACTGTTGGGGTTCTGCTTCAGGTTCTCTGAGAGCTGCTGCTCAGGGGAACCAAACAAAGCACACATGGTCACATCCTAGAATCTCTGCATCCGTTTCATTCTTCTTAAGTCTTGCTGAGGTTTGGTGTTACTGATCTCAGTGCTTTACTTTATAAAATAGCCCTGTACAATGTTGTTTGTCTTTGAATTTCACTATAAGGCCTTTTATCAAATCATTTTGCCTTTGCTGTATTCAAGTTAACGAAAATAAACCAAAATACAAAGGACGTCCAATTTTTGCTATGATTAAAATATAAATAAATGTTGAGTAAGACGATAAGCTTATAAGCTTAGCTCATCCCTCTGCTCTGGGTCTCTGATCTCCGGGTTCAGTACCGTGAACTCCTCCCTCAGGCTCAGGAGGTCCTCCCTGGCGGACTGGTTCAGGAGCCGGCCCAGGGAGCTGATCCAGGCCTGGGCGTTCTCCTGCACCATGTGGACCAGAGGAGCCAGGTTCAGCCGGATCACGTGCTCCGTCCTCACCAGCGGCTCCGTCAGCACATCCTGGTGGACCTTAGTGTAAAACTGGAGCTTGTCGTCGTAGGAGACGCAAGGTGGATTTTTGGAGGCAAATTTCGCCATGGCGACCTCCTTGTCGAGCTTCCACAGGGGGTAGTAGCGCTTCCAGCTGCTGAGGTAGTGGCCCAGCGCACTCAGCAGCCGCTGGATGTTCTGGGACACCATCAGGGCCAGCTCGCTGATCCGCGGCACCTGGCACACCTCGCTGTAGAAGGTGAGGGGGAGCAGCTGCTCTTCGCTGCCCCCGCCCTGCGGGGGACACTCCAAGCAGGTGCCGTGCATCCAGCGTGAAAACCTCTGGACAGTTGAGAAGAAACACATCGGGGTCATTCTTCATCAGTGGGATTGGTCTGAATGATCTGAATGCAGGGTGCGCTAAAGATGAAGGCCCCACCTTGGTGCCGTCTACGCAGTTCCTGACACAGTTCATTATCAACTTGTAGACCTCGTTACTTTTGGGCTGCAGAAGAATCTCTGGGGCAGACAGGATGGTCTCAATCTGGAAGAGAGGGGTGCTCCCCATCAGGGCTTTGTTGAAGAGCTGCATGTTCCTAAAGGAGACGGCAAAGAAACAGCTCAGGCCTTTCTGGGATGAAAATTGTACGTAAGTCTAGATCCGTCGTGAGCTCCCCGGGTAACGACAACACATGTTTAAATTACCTCTGCACCATCTGAACCAGCGAGTCAAACACCTTGTGCTCCCAGAAGCTGTAGTACTTTGCCATGTTCTTGGATCTGCCAGTGCTGGTGTGCATGATCAAACTCTCCACCTTGGTGAGAATAGGCCCAATGGAAGAGTACTTCCTGGTCAACACATTCAGATCCTTGGTTCTCTCGTGTTCGATGCCCTCACAGAACTCCTTCACCCCTGGAAGAAAAAGACCCCATACAGATAGCAGTTATGAACCTACAACTATTCGACACCATGTCATTCAAGGGTCATTCAATCATTCTCACACATCTTCACCTGGCAATTGGCTGCATTTATCTGGTGATGGAAACTTGAAGAGGTTGGCCATCTCCATGGCCTGCAACTTGGCCTTGATTTCTCTTTCGTTCCTCTGAATGGGAACCACGAGAGACTCGAATTTGGAGGTCGCTTGGATTCCGCGTGTGATGAAGTCCGAAATTCCTTAAGAAAATTGTACGTGAAGAACAAGTCTCAGATGGCCTGCTCTTTACTCAGTTATTTGGCTTTTATCTCATATCTGCCCACAATTCTATCTGTCCATAAAATAAGTGGGCCCCCCCGCAGGAGTGCCGTTCTGTGGGACTT
Organism: Gadus macrocephalus; assembly: GCF_031168955.1. Lineage (NCBI taxonomy): Eukaryota > Metazoa > Chordata > Actinopteri > Gadiformes > Gadidae > Gadus > Gadus macrocephalus. The sequence continues at coordinate 19,452,570 of NC_082387.1, forward strand.
AATAGACTAGATAAATAGTGGTAGTTCAAGTATCTGTACCCAAGGAGTTCCAATTGAGCTTCTTTGAACCAAAGTACATCACTCTCCTCAGCTCCCGGATGTGGTCCTGCAGCAGCAGGAACTGAGGATGGCTCAGGCTGTCCATCAGAGAGCTGTAGCGGCTCAGCAGGTCTGTCAGCCCGTCGTTGTATCTGCACACAGAGTCGACCTCCTTAGTCACATTGTGAATTATGAATAGAATTACAACTAGGCTGAATGGATTAGTGTAACAATTGTGATTGATGTGATAAATCCTCAAATGATCGTACAATAGCAGGAACTTCTCCCCCTGCAGAGCAACGTTGCGAGCCAGCTCAGGCACAGAGAACCCGAGATGCTCGAGGCGCATCGTCTCAGAGATGATCTCCTTGATCTTGGGGGCAAAGTTTAGATGATATGTCACGTTCTTGTCCAGCTCCTGTGTTGAAGGATCCTAAAGTTCAAAAGGTACAATGAAGACATGATATCATGTTTAAAGAATCCAACGTGGCTCATACGTCTGTGGAGCCTGAGGGGAAGAATGCCACCCACCATCTCTCTCTTGGCCTGGCCGCCTCCAACAGCAGCAGCAGAACCGGCCACGGCCAGTATGTTTCTCTTCATCAGCAGGGGCAGGATATTCTCCGTCTCGACTCGCCAGCGCTCGTACTTCTGCAGCTCATATTCCCTCATGCGCTTCCCAACCTCCAGGTATTTGGCCTTCGCCTTAAAGGAACAAAACATGGGAGACCGTTAGCATCATGCAGCAGTGTGGAAGTCTCCAGAGGGAACGGGTGCTCTGCTCTGACCTTCTTGCCCTCCTCACTCCCCAGTAGATCCTCCATCTCCTGGAAGCACAGGATGGGGTTCTTGATGCGCTGGTAGAGAAGGCGCACCCAGGATATCGCTCCTGCCACCAGGGGCTGGTTCTTCAAAGGAGGCTTCTCTTTGTGGACATCAAAGTTCCTACTGATCATGTCCACCTAGCCCACCAGCACCCAGACGAACATGAAGATTTCAGTTGGATTCATCATGCATTTTCTTTGTTGTTACCTTGCTTGTTATTTTGTCTTCTATATCTTTGTAGACAACTTAGACACTACTGTAATGTTATGTAGACATGATTTTGTGTTTACAATGGAGAATAGTATAGTGATTGATTTTACTGGCCTACCTCTTTGCAATACTGAGCAAGAATGTCATCGAACTTCTTCATCATCTGTTTGTTGAGAGCTTCTCTAGACCGGACGTGTTTAAACTTCAGCAGCATGTCAAACGCCGCTGTGGCAGAACGCAGCTTCTTGAAAGACTGGTCGATGAAACTGATGACTTCTTCTTCAAAATCCTGGAAACAGATACATGCTTGCAATGAATTAACTCTGACAGTATTGAGTATTTTAGTATTTAACCTTCTCATTGTGCAGTTCTTCTACAAGAGAGACCTGATATGCCAACCATTGAACTCACCATAACCTTTGTATCAAAGTCTTGCATGATGATGTGCCAGTGGCTCCTCTTCTTGATGCTGAATGGATCGAAGCTCACTTCCTCTATGGGCACAACGAGGAGTTCCACCCGGCGAAGCACATCGTCGATACGTTTGGGATCCCCCGTCACAGCCTTGAGCTCCGGTCCAAAGATGTTAGAAAACTCGTCTAGGATCTTAAGAGGCAGATCATGGTGGATATGGGAGTCGAGCAGATCTACTTTTCCAGAGTTTGTTTGTTGTCTATTTAATTTCCCACATTATATACTATGACTGAAAGGTGTTGGTGTTGTTCTCTGTTCCTCACTGACCTGCAGAACATTGTGGAGGTCTTGACAGATGGAGGCCATGTATTCCGTTTCCTCAAAGAGCCTCTTCCGGTCAAACTCCCAGCGAGGGTCCCCGGCTGAAGACTCAATCAGCTCTCGTGTCTTGAAGTAGCACTCCTTCCACTGGTCCAACACCTTCTTTCCATCCAGCACCTTGGCCTTGGCCGCTTCCCTTTTGTCTCTGTCCAAAAAATAGAAACAAGGAAATCCAGTAGAAATGATGTGGGGGGTAAACTACTAGGTACTGGCAACAGGCAAAGTACATATCCCTGATCAGCTGGGATCCGATGGAGAACACAAACCTAAACAGCACACGGACATTGACAACTCGCTTAACGCGCTCGGCCAGTTCCCAGGCAATCCGCTCCATCAGAGGGACCATGCGCTCGTCCTTGTTATAGTGGCTGGAGATGATCCACACCAGCCTGAGGCCGTTCATCATCTGAGGGGTGGTGGTCAGGATCACGCCGAAGTCTGCTCCTGTGGCCAGGTTCTACCACAGAGTCGCAAACAAAACCACAAGTAACTAACCACACCGAGAGAAACACAAACATTCAATATGACTATCAACACAACCAGGAGCATTTAACAACTCCAGGAATATGAACACAATATTATTGGGAAGTCAAATAAAAAAATCTTTTGGACTTAACTATAAAATCCTCGGTAGCAGTCGGCTAGTTGATGGAAAATGGCTGACCTTGAAGTGCCTCTCCAGTGTGCTGAGGAAGCGGACGTTCTGTCCGGCCTCCACACAGTAGCTGTTGAGCTCGGCCACAGACAGCTCCAGGTTTTGGACGGTCACTGGGTCCACTTGAGTCAACACCTCCACGATCCTCTTGGCCGCGGGCAGGTTGAGCTGCTCACTCAGAGCGCTGAGGATCGCTGACCGCTCCCGCCAGAAATCTATCTCCGCTATGGGACCGGGAGCCTTTAACGCACAGAGCCACACAGACACACGATGACACAATGACCAGGAAGGTCTTCTGAATAGCTGAGACATGGTTGTGTAAGTAGCCTGTAGCCTAAAAGGAGGAGAAGATACCGCTCCACACACCTGGGGCCTCTTCTTCAGTTGCTCCTCGATGATGATGGTGATCTGAGCTTGCCAGTTCATCACACACTGCTCCAGCGTAACCACCACCTCTGGGCTCGACACCAACACACCCACCTCTTCTCCCAGGTCCATCTCAGGAATGTGCAGCTTTATCCTCTCTTTAGATCACATCCAGATCCTTCATATATTATATTCCAATAGTCATAATACTAAATAGTAAAATAAGGGAGTAAGTCAATCAAACGTGGTTGCACTCGCCAGTTGCCTTCCAAAATAAGTCTGTTCTTAATGCCTGGTTCCAAAAGGGAGAACTAAAGCTAGAGGTGGACCTTTCCCTGTCACAGCACGTTGTTCTCCCCACCACAGACCCACCGTCCAGCTGCTGCAGGGTGGTTTTGATGTGACCCAGGAACTTGTGAGTGCTGTTGAGCAACTCGTCCCGCATCAGCAACATCCCCGGGGACTCTGGCGGTCCGTCTCCCTCCGCCTCTGTCGCTGGGAGGCGGTTCAGCTGGCTCACAGAGAGCAGGGGTAGGTAAACCTGCAGGGGGCAAGTCAGGAAGGTAAGTACACCTTCAGGGGGCAAGTCAGGAGGGTAAGTATACCTATAGGGGGCAAGTCAGGAGGGTAAGTACCGGTACACCTGCAGGGGGCGGGGCCTAAGGGGTCTAAGTACACCTGCAGGGGGCAGGGCCATCAGGAGGGTAATACACCTGCAGGGGGTGGGGCCTCAGGAAGGTAATACACCTGCAGGGAGCGGGGCCTCAGGAGGGTAATACACCTGCAGGGGGCAGGACCTCCGGGGGGTAATACACCTGCAGGGGGCGGGGCCGTCAGGAGGGTAATACACCTGCAGGGGGCGGGGCCCACAGGAGGGTAATACACCTGCAGGGGGCAGGGCCTCCGGGGGGTAATACACCTGCAGGGGGCGGGGCCGTCAGGAGGGTAATACACCTGCAGGGGGCGGGGCCCACAGGAGGGTAATACACCTAGAGGGGGCGGGGCCTCAGGAGGGTAATACACCTGCAGGGGGTGGGGCCCTCAGGAGGGTAATACACCTGCAGGGGGCGGGGCCTCCGGGGGGTAATACACCTGCAGGGGGCGGGGCCGTCAGGACTCTCCTGCTGGCATTCAGTCATTCGGCCGTCGCTTTCATCCAAAGCAACTCACAGGTTGAGAACAATCTGAGAAATCCATGGGATTACAATAGGAGTAGCTGCAGTGCAACGGACCACTCTCAGCTGTCAAGACCACATTAGTTTCTTCATTGATTGATTTTCAGCTGTAGCTTTTTCAAAATGTCCGTTGTTGACACAAGCTGTTCTTTGCCTATCTGTTTAGGTTTTACACTTTTTGGGACGTTGTGTTTTGACTACAAAATAGATACCATGAAACAAGAGATTATTTGGCAATAGTAATGGAAGTGGTACTAGAAGTAGTACTAGTAGTATCAGTGGTAGTACTACTGCTATAATGCTAGCAGTAGTAGAAGTACTACCATTTAAATGTGGTCCATAGTGTTTACATGTGGTCGATATTGTTTCAATGTGATCGATAGTGTTTAAATATGGTCGATAGTGTTTAAATGTTCTATTCCCTCACTCTCCACCTCATCCCTAACTCTCCACCTCAAGCTGGTGTGTAGTGAGCGTTCTGGCACCGATTGGCTGCCGTGCATCACCCAAGTGGGTGCTACATATTGGTGGTGGTTAGTGAGGTCCCCCCTTCACTTTAGGCGTCTTTGAGTGTTATTAATTATTATTATTATTCATGTTTAACCTCTGTTTTCCTTTTATTCCTAGTCTGTTTTACATAGTTTTGAATGATGACTATATGCTCTGTAAGGTGACCTTGGGTGTCTTGAAAGGCGCCTCTAAATTAAATGTATTATTATTATTATTACCAACATTAGCTTCTAGTTGCTACTAGTAGTGGAGCTAAGCAGTGTGCAGTGCATGTATACGCACATGGTTGAGGACGTCCCTCAGCATGACCAGTGGGTGTCCGCTCAGCATGGTGACCTCTATCAGGCGTGGCATCATCTCGTTGGCTTCACTCATGTCTAATGGCTCGACCACGGTCTCTACAAGAGGAAACATAGACCCTGGGTCACACACAGTGCTGTACATCCTACCCCCCCCCCCCCCCCCCCCCCGACCCTGGAGTAACAAGTAGCACACAGCCCCATTGGTCTATGGAGAGCAACACAACATTCATCACAACTGACTGGATACTTTGACACGCTGCTGAAGAGATAAGGATCACTGGGAGTTAGGGTTTGAATGATCAAATCCAGAACAGCTTCAAGGTGCTGAATGGAATATTGAAGAGCTATTATTTGAGTCATTTGTCAGCCCTGCGTCAGCTCTTAATAGGTAAACTGCCCTCCGAGAATATACGTTTTGAGGTGATAGCGACTGCATCCCCATTTCTGACCAATAAGGGCATCTCTTCCCTGATCTTACCCACAGAAGTAGAAGGAACATTTTCAATTCACAGGATATAGTACAACTAAACAATACTATAAGATTTAAAATAGTCTTTCCTTTCATATATTCAACCACACAGTGGTGTCGCTCACCCTTTGTGTTCCTGAGAAAGCAGAGCAGGCTGGAGGTCATGAACCTCTCTGGAACGCGGTCCACAGCGACATGGAGCTCCAGGTGGTAGACCACTTCGAGATCAGAGCTCTGGAGGAACACCCACACTCAGCAGTGCTCAGAATATCATACAAGGTTAAGAATGATTAATGTGAATGTTATTCTATCGTGGGGTAAGAATTACGGTATAAATAACAAAAACTCAACATTGTGAGGGCTTCAAGAACTACAATTTCCTCAATAACCAGGTGAAGAGGGGATGTGCTCACAGTGGAAGGAGGTCCATCTTCTTCATCCAACTCATCTGCCTCCTTGGTGGGATTCCCAGAGTCCTTCTGGCTGTGGTCTGAAACACCGACAGGGGTGAGGAACTCATTCAAAGTCCAACCGTACTAGTATTGGTATAGCAAGCCTAGTATTATTGTGTATTTAGCAGGTCCAAAAGCTGAAATCCAGCCTTAGACAAGCTAATGATGCTTTGTTTTGTTCTGAATGTAGTGACCTTTTCACTACTAGGGCGGACACTCAAACGCATTGTTCTGTGGTAGGAGGGACAATGTACGCTATGTTCATCTGTATTATTACACATAAAATAAATTTTACTACAATCAATTAATTTGTCAAACAAATAAGTGTCTAATATATGAATAACGAGGCTAATAAAGGAGTAAAGGTCAGTGGGACAGTGAACCGTCATGGTACCAGGGCAGGACTGCCACCTACCGGCCGGGACGGGGACCTCTACATGGACCTCCTCCTCCCGGACCCCTCTTACGAAGAGGAGCGCTGAGGCCGTCTCCTCCTCGGTAACGCTGTTCAGAAAGGCGATTATTCTCTGCTCATCTTCTCCATCGCCTCGACTCAGCAAGTCTTCAAAGCAGTCAGGACTTGGTAACTGGAAGTAGGAGAAGACCCGGTCCCGGATCCACTCGACCCTTACATCGTAATGAACCATGTTTATCTAGTTCCAGTTGTTAATTAAACCGTGCATTTCGCTGTTTGACCAATTTTCTTAATCGGTCGTCAATAAACGTACACTTAATCTATCCAATGTAAAATGCTACGCTACCTTCTACAAAGACGGGATACGAACAAACAATTCGGCGTCGACTCAGCTGTTGCTATGACAACATGTAACTTCCCCGACTTCCATGCTGAGAGAGGGTCATGACTTGTGCGTTATCCCGGTCTACCGCTGGACGAGGACGCTCAGGATTACGAGTTTATTAAGTTTAGACGTTCCTTTATACTTTTTATTCAAACCATTTTATAGTTCTACCCTAGATGGGCTAGTAACTAATCACAACAAAAAGGAGGAAGAAAGAGTTTGGACAGTTATGATAAAATACATGTATTTGTCAGTCAACAAAAAAAAATTAAAAGAATAAGATCAAAGGAAACCAGGGAATGTTTTGATACAAATAAGGACATTTGCACATACATGCATACATTCAGACCGGGCATTTCAGATCAATTTAATTTAATCACTTTAATTGAAGGTCTTATCTAATAAGAGGAATAAGAAAAAACTATAGGCAAATATTGAATAAATCAAAGAAAAAGAAGATGTCACAGTGTTACCAGTTTTAAACCATGTCCCTTGAAAATAAGATGTAACTTAAATGAAAGCTTATTGTATGATGTTCACATACCCCATCATTTAACGAAGTAAAGTGATGAAAACACAAAGAAAAACCTTACCTTGGGACAATTATTCATAGTACAAAAAATCATCAGCATTGTTTCACAATCATGAAACAATTCTGTAATCTGTCTGAAGACAGCTTCGACCCACACCTTTAAAATGAAGGCTTACAAAACCTCAAACGCAATTTGTGACCCATTAATTTGGGACAGCCATAAATAATAACTTTATTACACAATGACTGATAATAGGCAAAGCTACCCCCTTTCCCCCCGAACCAAAGCTCAACTGTAGGTATAGGCAACAATGTGAAGATTTAAATAACATCTTGGGGAATGGGGGAGAAATACACACGCGTTGATGCACTGCTTAAAAATATATATCCTATTTTAAAAATGTCTACAAAGTCTATATCTCTCATCACATTTGTGTGTCAAAACTTCAATAATGAAACGTGATTAATCCTTTGGACAATACAAAGGGAAAATGGCGGTCATTTGGTGGAACTTCTATAAGGCTGTCGGTGCTTCAAATATCTGAACCTGTAACCTAAAACAGACTTTTATCCATCCCAGAGTGACTTTTAAATACATTACCACAGCGGAGGGCACACATTTCAATTGTAAGTAAATAATCTTCCCAATGCATTTAGCCTTATATGGAGTTCATAAAATACATTTGTTAAATGTGAAAACTATAAACAAAACAATTCACTCGGTTCAACATTGCTTATAGGGTGTTAAGCTCAACCTTGCTGGCACAAAATGGCATCTCCCTCCCCTGCCCTTAGAGGAAACCATCCAAAAGAGCTTCTCCCTTCCCTGCCCTTAGGGGAAACCATCATGGTCGAAGCTGGAGGCCAGGAGTGCGAAGGAGAATGGAGAAAACTTGATTCCGTTCCCGCTGTAAAATTTATTCTGAAACTCCACCCTGTGGATAGAAGAGATTTTTGCTTGTTATGCTACCATTATGTATGTTCAGTATGGCCCTCATTGGACCCCTAATCATCCCTGGAAGGGGCAAGGAAGAGACCCTGGGAAGGGACACGGAGCTTCTCGCTCTCGTTCCTTCCCACCGTCTCATCCTTGATAATGAGCAGTAGGCCTGCCGTGATGAAGCCCCTTTTCACCAATTGGAAGTATACAAACATCTAGTAATCTTCTCAACCGCCAGTCAGCATCTCCCCTTCATGACTTTTCCTAAAACAATCTTGTTTAGATGAGTCTGTTCTTAAAATACAGAAATGATATTTCAAGCATTTTGGTGACTTTCTAGGCTGTAAACATGATCTGCTGTAGCTGCACAATGCAGTTCACCTTCCCTCCAGCAAGGCGTCACCAAGGTGCAGGTTTACTTTGAGACTAATGTTATCTATAGCAAAATAAACTATTACTTGTTTGAAGGAATTGCATTTGGACCAAAATAACAAATATTATTATGAAGTATGTATTATAGAATATTAATTTTCCTCAAGGTAGCTATTCCCAGTGTGGTACATTCATCTGACAGACTAACCACAATATTCCTTCCAGAACTAATGTATAAATATATATAAACAAGCTCGGGTTAGGGGGCTTTTAATGTGTAGGTCTAATGACCGTACTAATGAAATGGACTTTGAATATCTGAATACCTGCAGCTGCCCTGGCTGAGCGTGCCGCCAGCAGTGTTCATTAGACTTACCAGTGCAGACGGAGGGCATGGAGGAAGGCAGAGAGACCCTCCATCACCAGCAGGATGGAGACGGTGAGTACAGCAAACAGGCCAAAGACCGGCACCAGGAAGAGGACCCCCAGGCTGGTGTCCACACGCAGGCCCAAGTGCATCACCATACGCCAGAGGACCTCTGAAAGCTCTGTTACAGCAGACCAAACACAGGTATGAGACGCTAGGACACCAAAGAGCGCTTACTGGTAAGATGGCTGCTTGTAAAAAAATCACTTTCCAACCCCCCTACACAGCTCTCCTTCAGAGGAAAGGTCCTTCACGACCCCAGTTTAAATGTTGACAATGTATGACACTTTTCTCAGCCTCTCTCAAAAGGTCCGCCGGTTCAGAGTTTAGGGAGGTTGGTGAGCCGTTGACATCAATTCCAAGAGTCTTTAGCAGCTCTCATAGATTAGCTTTGTTCCCTCCAAGTCAGCAAATATGAACATCCCCGTCTCTGTGGTTCCATTCATTAACAATCACCCCCTCCCACACCTACCCTCGAGACTCATTGTAGAGTGGAGTTCAGAATGATCCCACGGCCTATAACTCAGCCCCCGTTGACGCTCCTCCGTCTCAGTCTGTGAGCATGCGCAGTGGCGTGTAAACACAGAATCTAAATATGTGGATTCGTTCTATTGTGGGCACTATTGGAGAAACGACCAAGCTAGGGCGATTCGTGTGTGCTAACTGGTGTTGAAGAAAAATAACAAAGTTACAGCTCATGTAGAATAGAAGGCTGTCAACGGCTCCTCAAACGCCCCCGTTTCAGAACGCATGTACACTGCGAGAGGGGGGAGGCTGGAACCAAAACACGGCTGATTACATCTCGAGATAGACAATTTCACCAATTACCCTGGGCTCTTCTGACACACACACACACACACAAAAAATGCATTTTAACACAAGATGCTCCCTGTGTGCAGACGTACGTGCGTGGGCCAGGCTCAGCGCCCACAGCCTCAGGTAGGAGGCCGTGTTGGAGACGCAGCCCAGGCAGTACTCTATAGTGTGGATGCCCTGGTGCAGGAACTCATCTCCAAAGTTAATCTGTCACCGCAAACAAAAACACAACCAGGCCAGTTACTCAGGAAACTCACAAAGTAAGACCCATGAAACTTCAATACAAGTCTTCTGAAGAGCCTACTTGGTGCGTTTAAGCCTTTTAATTCTATCTCCTGGGTTCTGACCTGCTCCTTCTGGTGCTCCCGGCTGGTGGAGGCGTCGCTGTGTCCGCTGCCTTCCTCCATGTCTTGAGCGTGCATCAGAGAGAGCTCCTCCTCACTGCCACGCCGCACTCGCTCATAGCCCTGAGAAAGTGGGAGAGAGACACCAGAGAGGTGAAGAGAAACACCAAAGAGGGAGAGAGAGAGACAGCAGAGAGGGGAGATTGGAGACATTAGTCCCGTGAGTCTGGGGAATCCAGGTTCAATGCATGTCCACCGTGAGCACCACTGGGCAGGGTTAGGGTTAGGCCTCTCACCCGGTACATCCCCAGGCGCTGGCTTCCGTTGTGGAGCCAGTAAAGGTAGAGCGGTTTCCCCAGCAGCAGGACGGGCACAGAGAGCAGCGCGATGACCAGCAGGAACCCCTGTACCCCGACCTGGGGGACACAAAACATGACCCTCATCAAGCAGCCATCTGCACTGTAGATGGGATCGACTTGAAGTATATTACAACTAATATGTCAACTACTGAAAGACCCCATAGAAAAGAAAATGGCAATTCTCTTTCGATCTATCTCTTAATAGACACATACATTGTGCCAGTGAAAGTGCCAGTGAACCCTAATCTTGTTTTAGGTTCACTGTTGTTTTTCATTCATTGACTTCTATGATTTGGGACATATTAATCCAGATATAAAATGATACAGAAAGACGGAAAAATTGGGCGTTTGGCTTTTAGTCTCCTCCAGCCAGAAGAACGCTCTGCTCTGAGCGATTGGTGATGGGTGATGTGTGGAGTTGGGTGGAGTGCCATCCTGGCAGCGGGTGATGGATGCTTGTGTCCATGGCGACCATGTGACCTGGTACCTGTCCCGGGTAGAGGAGCTGGTTGCCGCTGCTCTGCATCAGGAACATGTTGATGAAGTGGATGAGGATGCTGGGAGCTGTTTTGGACTCGGCGGCGGAGAAGGCCAGCCACTTGTATACCACCATGAAGACCAGGTAGCCGAAAAGGCACCACATGAAGAGCAGCTCCGGCAGGAAGACCAGGTACAGGTTGGACTTCTTCCTGAAGTGGCTGGGGAGACGCAGGTGGACATGGTGGAATAGAGCAGGAAGGGGAACACTGTTAAGAGGGCCAACCTCTCCCAGAACACTACCTACTCCAACTACATGCACCATGGACCAGCAAACCGTGAGCCAACAGACATTCAAATCGCCCAAGACTACTCCATCTAAAACCCTCTTGGTGACAACGAGGAACCCTAACGACGGAGGAACCCAGACTTACAGGTGGTTGTAGACGCTGAGGACCACTCCGAAGCTCATGTGGACGATTCCCAGAATCACGGACATCTTCATCTTGTAGGAGTTCAGGAATGTCAGTCGATTGTTGGCCAGGTTCCAGATCTGCATGGTTAACAGATTATTATGGGTTATGATGTTCAATGTTATAATGTTTAACGTTTTATCAGGTCGAATGTTTTCTTGAATTGTTCTTGATAATGCACATTGGCATAAGGATAAGTATTCAACACTGGTTCAAAGAGGGAGTTTGCATTGTTCTGTAGGGTTGCCTAGAGGGACATTCTCCAGTGGTTTGTGGCCCAATAAAGAAAAGTTACTAACTGGGGAGGGGCTCGATCTTACACATGGCAACTTCAGCTAAATGTTACATATATGCATGGTACATGGCTTTTGCAAACAGTGACATCATTTTTGTAAACCGGTTGAAAGAATCCGTTGAATTCCAGTGTCTTGGTACAAGCAAGCAGCTATAAGTGAATATTCACTGGTTCTTCGCATCATTCCCCTTCGCATCAACTCACTGGATCGATTCCCAATGGGTAGGGCCCTTTGAAAACCCCTGTGATGTTGGGGTCAAGGATCAGGAAACGATTGGCAGCAATATCACTACCCCTAAACGAAAAACAAACACAAAGAAAGGGCAATGGACAAACATTTAGACCCATGTATGTACATCTGTTTTCCCACACCATTTATTTGGTTAAACACCACGCCCTGGTCATTAGGCGATGGCTGTATCCTCACTTCCACACGCCAGCCTCGAACATGGCCTTGACGCTCCAGCCCGAGCCAAACAGGTTGAGGGACTTAGAGAAGCAGTCGTTGTAGATGAGGCCGGTGTAGATGGAGAATAAGCCCATCAGCAGGATGATGTAGCGCCCCTCAAAGAAGGTGTTCCAGATCTACAAACACAAACATATACAATTAAAACCTTCCCATGAACTAAAGGGGAAAAGGCCGTTTGATGGATCACAAAGGAAATGAGGATATTATCAAAAATATTAATAAAAAAAAAAAAGAATAAAAACGATTGTCAAATCAATAAATGATTAACAGATGTTCATCAAAAACATCCTTTTGGGAGCATTAGGGTCCAGCAGTATGGGGAGCAGTTCATCTTAGGAGCGTGTCAGTGAGGATTAACTTCACACTAACGTTCATCTGACCACACAGAGCTAGAGATCAGGGCTTGGAAACCATCGATGGATTCAGGTGCAACGCTTGTTGCGTTTTGTTATTTTTGAGGCAACCAAGCGATATTAGCTATAGCTAGTGGGGATAACTACGCATTAATGCGTGATTTATTATTGATACATTATAATCATTGATGGTTTTATAAGGCTTTTAGAGAAGGGCCTGTGAGGACATCACCTCGTTCCTGGTGTTCTTCAGCTTGCGGTTGTTCTCGTACAGGACCATCCAGAAGGCGAACACGGCCATGATCAGCCCATGGCCCAGGTCGCCGAACATCACCGCAAACAGGAAGGGGAAGGTGATGATGGTGAAGGGAGCTGAGGATCCAAGAACATCACACCCACCACTCATGACCAGGCTGCACCACCGGTAGGCCCAGTGGTGCAGCCTGGATGACCACAGCTCTCACTCTCAATGTCTCCCTCACAGAATCCAAGGAGAGACATCAATAACTAAAGCTTTCCAAAGCCCAGTAGGATGTGGAGCCAACCATGAGAAGGAAGGCTGGGGGGGGTGCAATGATTCAATAATAAAAATAACACATTTTAAAAACACCCCTCCACTGTTTCTAACCTCCACATCCTACCTCGGCCACATGCACGCAATACTTTCTCATCCTCATATTGCCCCCACAGGACCTCCTACCTGGGTTCACTTCTCTGTACGTGCCCACTCCATACGCGTCCACGATGTTCTGGAAGCCAGAGGTGAACTTGTTGGTCTTGATGAGGGTGGGCGGCGTGTCGTTGCTCGGGATACGGTTGACAAAGGAAGGCAATGTCGCTCCGCTTTTCCTCTGCAATGACAAATGATACCAACTTTAGAATGAGCTTAAACGGCAACACTAGGCATGCTAAAGTTAGTGGACAGAACTACAACTATTACTGCATACTGCCAGGGAGACGGATTTCCGAAACCCCCTTTGTTTATAGGCCCTGCTGGAGAGAACTGCTCACAGTGAGACCAGCCCCGCAGGAGAGACGAGCTCACAGTGAGACCAGCCCCGCTGGAGAGACGAGCTCACAGTGAGACCAGCCCCGCAGGAGAGACGAGCTCACAGTGAGACCAGCCCCGCTGGAGAGACGAGCTCGAAGTGAGACCAGCCCCGCTGGAGAGACGAGCTCACGGTGAGACCAGCCCCGCTGGAGAGACGAGCTCACAGTGAGACCAGCCCCGCTGGAGAGACGTGCTCACAGTGAGACCAGCCCCGCTGGAGAGACGTGCTCACAGTGAGGCCGCGGACCAGAACGCACATTTTATAATAAATGGGTTAAGGAGCACCAGCACTGCAACAACGGTTTAACCGGTTATTGATTTACCAAACCTCTTCTCAGCAGTCTGGTAAATTAACGACGAGCGGTCGCAATTGAGCAACAAATTTACTGAATAGAGACCCTTCATTCAAGAAGATCGCATTTACAAATACACCAAACAAGAAGCCTTATAAGAGGGCAGGATAGGACCGATAGGAGCAAGCCCTTCCTAGACGGGAGAAGAAGCTCCCCAGGAAGTGACACCTCACCAAAGCAAGAGAAGCACAAATAGGTACTTTATAAAACAATTGATAAAAACCAAGATGGAAGATAGATATGTCGAAGGTATCTGCCATGAAGCATCGACTCCTCAAGAGACGGCTTCAGGAGCTGTTTCGGTATGTTTCATAAACCCCTCACACATCCAGTAACACTGGTGTGTGTGTGTCGTGAGGATGAGACAACACTCATACTGAGACCAATACCAGGGCTACAGACGTACCGAGCCCTCCTCCAGCGCCTGGCGCACGGCGCCCAGGTCGCCAACGGGACACCACACCTCCGAGATCAGACACTTGTTGGTGACGTCCAGGCTGCATAGGTTGAGGACGTAGTAGATGGCCTTCATCTTCTTCACCTCGATGTACCACGTGTAGACCGACTCAGACGCCTTCTTCAGCACCTGCCGCAGGTAGTCGTCCGTCCTCAGCAGGACCTGGGACCACAGCACACTACACATTAAAGACCTGTGGACCAGATGCTCATGCAGACATTTGTTCTGAATATCACTATATAGCCGACCTAATGCAGAAACAATTTGCAGAAAGACGTGTCTAATAGAACACATGGTAAGATCGTTACATTGTAACGCAGACTACAAGGACAGACCCTCATTAAAGAAAGAAAAAAAAAAAGAAAAGAAAGAAAGAATTCAGAGGAGCATGAGGGAGGTCATTCTGAACTAGCTTCCAGCCGTGGTCTCGTGTAGATCATGTGCTTCTCATGATGAATGAAACTCGGATTCAACGATAAACGGGATAGAACAAAAGTACTATAAGGAAAAGGGTGAATCTAGAGGAATCTGGAGAAGGGGCACGAACCAACAGTTGAATCTACTTAACAATGTGTCGTTCTGTTGAAACTTATAGATTTATTTTCTTTACTTAGAAAACTAACTAGCAGTATTTTAAATATTGATGTTTTTCCTCGGCTGATCACTTGGCCTATAGACACACCTTGATTTGAGCCGCGACCAAAAGGTCTTATGAAAGAAAACCTTGGCTGGTTAAAGAATGCAACGGTTTAGCTGAAATGGGGTGCATCTCCTGGTTACCAAGGAGGTACCATAGCAACCAGAGGCTGTACCGTGTTCAGGTCCTGGATGCGGGTCCCAAGCCCCTCCACTACATCCGTCCTCTCCTCCCTGCTGCTAGGGTACGGGTACAGGTGGCAGTGGTAGCTGGTGGCGGAGACACACGTGTTCATAAAGAAGAGAGAGAAAGAGATACAAAGACACACATGTTCCTAAGAGAGAGACACACATGTTCATAAAGAGAGAGACAGATATACAAAGACACACATGTTCCTAAGAGAGAGACACACATGTTCATAAAGAAGAGTGAAAGAGAGAGACACACATGTTCATAAAGAGAGAGACAGATATACAAAGACACACATGTTCCTAAGAGAGACACACATGTTCATAAAGAAGAGTGAAAGAGACACACATGTTCATAAAGAGAGAGAAAGAGATACAAAGACACATGTTCCTAAGAGAGACAGACATGTTCATAAAGAGAGAGAAGGAGATACAAAGACACACATGTTCCTAAGAGAGAGACACACATGTTCATAAAGAGTGAAAGAGAGACACACATGTTCATAAAGAGAGAGACAGATATACAAAGACACACATGTTCCTAAGAGAGACACACATGTTCATAAAGAAGAGTGAAAGAGACACACATGTTCATAAAGAGAGAGAAAGAGATACAAAGACACATGTTCCTAAGAGAGACAGACATGTTCATAAAGAGAGAGAAGGAGATACAAAGACACACATGTTCCTAAGAGAGAGACACACATGTTCATAAAGAAGAGAGAACCATAAGAGACACATGTTCATAAAGGAGAGACACACACACGCTCATAAAAAGGAGAGACACACACATGTTAAAAAAGAGAGAACCACAAGTGACACATGTTCAGAAAGGAGAAAGTGACACACATGTTCAGAAAGGAGAGAGTGACACACATGTTCAGAAAGGAGAGAGAGAGGTAACCACAAGAGATACAAAAGTTCATAAAGGAGAGAGAGAGACCACTCGTAGCTCGAAACCATTACCAGTCACAGATCTTCTTGACCTTCTGCCCGATGAGCTCTCCCCAGTAGGATATCAGAAACACCACACTCTTGGTTGGCTCGCCCTTGGGATTAATCCAACAGGAGGGGGATAGTCAGTACAGAGTTGTATCATTTATGACCACACTAAGCAAATGTAAGTGAGTTGAAAGATAAATAAATGCTAAAATAGGAAGAGATTTGCCTTCGAAAGTCCTTGAGCAAACATGAGAGGGGGGGGGGTGAGAGAACCATGTCTATCAAAAGATATTTCCCACTATCGTTACTTTACTTTATTGAAGTATTTAATGTCATTCTGACCCTGATTTACAGTCACCACACGTGCGCGACAGAAACCAACATGGAGGAGCGGGAAAAGTCTCTTAACAGTCTGACGCAGAACAAGAGTCAGGAGACGTGATCTTTGGAAAGAAAAGCAAATCTCAAACGAGTTGAGAGAGTCTTCAGAGTGCGGATATGTGGAACTCGTTGTGGACAGCCGGTGATTATGATGATGGCATCCGAGAGAGGGTTCAGCTTCTCAGTATAACGCTACGGTGTGTGTATGTATACCTCATCCCATGAAACATGACATATGACAGTCAAACCTTGTATCTGTCATCCAATGAAACACTGTTAATGTGTTACAGGAGACAACAACACAGAGACTGAGAGTGCCTGAGTTATTGAGTGGCAAATGAGTTAGAGAGTTACCGTGTCAGGGTCTTCCAGATACTCGTCAATCTCCGAGTAGCTGAGGATTGTGTAGCCCTTACAGACTCTCCACATCATCCGCTCAAAAGCTTCAATCTTCGGCCTCTGAATCAGTCCTGAAATAAATCTAGAATGCAGAAAAAGAAATAGCCATTTAAAAAAAAGATTAACAAATGAATTAATTCATTCATTAATTATAATGACAAATGGGTGAAATCGTTTATAAAAATAAATTTTAGTGTTTGATTGTTTATCTCAAATAATTAAAAAATAAAGTTTGGGTTATTAATAACTTTAATAGATAGTGTGTAGAATTGAGTGTCAAGAAAATAGTGTAAATAAGAAGCGCTTTTACAACGAGTCTTTACATCTACATAGGTAGTCTTCTTACATGGAGGATGGCAGTGAGCACCAAAGTGTTTCTAATGTTTTCATCAACAATGACATCATTTTGGAATACCTACTGTCATCTTTACAGGCGGTTCAAACGGTTCAAGCGGTTGCAGTCTGCATCCTTACCTGAATCCTACACAACTTTAACAGACCTATATTGTCCCATTGGACAGAATCTTCACAGTGGAACCAACCACCAGCGACAGCAGGTGATGATTGGCAGTTAGTTACCCTCTTCTCAACCTCACTCACCCAAGTTTCGCCCCCATCCTCTGCATGCCGGTGTAGTCCAGGGCAGCATCCCTCTCCAGGAAGGGGAACTCCTCGTACTGGGCCTGGGGGGGGTCCTGCTGGAACAATCACCAGAGGGGTGGACCAATCAGAAGAAGTAAGAGGCTGGTCAAGTATCTGGCTTTTCTTGCCAAGAATGCCACTCAAAAACTGAGAGGGGCAGAGTGGCGCCTTGTTCCCTGGTTTGTTACGGAGAGATTCAAGACGAAGTGGTGCTACTGACCTCACTGCCTCTCTGAGCAAAGTTCTTGGTGACGTGCAGCATGTGCGTGTACTCAGTCAGCTCTCGCAGGTTCTTCTGCAGCTTCTCTTTGTTTCTGGTGACCTCACTGAGCTCGGCCTCCAGCCTCTGCAGCTGCTCCTGAGACACACATAAACATACACACACAGTCACAAAGTGTAACCAGGAAAGCCATGTGTTGAATACAAAAGAGGAACCAAAATATGTAATAGAACGAAGTGGTTGAACAGATACAGAAGGACCCTAGTTTGAATCGCATAACAATATAATAGGAGTAATATCAGCCATTATATAAACAGTCATTATTATTGTGGTACATTTGAGTTATAACATGCAAGCCCCTCAAAAAGAATAACTCGTTACACATCCAAACCCCAACAACAAAGAGAGGGAGCTGCGGCCGGCGGCTGACCATGGTTGCCATGATGTGCTTGGGCAGCGGAGCCACAGGGTTCACGTCTCGGTCAGGCAGCGGGAGGTCAGCCTTCTTGATCTCCCTCAGGAGGAACCCTGAGAGTAGAATAAGAGAACCATATGAGAATAGAAGAATATAAGACTAGGCCGGCATGGTTACACTCATGCCGGCTACATTGAGCAGAGATGGTTCTATGTGGTTAGTGTGTTTCTTACCAAGAATCCTTTCCATTTCTTCACACCTTTTGATCTCATTGACGAATTTCCTCTGGAAGCAGTTGACACTGGGGTTGAGCTAAAACCACAGAAACGTTTAGCATTCAATTTAAAAGTCGCAGGTACAGTTGGATTAACATGAAGGCATGAATCAACAAAATGCTTTCTAATAAGCAACTGTGAAGCATAAGCTTATTTAAGGGCACTCGACATTCAGTTTTCAGCTGTCCATCAGGGTTGAGAGAGGAGACCACTCACGTCCCTGAACTCCACCAGTCCGGTCTCTCCCAGCTCGCTGATGCAGTCGTAGGCCGAGCCGGCCTGGAGGAACAGCTGGGCCAGGCACATATCCTCGCTCCGGAACAAGGAGCCCATCTTCAAAGCTTCTAAACCTTTGCTTTCCTTTCGCACGAAGACTATCAAGCTAATGTTAGCATTAGAGCTAGCTGACTGCTTTCCGTTAGCCCAAGTGACCAAGAAAACCTTCTTCGTTCACCTCGTTCATCCTATTTCTGTTTCCTCCGGACCGAGACTAACGAAGTACGGCAGGTCAACAGCTGACCGTTCAGAAGAACAAACTAACTTACTGCTTCTGAAGTTACTACTTGAGCTTAGCTGCTGGATTATCTGTCTCAGTGCACCCAGGAGGTCAAAGATTAATCAGTAGACACCGAGTCGAGTGTAACCCCAGCAGGTGGGTTTCATAGTCCGAAAGGTAAACTTATATTTCCTTCAAAAAGGCACATCGCTTGTTTCTGGAGACAACTATCCACGTCACGGGAACCGGAAGACCGCTCGGTGACAGGGAAGGGGTTGGCCAATAAGAACCGACCATTTGAGTCTGCGCAGATGACACTTTAACGCTATTGCAGTCCATCGGGTCATTCTTTACTTTATCATGAACGTACAGTATAAGAAGTGTAGACAAATAAAACGTTCCAAACTATTGTCATTCTTTTGTAAATAATTCATGTTTATTATGGATCGGGTGTGACTTTTAGTAATGAATGTGTGATCAATAATCATAATCATATTCCATTATTTTATGAGACAGGATAACTTGTCTCATGCGGTTACAATGAGGAGGTATTCCACGCCTGTCTAATCTGTTTCCATGGAGTTCCAAGAACTGAGGCAACGATGAAGAAGAAAACCAAGATGAGGCCTTTTGCCAATGACTGTGAATATGGCTCACCTGAAACAGAAAAATCAAAAATCAGTGATAGTTTTACCATGTCCTTATATATACCTATGCATAGGTTTCGGGTTGAGGGCTCAGCTAGCCCACACCTAATAGGTCCATGGCACACGCAGACACCCTTACATTCAGAATTACTTTCAGTAAAAAGTGTAATTAAATGAATAATAATTACCTGTGTAATATCTGGTCAAAGGAAATGCAAGTTCTGGCCAGCATACATCATTCCTGTCACAGTCATACTCTGTGAAGTTGACCTGGAACCTGGGGATGGACACAGCACGTCAGGATGATGTTGTTTTAGGTACTTCATAAGCACTTGATGTGTAATGATGGAGCACCTGGTTTTGGGGGGCCCTGAGTTAACAAGGACGTCTGTAAAGGTGACCGAGGAGGAGACAGGAAACAGTTGTGTCTCCATTGGATCCAAACAGGAAGAAGGGTCTCCTCCTCCACACTCCAACCTCCAACTGGACATTTTGTAACTGAAAAATAAACAAGGAAAGAAGTGAAGAATAATTTTTATTACTTATTTGGTTACATATTTGAGCTAAAAATATATATTTTTGTCCTTCTTGAGCAATGTCATCCTTTGCAACATTGGTTGCGATAGTGACTTACTGATAAGCCTCAATCTTCCAGTGAGATACATAAAGACTTTGTACCTGATGGTTAGGGCCTGTATCTCCCTCTGAGGCACGCCGCCCACCTCGCCTGTGACAGCGCTCCTGACGTGCACGTGTTGGTGCCACAGGACACCGGAGCACCACCCGTCTCCATCAGCGCTGCTCCCATTCACCAGCACGTCTGGAAACAGGAGGACATTCAAAGGGAACACATTGTTTTCGGACTTCGTGGAACACTTGACTGCTGTTCACCTGAGATCCCTGAGGAGCAAGGGGTCTACTCACAGCTTAACTTTAGCCAGTCTGCCATCCTTTGGAAATCGGGGTCCCCCGTTTTCGCCACGTGTGTCGCCATCACTAGGGAAGCTTGGAGAGAGGCGACCATCTCCCTAGACACAAGTAGGATCAAAAGTTGAAGACAAGTCAAATAAATGTCTGTCAAAAAATGTAAGTTGGAACTTCTAATTTCTGGAATAGAAATGTTTTGTGCACATACAGGGTTCGAGAAAACCGTTGAAGTGCAATCAAAAACATTAGTGTACAGAAAAATCGACGGGACCCAGCAGAAACAAACATCCGCTGTACACATAATAAACCAAATCCCACCAGTATCTTCCCTAAGAACACTAAACTTACCTCAGAACATCACACTGGGTCAAGTTATACTGGCTGACAGCCAGAAGGCATCCCGCTGTGGCGTTCACTCCAAACATAACCGGTCTCCTCTCAGCCGTAGAACAGACACCGTCACCAACTGAGGCAGGGAGATAGTGATCAAGGATTTCGACATTATGAACAATGCAACACGCAAACAACAGGTCAATCCTGCTTATTCACAAACACGAATAAAGATCAAGTGTTTATTACTAGGCTTTATAATCTAAAGTGCATTGACTAAAATGGTATCCGAGTTAAGATGCAGGCAAGTGTCTCTGTAATCATCCCTCACATATTGTTAATGAGAAACTTGTCCAAAAGGTTGCAGTGTATACAAAGTGTATTTTGTCCAATAATGGGAACACAAAATATTACCTGGTTGCCAAATATTTATTGAGCTCCTCTCTATGAATGTGGTGTTGCCCAAAGTATCCCCAAACCCGGCCAGCAGCGGCGCTCCCACCAGGTACCCTGAGGACAAGATACCAGGAAGATGTATACATCCCAGAAGGGAAACTTGTGACTAACCAGCATGTGCCAGGATTTCCCTTTTTTACAAACCTGGGTTTCCCGACTTCTTAGGTTGATCAGTAACATTCCCGCTCAGAAAGACAGAAGAATACCTTGCAGTCACCGCCACTGGGCAAAAGACAGGAGAGAAACAGTAGCAGTGGCAGACGTAGTTCAAAGTAGTCTGAATTTTTTTTTTTTCAGGCCCTTACCACTACTGTTCAGCACAATGGTTCCAACAGTACGCCTCAGTGTTATACTTGTGAGGCCATTTGCTTGCCAAAAGAATTGGTAATCCATGGCCAAGGTCACATTCTCACACACCTGTCCCTCATCTTCAGAGACAAAAACAGGTTCATTTGAAAAAAATATTCAAATTAGGAGTACTTTTTAGGATTTAAGGTTGACAATGACAAGATGCCTGCCAAACCTGTTGAATAGGGGGATTCAGAACTTGAAATGAATGGGCTTAAATCCACAGCGACTTCATCTAGGACATCAATCGTTATCACACCTAAAGCAGAAAGACAGAAAATCAACATTTCAAACTCCTATTCTGATATACCGGTAATACTATAATGTTGATGCATAATTTGAATAGGTAAATCCTCCAGATTGATTAGCGTTCATATATTATACCTCCTTGGCCGTCCTTGACTTGAACTCTTAAATCACTTGGAGACATTTGTAAAGGAGGTCCAATTGGACAGAATTTGATAAGAGTTGTACATTTGATGTTGAAGTTTTTCAAATAAGCTACAGGAGCAGTATTGGCACACTGCCCTGCAAAAAGTTCCTGCAAAGAATTAATCATGTTGGGTTTATTTAGTGCAAGTCCTGAGTGCTGAATCTATAATGAAGGTATATCACATTAACACTTAAGAACTGACCTGAGGGATGGTGAAGTATTGATCACTCATGGTGAAGATGGGACTTCCTTGCCGATATTCATCAGCAGGGAGGGGTGCTGACAGCACGGGCCTTTGGAAGGACGGGCTAGGCTTTGGTATGCTTAGTCAAACACAACAGATAGGCATGTTTAGACACAAAGAAACAGACAGGCCTTTAATACCGGTGTTTTAAAAGACACGTGCCTGACAGTCTGGGCCTCTTACAGAGTCTTTCCCTGGTAGAACAGACCCAGGTAGGGGTTGTTCTCCGGCGCCGACATGACACAGAGGAATGGAAACCAGTCCGGAGCGTTGGCGGTGGACTGGGCTGAACACTGGTAATCCGGGGCAGGAGACACCTGCCCACCGAAGGGCCCTTGAAGGCAGTGGCCTTCAAACAGCTTCAACACTTCCTCGGAGCAGTCCTGGTAGGGAACACCACAACCCAGGCAGACACAAGACGTATTAAGTTAATAATTCATTTTAATCCTGTCACCAAAACAAAAAGTCAAACTCAAGACTGGAGGCATTGCTCCTGAGGGGCTCTATATGGTTACTGTTTCAAACGGTAAGAGATAGAACCGTCCAATGAATGGACAAAATAATGGAAATACAGGGAGGGCAGAATGGTTGGATATAGAATACAACTAAAGATGTTTAAGAAATGGTGCTGAGTGTCAGGAGGGAACATTTGAAAGGGCACTACAGCTGACCTGGTCACAGCAGCAGCGTACGTTACACAGGCCTGACGTCAGATCACAGGGACAGGACCCCAGAGGCTGGTACACTTGGTTAGGAAGCACAGTTCTATTCTCTGAAAGAAATTGGTGAATTATCAGGTGATTATTAAATGGATCACGAAATCTCCAATTCAATTTGGATACGTTTCAATTAAACAGTCGATATGTTTACAGCACACACACTGTTGTTGAAAGTCAGAGAGTGAGAGAGTGAGAGAGTGAGAGAGTGAGTGAGTGAGTGAGTGAGTGAGTGAGTGAGTGAGTGAGTGAGTGAGTGAGTGAGAGAGTGAGAGAGTAAGTGAGTGAGAGTCACCTGATCCAGGGTTAGTGGGTGAAAATGTGGCGTATATCTGGGCCTGGATGTACATGGAGACTGGTGGGACTCCTTCCTGACAGGCAGACAGTTCGAGTGTCTCAAGAACACACAGAGGCTGTTGACAGCAGTCTGTGTCCGTCTCATTGTTCCCACACAACTGCAGACTTCGCTCAAGCTTCAGTTGGATTCGAACTGCTGTCTGCGAAATGGGTAAACAGGTACAAAAAGTAAAGCAGAGGACCATTTGCATCTCTGCTCAAGTAAACATGCTAAGAGAGATCTGTTTAGTTTAAATTACAAACATCTATGACATGTTTTCCATGAAATAATTTTAGTTAACAATATAATGTACTAATACAAGATAAACGACCAATTTATTAATACATACTTTTAATATCTTACCTTTCCAATTTGTTCCTTTGTGAGAAGCCATTGTGTAGGCTCTACAGTGCAAGATGGAGGAGGAAGGCTCCCTGCAGAGAATACACTGCTAAGTTATAACAACATCATAGGACTGTGATATCAAGCATGTGAATAATAGTTTGATTCAAATTAATAATTAGGAATATGTATATAACTGTTTTAATCATCACATTAAGTGATCATAATGTTCAGTCAATTCGTTTGTTACCACTTCTTGCAATTCCGTATTTGAAATGTGCATGATGCATGATTCGTTTTGTCTATGGTCTTCGTCCTAATTATTGTTGCATGGATAAAGTTCTGTTCCATTAAAACAGACCAACGATGTGAACTAACGCCATGCTTAGGCCCCAGGAGGAACAGAGCCCGTGCCGCAGAGGCAGAGCCGGGGCCGCCCGGGGCACCACGCCACAGTACCTGTGTTAGATGGAGATGTGTTTTTCAGAAACAGAAGTCGGTCCGACGCATTTCCGAGCAAATATATCGTCACGGAAGGTCCAGTTGCAACAGAGTAGGAGGGCTGAAAAACTGTTTAACATCATGTTGTATGTCAATAATATACAGTGTGAATATACAGGATACAATAAACAGTATCAATGTGATTAAGTTACACTAACATCAGTGGGTAACCTGTAAAGTAAAGCATACTACAACCTATCCCGATAATCGTGATTATACATTGACATCTTACCTATATCCCCCTCTGTATTTGATAGGGAATCCGATGAAAATAAAAATAAACATAAAATAAATGAAAATGTGATGGCCATTTGGGTATTATAAAGTGGCCATGTTTGTATATGGATTAGGATATCTTAGCAACCAAGCCTTAACCAATCAGCGCTCTGCAGAGCTCTTGCTCTCCTCGTCAAGGACGTAAACCTGACCGGCGACACGCGGACAGCGCCCTCCAACGTCCTCTAAGTCACTCACATTTCAATGCAAGCAAGCGGTCTGTGTTGTAATGGCGCAAAAATGAGAAACCATTTAATTGTATCTTTCAGATTCTAACTATTGCTGAGTTTTAATCTATGAATTTCTCAAGAGATTGAGGTTCTCCTTTTTAAAAAAAAGCATTCCACCACCCGGCGCTAGGAGGAAGCACCTCATCGTCGGGTCCAACGTGTGCCACAGGAGTAGGACGAGAGGAAGACGTTTGTCACACGAGGAAAAATCTTAGACTTGCCCATGCAACACTGTCAATGAAATCAGATGAACTGATGTACAAAGTGAAACATAATGTTGTCGTTTGAAGATCTGAAGGCAGCTTTTGTTGACTTAATTGACACAGAAGATAACCCGCTAGGGGATGTCAGCATGACATTCAAGTCCATTATCAATCAACTGTCCGAGGGATCCAGGTATGGCAACCAATCAAAAATAAGTACATAAGAAAAGTTATTACAATTGTATTGACATGTGTTTAATATAAGAACTCGGACTTTTCATTAATCTTTCTTGGTCACACTCGTAGAAATACTGTAAAAAGATGCAAGGAGCGCTGCTTAGAAGATGCTTTCCAGTTGCTGAAGAAGATCCCAGATGCGCATCTCTCTTCTCTAGTAGAGGAGCAGCTCCTGCTGCTGGTCAGGCTCCTCCTTTCCATGCAATTAGAAATGGTCAACAGCTCCATAGCTTGTCGCAAACTGGACAAGGTCAGCCCTAGCTTTGCTCTCAATAAATTTTATGCTGCAACATAAGAGGTCGCTTAAAGTTGGGTCTTTCCTTTACAGATGTTGCAGCATCTGGCAAAAGTGAACCACCAGCTGGTTTTAAGAGAAACCTCTCAGTGTTTGCATGACATTGTCCATAGGGACCAGGTAATATATTCGTTAAGTTGTTTTTTTTTACTAAAATACGATATAAATGATTGTCAACATATCACAGTTTTAATAATTTCACTGTACTTCCACCACACTTTCTTTCTAGATATTGTCCATTGATGATTTGCAGATAGGTCGGTTAAGATTCTATGCATACATTTCTGCCTTACAGCAAGTAGATTTTTAATGTTGTCGTTGTTTTAATCTTTATTTCAACGTATTGTTTAGCCTGTATGTTCCTGGAGGACAGCAGGATTGGCAGAGATGTGTGGAGGGAGACCTTTCCGGACCTTCTGGATAAGTTGTCACGGCTGTTCCCTGTTGTAATGGAGCAGGAAGGCTTAAGAAATGGGACATTTTGTTATGCTGCTGTAAAGGTGAATACCACATATTTAACACCCTGTGCATGCAATGTTTAGTTTCCACATGATTCCCCAGTGTGGTCCCAGATCCACGCCTCCTGGTTGAGCCCCGCTGTGCTTCCTCCAGGTGTGTCTGCAGATGTTCCAGCTGTTGCCCGGGGAAGTGGCCCCGCTGGTGTGGGAGCCAAACCCTGCGGGCCCCAGGCTGCAAAGCATCCTGCAGGCCCTCGTGGACGTCATCCTCGGCCAGGTGCTCGTCTCGTTGTTTGGCGCTAGGGTCCGATATTCACTTTTAGAATCGTGTCTGCTTGAGTGGAAGGTTCTAGCAGCCAAGCGATTTGTAACCCGGGTTTTTTTTCCCGCCAAATGATACAAACTCTTCCCCCATTGCCCGGTGGCAGCCAGGTGTTTAGACACAGGCTGGTGCGTGTAAACGATCTCATAGTGTTGATAAGATCCCCTCTGGTGTTCCAGCGCTCCAACAGGGACACCCGTCTGTTGGCCGGGACCACGGTGTCCATGCTGATCAACACGGCGCCTGACAGCCGAGCGGGCGGAGCGGCGGCCGGCAGCCTGCTGAAGATCTCTGGTTCAGGTGCCCCATCCTCCATTTTGGTTTGTAGACGCCCAATAACACTCTTAACCATCACAAAAAATGATCCCCAAAACAACTTCAGATCTCACCATGGCAGCCACAAAATAGCAATAATACAATATTCCAAATGAAACTAAAACATAGTAATTCATAGAATGTTTACAATGCATAAAAAACAGTATTTTTTTAGTTTTTTTAACACAATTCATCTTTTTTTGAAAGGTCTCTTAATCCTTTCAGGGACTTTAATGAAGTTCAAAGAATCAACATATTTGCAGAATAAAGATCCCGCTCAGAAGGAAAAAGAAGAAATAAATCCTGTACACTCATTTTGAAAGACTCCCCTTATTCATTTGGCAGAAAGGCTTCCTTTTTGTATATTAAACGGGTATTATTTAATTGTATTCTCCCTTATCATTTGTATAATAACCAACAGGAGTAATAAGCCTCTTTCCTCCCTCCCTCTGGCTCAGAGCCCTGGCTGCTGACCGTGGGCGTCCTCACTGTGCAATGTGGCTCCCCGGGGCGGGACGGCGTGGAGCGGCTGGCCGTGGCCAGGGGCCTGCTGATGTGCTGCCGGCCCGACATCCTGCTGTCACCCAGCACAGACGTAGGCTCCCTTCTAAACACCTGACATCCTGCTGTCACCCAGCACAGACGTAGGCTCCCTTCTAAACACCTGACATCCTGCTGTCACCCAGCACAGACGTAGGCTCCCTTCTAAACACCTGACATCCTGCTGTCACCCAGCACAGACGTAGGCTCCCTTCTAAACACCAGACATCCTGCTGTCACCCAGCACAGACGTAGGCTCCCTTCTAAACACCTGACATCCTGCTGTCACCCAGCACAGACGTAGGCTCCCTTCTAAACACCAGACATCCTGCTGTCACCCAGCACAGACGTAGGCTCCCTTCTAAACACCAGACATCCTGCTGTCACCCAGCACAGACGTAGGCTCCCTTCTAAACACCAGACATCCTGCTGTCACCCAGCACAGACGTAGGCTCCCTTCTAAACACCTGACATCCTGCTGTCACCCAGCACAGACGTAGGCTCCCTTCTAAACACCAGACATCCTGCTGTCACCCAGCACAGACGTAGGCTCCCTTCTAAACACCTGACATCCTGCTGTCACCCAGCACAGACGTAGGCTCCCTTCTAAACACCTGCTCACACCCAGCGCAGTTTGAACACGCTCCCTTCTAAACTGTTTAAAGGACAATAACTGTGTTAACCCGTCGTAACCGCCTGGCTTCACTAAAACATCTGTTACATAGTGAGTCAAACAGACTTTGTAGTACTGATTGGTCCAGGAGCATTTAGCATGAGTTCACTCTTATCAATTGATGTAAACAATGTTAACGTTGCACTTATGTCTCTGGAATCGATCTAAGTCAGTATGTGGACAAAACATTCAGCCGCCATACAAGTACTGAAGTGTAACAAAGACCAATGGGCTACAGCTGTTGTTTAAGTTTGGCGCAGGCGCGCTTATGCAAAATATTCCTTGTCACAATCGCTACAACAAAGTTATTTTGAAAACTGTTCTTGGTAACGAGGGTTTTGGGGAAGCCAGGGGAGATGGAGCTGATTGGTAAATCACCATGGGGAGGGGGAGGAGCTGATTGTTTAATGACCAGGAGGGGGAGGAGCCTTAACCATCTGTCTCTCCAGGGCTGCCTGTTGCTGGCGGATGTGTTCCCCCTGGTCTGCACTCTGTGCCAGGAGAAGCTTGACTGTCACCACTACGTGTTTGAAGGTAACGCCGTCCGTAGCATCATGTTCTGCATCGGGTCTGATGATGACTCAGTTAATGAACAGTGTGATATATTAACTGTGTGTGGGTATGATGATGAATAAGTGAATTAACTGGTGTATTTACCGTGTGCTCAGTGCTGACGCTTTGGTTGAAGAAGGTGAAGGACTGCCTTCCTGCCATCTGGGAGCTGACGGGCGTAAGGCTGCTTCCTGATTCGTCCAGCCTCCAGCAGCGGCTCATTCGGGTCATGTGGAACAACGCAGAGAGCCCAGTGAGTTTGGTCTCTTATCTGCTCCTCTAGACGGGTCCTGCTTTAGGTGTGGAGCGCTACAGTGACTGCTACCTTTTTGTATGACTTGTTCCAAATGATCTTTCCTCAACTCCATTTTAGAGAGGTTAAATCCCTCGGTGTGTGTGGGCGAAGGGGCATGTGACCAGTGACATGTGTCACTATTACCTTCAGTTTTAGTTTTATGCCGATGTCTCCACTGACAGGTTGAGGGCGTGTCGGAGGACGTGCGCGTTGCGTTCCGCCTGCTGCTGGAGCTCTATGAGAGGGACTGCCAGCGGTTTGGAGACACAACCAAGAAGCTGTCACTCACTCTCCTGCAGCGCGTGACCCAGCTGCCCTGGGAGGCCCGGGCCAAGTACCCTCTCCTCTGTGCCCTGATCCCTCACCTGGGCGCTGCTGTGGTGAGACAAAATGTTTACTGTGTCAGCAGACACAAAAACTCTAGTGGAACACAGAGATTTCAACTACGCTCCACATGAACGGTTTGTCTGACAGGGGATACTGATCATGCAGTAAAACCTTCTGTTATTCTCTAGGTGCTGGAACATTACCCAGAGCTCCCAAACCATCTGCTGAAGTGCCTCTCCACCAATCACCTGTCACCGTGCGCATCAGAGCTGCACAAATGTCTGGTCCTGCAGCAGAGGCGGGACCTATGTACAGCCTCACCCGACGCCCCGCCCACTGAGCTGGAGCTGGCCAATCAGTGGGCGAGGCCTTGGCTCCCAGTCCTGCTGGAGGCGCTGAGCTCGGAGTCGACCCTCCTACAGACCAACGCCTCGACCCACCTGCTGCCCGCCACCCTGCAGGCGTTCCCCAGCGCGGTGCACCCCCTCCTGGCCGCCCTGCAGCCCGACACCCCGCAGAACCTCCACGCCTGGGCCCGCGTGCTGGCCGTCCACCGGGCCTCCACGGGCGGCTCCCCCTGGACCCTGCAGGGGGCCTCGGGCCCGCGCAGGCTGCGGCTGGCGCTGGGCTCGGCAGACCACAGGGTACGCATGGCCGCACTGGACCTGCTGTGCTGCAGCCCCAGAAGCAAGGACCCCCCGGGGCCCTTGGAGCTGAGCGCCATGAGGGCCTTCGTCCCCCAGAACCTCAACGGGGAATCCTCCACCTTCCGCCAGCACTTCCAGACGGGGATGCGGCGCTTCCTGGTGCGGATCAGGGACAGCTGCCTGCAGAGCCTCCGGGCACCCAGGGGGAAGGAGGCCCCCCAGGGGGGGGCCCTCGATGGGGGGGGCGTCCTGGAGCAGGGCGTGGGTAAGGTGGCGGGGAAGGTTCCTCAACTGTTTTTGTTTTCAGACATTTACCAGACATAATTTTTCACTGAGGTGAATGGTATCCTCCCTCTCTCAGTGCTCATTTTTGTCCAATTAAACGCCTCAGGTAGGAGGAAGTAGAACACAGGTTGACAACGATGCATGGTTTTTCCTTCAGATTTCGTGGAGTGGCTGAGTCTGCTGTGCTACTCCTACCTGGCTCAAGGGCACAGCTTCCAGAGGAAGAAGACCGCCCTGCTGCTGCTCTCCGCCCTGCTGGAGACCTGCACCGACACCTGGAGCCCCGAGAGGAAGAAGGGCCAGCCCCCAGGTCAGTCTACGTACATGACTCCCCCATGTCAGGTCAGAGTCTAGATACATGACTCCCCCAGGTCAGAGTCTAGATACATGACTCTCCCAGGTCAGGTCAGAGTCTAGATACATGACTCCCCCAGGTCAGGTCAGAGTCTAGATACATGACTCCCCCAGGTCAGAGTCTAGATACATGACTCCCCCAGGTCAGAGTCTAGATACATGACTCTCCCAGGTCAGGTCAGAGTCTAGATACATGACTCCCCCAGGTCAGGTCAGAGTCTAGATACATGACTCCCCCAGGTCAGAGTCTAGATACATGACTCCCTCAGGTCAGGTCAGGTCAGGTCTAGATACATGACTCCCCCAGGTCAGGTCAGGTCTAGATACATGACTCCCCCAGGTCAGAGTCTAGATACATGACTCCCCCAGGTCAGGTCAGGTCAGGTCTAGATGCATGACTCCCCCAGGTCAGAGTCTAGATACATGACTCCCCCAGGTCAGAGTCTAGATACATGACTCCCCCAGGTCAGATTCTAGATACATGACTCCCCCAGGTCAGATTCTAGATACATGACTCCCCCAGGTCAGATTCTAGATACATGACTCCCCCAGGTCAGATTCTAGATACATGACTCCCCCAGGTCAGGTCTAGATACATGACTCCCCCAGGTCAGGTCTAGATGCATGACTCCACATCCAACCCCCAGTCCACTCAGGCCTAACCTATGTTCTCCATTGACTGGGCGCCACCCGCTGATACTGCAAAGAGTTGAAGTGCTGGTTCTCTGTTGCCTTAAAGGTCCCAGGACATGCCACCAGGTGTGAGTTGCTGTTACAAGGTGCCCTTACAAGCCGTTTTAAAAATTTGGCTAATATGACATCACAAGTTGCCGTGTCCACCTAGATGTGTGACAGATAGGTGAGCAACGTTTGCTACTGTCCACTGGGTAGGCTGGTAGACTGATCCATCCAGCGATACACCCACTTGTGATGTCATTAGATTACAAGTGTCAAGAGCGAGATTTTCAAAACGGCTTGTAACAGCTAACCACACTCACACCTGGTGGCGTGTCATAAGACCTTTAAACTGCTGGGCTCTGTTTTTGTATCAACAGCTCCTGCTGGCTAGATCACCAGGACATCCATATGTCTTCAGTTTAAACAACTTAATTTATACTACAGGGTTATCCGATATCACATGAGCGGAGAACCATTTCCATGTTGACCATGGAGGTGTGGCCAGTGATATTATTGGTACGGTGTTCGCCTCAGTGTGGGTTATGTGACACGTCATGTGACGCTGTGGTCTCATTGTGTGTTTCCTGCAGTGTGCGTGTCGGCTCTGATCAACTGGGCCAGACAGAGGGAGCAATGGGACTTCTTCTGCAGGGCCAAGCTGCTCACTCTGATTGGCTGCTTGGAGGACTCCACCAATGAGGTAACCCCCCCCCCCCATCCCCACCCCCTGGGCAGCCAGCCGCGGGAGGCTCTGGTTCACCGCTGTGTCCCCGCCGTGCGTCCCCAGGTCCGCGAGCTCTCCGGCGGCCTGCTGCTGCGGTACTTCCCGGCGGCCTGGCCGGAGGACGTGGCGGCGCTGCTGCGGGGGAGGAGCCGGCTCCTGCTGTGCAGCCCGCGGGTCCCCCAGGCTCAGATGGGGGCCCTCATGACCAAGGTGCTGCTGCACAAGTGAGTCTTTCCCCCATCCGGAAACACAACCCGTGTCCTTGAAGAGGATCTTCTGGCCACGCGGTGGTAAATAATGCGTCCATCCCACGCCGGATGTCAGGTTTAGATTTCGTTGGTGGATTATTGTGTTCCCCTGCTTTGACTCTGGGACGCAATCACATAAACCTGTCTGTTAAGAGAAGTTAAGTAAGTTATAAGCCATAATGGGGTGTCCCGGCTACAATATAATGTACGACGTTGTCAAGGAAACAATGGGTCCATATTTGTATTTGACCGTTGTTTTGTGTTTGTAGCACGTTGTTTCATCACTGTTAAGAGGCGGAAGGTCTTTAGACCTTTGGAACGTTATTGACCAATCAGGATCAAGTATTGAACGACGATGTCGTGTCCATTTTGGTATTTTCCGCTGCCTTCACACGTTGTCCCCCCTTCAGATGTCCAGACGTCCAGCTGCTGTGGACAGACCACAGTGCGGGCCACAGGGGGACCTCAGGCGTGGTCCAGGATCTGGTCAGAGAACTGGAGCGCCACTACCTCACGGCCAAGGAGGACGTGCTGCTGGGGGCCAGGAGCACGCCGCTGCACGGTGGGCCAACGCAAAACCACAGCACACAAAGGAGTCTGTGGTGGTTCAACACTGTCTGCGGTCTACCTGTAGGCCTCCTGGAGCAATAGGCCTAAACACTGCCTGAACCTCAGGGGGCGTGGGTTAAAAAAGATCCAAAGTTCATCCAAAGCGCAATATGCAGATTTGAATTAACATTTTAATCATTTTAAAAAAGCATGAAAAGTAGAGACCAACATGTTAAGTAGACCAACAACCCATCGATGAGCAGCTGGTTGAGTCCTGACTCGTTGTCATTGTGTGGATCAGGGGCTCTGAGCACGCTGGAGAGGTGCCTACTGGAGGCTCCCGGCCGTCTGGGGGACATGCTGGACCACGGCGTGGTGGTGGAGCTGCTGGGCCTGCTGGAGAACATCTCCCTGCTGCTCCTGGGCGTGCTGTACGGAGCACAGGAGAGCCCCCCCCAGGAGAACGGTACGCCGGGTGGACTGGGGGATTGGCCGCAGGCCAGCCGTCGTTGAAGTTGTGAAATGTGCTAATTGTGATGCTAGCTAGATTCAATTATATAAACAAATACAATATGCAATACATAATTACAAAACACTCAAACAAACTAGAGCAAAGATCGAAACAAAAGATGAAACCTGATGAAAATGTATTTATTATTTTTATTATGATTTATAAAAGTGTGATTAAAGAGTCAATGTACGGCTGAATGTGTCAGCACCATGGAGGTTAACAACACTTGGTGTCGGGAAAACAAGAACACCCAATAGAAAGAAATGGAAGCTCTGTGATTGCCACTTTAGGTTTGCAGTTTATTATCTTTGTAAAGTACAATGCCTGTATTGTACATACAGCCTGTGAATGTGGCTGATGTCCAGGTGATCCTCTCCCCCTCAGGTGACGCCCCGCCCTCCTTATGCGACATGGGCACCGCCCTGAACACGTTGATCGCCCAGGCATCGCCCGGGGGCGGGGCTGGGGAGGAAGAGGAGGAGGACAGCATCCTGTTGACTGAGGAGCACGGCCTTATCCTCACCTGCTGCTGGGTCACCCTCAAGGTAGCCTCCGCTTCTTGGTTTCGCCCTCAACGAAGGTTGAAGGTGAAGGTTGTGGAGTAGGTGAATCCAAAAGGGACGTTTGCTGCCACAAGGGGATCGCAGAGCGAGACTTTCTCTCGATATAATCCAATAGTAGACCGATTTCAAACTCGTTTAGGCACTGAAGACAAAGGTTTCCTTTTAATGTGACGGATGTAATTTAGTGTTGAATAAATAACTCACACCAAGCCATGTGTCCCATCTGACAGTTTTATACAATTAGATTTCTTTGTCTCGTCTCCAGGGAGTAGGGATCTTCTTGGGTCTACTTGTGGAGCGACTGCTAGCAGAAGGCAAACCGGAGACGTGTCTTCTTACAACAGAGGACCTCAAGAGAGGATCCAAAGTGTTCAAGAACATTCTCCTCAAGTGTCGCCACTGGGTGAGTCGCATTCCACGAGGTGGAGGTTTTGTCTGAGCAAAACAAATTCATCCCCCTGAAATGGTATGTTCCTCTCCTCGCCCACTAGGGGGCGGTGGAGGGCTGCGGTGCCGGATTCACCCGGTTCTGCGCAGCGCTGTTGACAAGCTGGGATCCAGAGTGGAGGGACATCCCGGAACACATGCTGAGACAGGTGAGCCCAGAGGCATGCTGGGAAATACATCATGTACCTGCTAGAGGACAACGACATTCCAGAAACCGTTTGTCAAGTTCTGCTGCTGTTGGAGAACAGTCTCTCTCTCTCTCTCTCACTCACTCACAACATTTAATTTGAAGAAGCTGATTAGTAATGAATTTGATAAACTATAATTAACATAAATAGCGTAATTGATTTGCAACAACACCACTGTCTCTCCCCTCGCTATCACCTCCTGTCTATCTGACTCTGTCCCTCTGTCTCTCTCTCTCTCCAGGGGCTGCAGGTGGTCCGCTCGCCCCGCCCCAGCTCGGTGACCCGGCGGGGGGCGGGCCTCCCCATGCTGCTGCTCTGCGTGGCGTCGGCCGAGGAGGCCAACCGCTCGCGGCCCCTCCTATCGCTCAGCGTGGGCACCCTGCTGGACACGGCCCGGGACCCCCTGCCGGCCCACTGGGACCAGACCCTCGACCTCCCCCAGGTCGGTAGAACCCCCCCCGACCCCTTTACTCATGCCCTGTCCCATGTCAACCCTCCAGCCTGGCTCACTGAGTGGAGCACCGCTGCGTCACATCAAGGCTTAACTGGCAGGTAGTGAAACCATCCAATGAGAGGGGGTGCGGGCCCACTGACCAGCCAATGAGAGGGGGTGCGGGCCCACTGACCAGCCAATGAGAGGGGGTGCGGGCCCACTACGGGATTGAAACCTGAAACCTATTGTAAACATCCTCTCACCGTCCTTAATGTTACAACTACTTAATTTTGGATGAAGTAGTTATAACCATCCAAAGCCTATCTGGCCTCTGACCTGTTCTTGCTCTCTCTTCTCCCCCCCCGTGCCCCCCCAGGTGTGCGCGGTGCACACGCTGCAGGCCCTGGTCCGGGGCTCCCTGCTGGGGGGAGCCATGCTGCAGTATGCGTCCGACGTGGCCGTTCTGTCCCTGACGCTGCTGCGCTCGCCGTGCTGGGCCATGAGGAACGCCGCCCTGCAGCTCTACAGTAAGACTAGGGATGGGGATCATTCATATTTATTGATATCCATACCATATTCGATACTCCTTAACGATCCGAGTCTTTATCGATACCACTATTGATACTTTTCAATTATTCACGACGCGTTTTTAGTGATGAGGAATATATTTAGGAAATAAATATTTGTATTTTAAATTAAATATGTAATTCTTAATAAATATTGACATCAGTAGTTTTAATTATATGTACTAAAATGATTAGAGCACTATACAACTGTATTAGTAATACAGAAACATGAGTAACAGTATTATTCATGTTTCTCACTAAAAACTGAATTTGCCGTTTCTCTATGTTACATTTGAACGCATCATGATAACCTAACAGTCGTTTTACTGAGCCAACCTCAACACATCATCACGCAGCACATCTGAAACTTTGTTAACTTTTTAAGATAACTAGCTTGTATGCTGCCGATTACAACACCGATTTCACAATTGGATTACTATTTTTAACTGACAGGACTAGCGACAATGTCTGTGTGTGCGATTACTCGCTCTTTTCGCCCGTTCAGCCATCCTTGCGAGCAAAGTTAACTGCCAGACTTCACTTGTTTTACTTGTGATACCTGGTTGCTCACAATTCCATTCAAAAACATTGGTGGACACGCTGCACTGATTGGAGTGATTTGATTTAAATGCCGTTACGCGAACTCGAGGGACGCAACACTACGTTACAGGACCTACGGGACAAAAATAATACTAAATGAGCGACGGGACTCAATAGTGGTATCGATAAGTTAATGATTTTCGGGTTTTGAAAAAAGTGGAACCGGGTCCTTGATAGAACGGGGTCTCGCTCCCCATCCCTAAGTAAGACCCCGTGGACCCCTCACTGATCCGCGTCGTGATGTCTGCAACAGATTTCAGTCATGGCTCTAGTGTCGCCGCACCAGGGGCTGCCCCTGCCCGTACTGTTGACTCAGGTCTTGTTTGTTGGCAGTCGAAACAAAGACTTTAAAGCATTGTTTTCTGCTTGTGTCCTGCGCGCTCAATATGCTGGTGGTGTTACGTTGTTGCTGTCCTGCCTACGTCATAACCTTTGATCCGCAGGCTCCCTGTGCTCGCGGGTGCTGGGCCAGCGGCCGGGCGGCGCCCGGGACGGCCCGGTGCAGCACGGCGCCTCGGCCCCGGCTTTCTTCCTGCAGCACGGCGCCCTGCAGCCATTCCTCCTGGGGGAGCTGCGGGCGGCGGCGGGGGACCTGCGGGGCGCGGGGGCCCGGCTGCACCTGCAGCCCTCGCTCTACCCCATCCTCACCCTGCTGGCCCAGCTGCAGCCCGGGGGCCCGGCGCCCACACGGTCAGTGGGGGTGGGGCTCTCCTGAATGTCCTGTCTGTGATTAATGAGGCACGTCCTGGGGCTTTTATATAGATACAAATATATAATATATATACTATACATTCAATATATATAAACACAAGAACATTCGTAGTGCTGTCCAAAGGATAAATCGGAGTTACAGACATTAAAACAACTGAATATATTAGTATATATCAAAGCTGAGGCAAATTACAATGTTTTGAGCCCCCACTTAATAGAACATGGTGACGTTGTGACGGTCTGTTCCAGAGGCGAGGGGCATTGAGCAGCTCTTCCTTCTCTTCTGCAGAGACCTGTCGGGCTTCCTGGAGCCGTTGCTGCAGCTGGCGGCCAGTCCCGTCCACAGCGTGAGGACCATGGCGGCCAAGGCCTTGGTGGCCACAGCGTCGCCCTCGGAGCACGGCGCCCTCCTCCTGCAGCTCAGCGCCCGGCTCCCAGTACGGCCCGCCCGCTGCTGCCACAACCGGCTGCACGGCCAGCTGCTGCAGACACGCGCTCTGCTCGACGCGGCTCTGAGCTCGGCCAGGTACGCTCTAATGAGAGGGACCGGGCGGGACGGGGAATCAGACCGGGGGTCGTTGATTGTTTCATTATTTCAATGAGGTGTCTGTGTTTGTGCGGTTAAAGCCGCTGTAGGTAAGGTCACAGAGTTTTCTCTCCCTACGGTTCTCCGTCATTCTGAATTATTGCATTTCACGCACCTGTGATTGACAGGCAAGATAGATTGCCTTAACCAATCAGGGAAGGGATGCTCTGATTTGACAGAAGTAAGCCGGAAGCAGTCTAAAATCGATAAGATCTCATACAGAGGCAGGCAGAAGCAGATATCCTCACAACCCATTTCACTCATTATTTGCTGGCGGAGGCTTTGCCTTTACTAAGAAACGACACTGAAATGATGGCTATTATATCGTACCTACAAAACCATTAATTTATGATAATTTAGTCTAGAAGTTACCACTGCCGTAAATAATATTGAATGATGAATTGGTCTTGTCCTTTAGATGAGGTGGGGGTGAAGGAGTAATGCAGGTTCGTCTCTGGTTCACTTAAGAATTGGAACAATGGATGGACAGACACTTTCAGGAAGTACCAAGTCCCTGTTTTTCGTTACAGGTACGGTTCCTGTGAACTCGGGGAGGTGTTAAGCCGGATCGAGGCGTCCTATTGGCTGGCGGGCGCGGCCCAGTGCTGCCCCCTGGTGCGAGCGGCCTACCTGGCAGTGGTCAGCACGCTGAGAGCCCAGTGTTCCCCAGCCTTCCTCCACCAGCTCAGCGGCTCGCTGCTGCAGGAACTGAGTCAACCACAGCCCCGGCTCCAGGTGCTTAGGACGCTTTCCACCACACAACTCAGAGAACACACTCCAATACACAGTAGAGCATGCACTCCAGCACTCACAATGTAGAGCACACACTCAACCACACAACGTAGAGCACACACTCCAACACACAACGTAGAGCACACACTCCAACACACAACGTAGAGCACACACTCCAACACACAACGTAGTGCACACACTCAACACACAACGTAGAGCACGCACTCAACCACACAACGTAGAGCACACACTCCAACACACAACGTAGAGCACACACTCCAACACACAGTAGAGCACACACTCCAACATAACATAGGGCACACACTCCAGCACTCACAACGTAGAGCTCACACTCAACCACACAACGTAGAGCACGCACTCCAACACACAGTAGAGCACACACTCCAACACACAACGTAGAGCGTCAAGCCTTATTTGATGTTATGTTGTCTTTGAAATCCGTGCGTTTGTCTCCCCTTGCCTGGCACACTGTTCATATATTTCAACAACTTCGATACGTTCTTACGTTTTATCAGCTGCTGTCGCCAGTAACAAGCCCTGTAAAAAAATAAAGGCTTGATTTGTTTTTCTACAGGATTGTTTGAAAAGTACACCAAATCTAATTAAAACCGGTTAGTCTTGTACGTAGTAGGACAATGACATGAGAACTAACCTAACTTGAACACATTCCAATCCCCCTTGTCACCTGCACAGGTGGGATCGTTGTTCTACCACCAAACCGCCGCTCACTTCCTGTGTGTGGACCCAGCGTGGGCGGGCCAGATGTGGCAGGGCTTTCCATCGGCCAGTCCCGACCTGAAGCTCTCATTGGTGACCTGGGTAGCGGAGGGGCGTGGCCTAAGCACAGGCAATTTGCAACTGGTGGTCCTAAGAGTGCTGCAGGTGAGTGCGTTTTCTCAGGTGATCTGGAGAGGGCTGTAGCTGCGTTCTCTCTAGCCGGGGGATCGTACCAAAGCCCAGAGACATGAAGCTTATTTATGAAACCTCAAAAGCCACTTTATTTTCAAGTTCAAGTTCCTTATTTAGTCAGATGCACAACAAACACACCGTAGCAGTCATTGCTGGCAGTGCAATTCAAGTGTTCCATCTGGCAGTAGGCTGTATTCTACCACTCAGAGTACATACTGTGTGCAGGTATTAGAGATCTATAATCAGTGACAAGTGAAAGTATATGCGCAACGTTTAAAGAAACAAATGACAAGGGTAATACGCAAATCCCATTGGTGCTTGAATGGCGCCCCCGTCTCCTCCAACTCTATGAAGAAGTGTGACCGCTGAACACGCAGTCATATGAGGAGATCAGATTGGATATGGTTCTGTGTGCAGGCCAACCTGAAGGAGGCGCTGCTGAGCGACTACGTGGAGTACCGGAGGAGCTACCTAGCAGCGCTGGTGGCAGGGATGACCCCGGGGGCCTGGCCCTCTCCGGCCCCTCAGGCTGACCCGGTGCAGGAGGCGGAGCTTCAGCAGAGTCTGGAGCTGTTGCTAGGAGACCTGGAGGCGCAGAGAGGGGGCCCCGAGCTGCTGTCCCAGGCCCTGTGTGCTGCCAGTGTGCTGCTGGCCCGCAGGTCCTGACCCTCCCCCTCACCCTCCAGCAGAGCACCCCCCCCCCCCCCCCCCCCCCCCCACTAGAACAAGAAGGGGAACTTCATGTTCAAACTAAAGCTTGGTGGATTCATGAATGTGTAGACTGATAATCTGCCTTTGTTGAATCATGCATTTGGTTTTTAACCCTCGTTTGGATTATATTCAACTCCTCGCC
The DNA here is from genome assembly GCF_031168955.1 of Gadus macrocephalus. NCBI lineage: Eukaryota > Metazoa > Chordata > Actinopteri > Gadiformes > Gadidae > Gadus > Gadus macrocephalus. The sequence continues at coordinate 19,492,090 of NC_082387.1, forward strand.
TGGTTGCCTCTGCAAGGAAATGCGAACAACTCTTTTTGTGTTTGCATATGTATATAACAAAGTGCACATATATTAAATTTTCTCTTTCTTTCTTGTCTCTTTCTCTCTCTTCCCCCCCCTTCCTCCCTCTCCCCCAGACCTCAGGATCCCACCTCCCGTCGTTGGTGCAGCCTCTTGGAGGGCTACTGTTCTCCTGGGGCCCCTGAGGTCCTGCGGCTCGCCTGTGCTAAAGCCCTGTGTCTGGCTGGGAACCCCCTGCTGAGCCCGGCCGGGACAGTGGACCCCGACATCAGCCCCAGGTACCAGGCCGGGACAGTAGACCCCTAGATCAGCCCCAGGTACCAGGCTGGGACAGTAGACCCCTAGATCAGCCCCAGGTACCAGGCTGGGACAGTAGACCCCTAGATCAGCCCCAGGTACCAGGCTGGGACAGTAGACCCCGACATCAGCCCCAGGTACCAGGCTGGGACAGTAGACCCCGACATCAGCCCCAGGTACCAGGCTGGGACAGTAGACCCCTAGATCAGCCCCAGGTACCAGGCTGGGACAGTAGACCCCTAGATCAGCCCCAGGTACCAGGCTGGGACAGTAGACCCCGACATCAGCCCCAGGTACCAGGCTGGGACAGTAGACCCCGACATCAGCCCCAGGTACCAGGCTGGGACAGTAGACCCCTACATCAGCCCCAGGTACCAGGCTGGGACAGTAGACCCCGACATCAGCCCCAGGTACCAGGCTGGGACAGTAGACCCCGACATCAGCCCCAGGTACCAGGCTGGGACAGTAGACCCCGACATCAGCCCCAGGTACCAGGCTGGTGATGACGGTCAAAGACCAGTACAAAGCTCTAAAGGGGAGGATTCTGAGAGAAGGACCGAGGGAGTTTACACATGTTACCCTCATCACCAAACGTTTAGGATATTTCCATCATGTGCGGTTCTGTCCCCCTGCAGGCTGATCAACACGGGCCTTTACCTGCTGCAGGACCAGAACCAGCAGGTCCGCGTCACGGCGGCCCGCTTCGCCTCCACACTGCGCCACCTCAGCACTGGAGGAGCCGGAGAAGGAGGAGGAAAAGGAGGAGGAGAAGGAGGAGGAGCAGCAGGGCAGAGCAGCCTCCATCTCATGCAGGTCAACCAGGAGGTACCTTTCGTCCTGGACTTCCTGTTGGAGAGCTGCTGGGAGCGTCCGGCCACGCTAGGGGTGCTGTTGGGGCACCTGCCCGAGCCGGACCTCCCGTCGGTGCTGAGGGAGGCGCAGGAGAACCGGTGGGTTCCTCAGGAAGGTGTCTGATCTGTACACCGTCAGCTAACCTCATAATGAATTAATGAGTTAATCATGTAGTCATGTAATGACGGTTGTTGCTCAGCATTGCCCTAAAGTCGACTCCAGCGTCCTGCTGTGCTGTAATTGGCTCATCACTGCTAATGGGATGATAATGACTGCAGGTGCTCCAGTCTGTACGAGCAGGACGAGGCCAACGTGTTCGCCGAGCCCTCCGTCATGGCGGCCTTCCTGCTGCCCCCGCTGCTACACATGGCAGAGAAATACCCAGAGTGCCCGGCGCTGGCAGAGCGCCTGCGGGCGTGGGCCAGCAGGACCGCGCCCCGGGTCCTGGAAGACCTGGCGGCATGCAGAGCCCTCCGGCCAGGTGGGTGTGGACCACGAGGCAGGGCCGAGGTTCACCTCCTGAAGAACGTAGAAATGGGCTTTGGCATTTAACCCCCTGGAGCTGGTAGGCTGCTAGCATGCCAAGCAGGCTTTGAAAGACCGTTGTTTTGACCATGAAATCAGGGCCGATTTCATGGTCAAGGGCCGAAGACACTGAGTGTACGTTACAATCATGACTTATTGTTGGAATGTTGAATGAGTCATTTGAGGCTACGAAGGTCGACGCCCTGTGACCTTCTGTTAACGATTGTCATGATTTGTGGTCCGCCCCAGGCCACGCCCTGGACGCCGCCTGGCTGGCTGTTCTGACGCACTCCCGTTTCCACGGCGCCCTGTGCGGCCTGTTGGGCAGGGCCGCCCTGCTGCTGCGGCTGCTCCAGACGACCTCTGACCTCCGACCCCTGGCTGACCCTTTGACCCTGCAGCGCGACGTCCAGGACTTGTTGTGTCTGATGGGTCAGAACGGCCTCCACTTCCCTTCCGCCTTCAGGGAGGCCGTGGCCTGAGGCCAACCTTCCTGAGGCTGCCGGGTCTGGGCCCTCAGCCTCTGAGGGTCCAACCCACTATGTGGCTTTGGAACCGAGTACTGCCGTTTATTAAAGACAACGTCCTACACCCGACCTACCAGAGCAGCCAAACCTGCAGGAGTCATTCACTCTGGTGGTGGTGAATCAACATGAACATGAACATGAACATGGACATGAACATGATGCAAAAGTCCTGTTTCTCCAGAACATTGAGATAGCTAGCCTGTTGTCTGCGTGTCATACTAGCTGCTGTTTTAACACAAGACTTTGACCGGTTAGTTTAAACAACACTCCCATTACACACCTGACGGCCATCAGCAGCCACTAGGGAGGGGGAGCGATGGTCTCACTGAAGTCGTGCTCAGCCATCATATAGCTGCTTTGGAAAGGTCCGAGGCTTCATAGGTTTGAGCTCGTACCCTCTGCACGTTCCCTGTAGCAGAAGACCTCTGCTCTTCCTCTGATTAGATTCCATCTCCATGGTGAAGCGTAGCTGAGTTGGGAACAAATGATGTAATGCGGCAGGGAGGCCAGCGATTGGCAGAGTGGTCCCACGCGGGGCCAGACGTTAATGGTCCATTAGAGGCCTTCTGACCACATAATGGGCCATCCCCATGAGGGACACACACAGACGGCTCACTTCAACAGCGGATCCCACAGAACTCTAGTGTCCAGCTGGATAACTACATTCATCACTTTCTGCTCTAGGCCTGTGTTGATCATTCATCTCGATAGCAGCCGGCGCAACAAGCTAATACCGACGTGAATAAATGGTGCTAATGATGACATTAAGGTGGGCAGTTGTATCACAACAGTTTCATTTTGATACCAACTTCTCTATATAACTTCTCAAGAGTGAGAGCCTTCTTTTAGTGATTGAACAGGGTTAGTCTTGTTGTGATTTATTTTCTCTGATTCCGTCTTGTCAGGGATGCGACTCCTAAAGCCCAGAGCCTTGTGTAGGTGTCCAGTCGAAACAACTTGGATGTCCGACCTCATCACTGCAGCAGATCCGTTCACCTCCAGACGTCTTTGTAAAACATACCAAAGACATGTCCTGCAAACATGCTGTTTCCACATCGTTCTACTATAGCTTTATGAGATGCGTCATCTTACTAATTTCCCTGAACAAGCAACATTTTTAATAAACTGTTTTAGGTTGAATCAACCAAGGGTTAGAGGGTGTATGTGTGTGCACGTTATTGGCAAGTGACCATCTGGGCATTTGCTTTCCGAGCGGCTGAGCCTCCGTGCGTCTGATCAAATGATGAACCCTGCAGCGCTGCGGGCCGGTTACACGCACACCGCATCGGTATATCTTCATATTAGATAGATAAGGAGGTTTGTTTTTTTCAAACATGTTGCACGAGGCTCCTGCGTATCAGTAAGAGATGTATCCAGGCAAGGAACGAGACATGGAGAGCGACGGGAAGAATACGGGATGTACTTCTGTGAGCTGAATTTAATCACTTTCAACCAGGAAATCAACTAAATCCCAATGGCTCAGTGTGTGTTTGGGTGGGGTGTACTTCGCCAGGGTCAGCGTATGTTGCATAGACGGAGCATTCTGCAGCTTACTGACCCCTGCCTCTCCTTCCTGTTCTCAGCCTCCTGCACCGGTCAGGTTGGTTTTAACGGGCATATTATCACTGATCCCGACTAAATGGAAAGCAGAAGGGATTCCTTGCTCTGCGACTCCAACTCAATAACGGGGACAGATTTGTGCTGAAATTAAAATTAAATTAAATTAAAAAAAACACATATCCAATAGGTGTGTCGATGATGGAACAATAAAAATGGGGGGAAGGGGTAAGGGGTAGATATGGGATTGGGCCTTACCCCTTCAAAACAAGGGGGAGGGGTATGGGGAAGGGGTAAGGGGTAGAAATGGGATAGGGCCTAAATGACTATGTAACTTACTTGCTCCTTTTAAGTATAACATTGCTTGGGGAGTCCAATTCCTCCACTGAAAAGCAGGGCCGGATTAGCCAATGGGTTTTCTGGGCACGGGCCCAGGGGCCCGTCCATAGAGGGGGCCCGCCTTGCAGATCGTTTAAAAAAAAAAAAAATAGTATTTATTTATTTTACATTTCAACAAAATTATGTGATTTATTGGTTAACAAATAAAGTAACTACCCGACATTATTTCTCTACTACAGTATGTTGCCTTGACTGCCCTGCAGCACTATACCTAAATATAATGAACGTAACCATTAGCTTGCGTCACGATGATATTTTGAAGTTGTACCCGCACATTTTTTTACCACACTGCTGCCAGTCAGTTATTAGCCATTAGCCAAAATGAATGAAAGTGGATGTAGCAAGAGAGAGATCGTTTTCGCAGTTGGCACGAATTAAAAATGAACTCCGCACAACACAGACACAGGGACGCCTCTGCGCATTGTCCCTCATGGCCATCGAGTCTGAGCTTGTCAGGGACTTGGACTTTGATGAGATTGTGACTGAGTTTGCGAACAGGAGGGCCCGTAAAAAGCCTTTCTAAGATGATGGGGTGGGGGGTGGGGGATGGGGGCAGACAGGAGAGGAGAGCTTATATTACATTATTTTCATTTAAAAAACAGCTCTGATTTTTTAATTTTTCCATTGAATAACATGTCATGTATTAAAGTTGTATTAAAGTTCTTAGTGAAGTTATAGGTATTTGTTGCAATGAGCAGTGCTTTCCCGTTTGAGTTGGAAATACTCTGTGTCATTATGTCTGTGTGTTAAAATAATAATAATAAAAAATATATATAATTTTTATTTTTCTGATTTTTTTCGGGGGGGGGGGGCTTCAGACATTTGTGCCCAGGGGCCTATGATTTGTTAATCCGGCGCCGCCCTGCTGAAAAGGGTGGAAAGTGCTTACAACTCTCTGCTAGTTAGCGGTCTATCTCTTCTGTACATGTAGTTGTGGTGCGCGAATGCTGCTGAGGGAGGTAGCCTATCTTAGCAGAAAGTTTAAAAATGTTGCGTTTACTTCACATAAGAGCAGCCATTTCCCACAGTTCCCGCAATTTTTGCAAGTTCCCGCAATTTCATCGCATAAAATTGCATAAATATGCCGCATGTTTCATCGCATTTTTCAAGAAAACGTGCCGCATAATAGAGGATTTTTGGCCGCAACAATCAAAAAAAAACGCTGCATTGTTCTGGAGGGACTGAATGATAATAGTTTATTAATAGTTGGCAGATATATTCAAGTGAATATTTTACGGAGGGGCGGCGCCCTAGCGCCCCCTATTGACCCACCGCCACTGCTTTCTGCTATGGGCTTTAGGACCTCGAAGATCCGCTGCAGACGGGGAGTGACCCGGGACTTGTTTACCAGAAACCTGAAACGTCTGGCTGCTCTCACTCGACGCGGACTGCAGGATCGAGAAGACACGAGCAGTTTGTCTGAGCTCCGTGCTCAGCATAGGCTCATAAACACATTTTCACTCTATTTCGTATAATCATGGACTATTGAACCGCTGCGGCACCAGTTCCTATTTCTCCACTTCGGTTTTGCAGAAATGTCTGTTTCTTTGCAATTGTTTTTTCTCGGCGTGTGTTTGGTGGGCAGCAGCACCCCGTCCAGCCTCGAAGGTACCGAGAAACTTGTCCTCTGTTAAGCTAATTTACTGAACACGTCTAATTTCATATAAATAATGCGTCTAAAATTATATATTTGTGCTTCATTCTTTTTAAGATTGCTGGCAATTTAGGTTTAAAAAACAACAAATCGTAGGATAATGAATTATTTATGTAATAATTATAATTAATTATAGTTTTTATTATTTGCCAGATTGTTTGACGTCCAGTGGAGCTGGTTACAGAGGGGACCGGAAGGTCTCGTCCAGGGGTCTCTCCTGCCTGGTCTGGACCAACACCTCCAGAGACTATGATGTCAGGATCCACCCCGACTCTGAAGCAGGTAAACTCTGCTCAGGCTGTTGTTGTCCTGATGGAAACTAGGTCCCCATATGTCACGTGTTTCTCATAACTTATCCGTTCTGTTATTAGAGAGAATTAACAATACTATAACTGCCTTGTTTTGAATATCATCAACTCAAATGTTAAATGTAATGTATATCGTCCTTTGAGCATCAAGCTCTCGTTGTGGTGTGAGGATATGAGTGCAGTTGATTAATAATTAATCAAGATGTTTTAACAGAGAAACCAAATCTATTTCTCATCCATCATAATCCTGTGTGGCCTCACCCTTGTTTGCCTAGGTGTTGGCGAGCACAACTCCTGCAGGAACCCAGACGCCTCCGCCGGCCCGTGGTGCTACGTCTGGGGCCCGGACGGGACGGCCCAGAGACAGGCCTGCTCCGTGGACCCCTGCACAGGTAGACGTCTCGCACGGCAGAGCTTCACTGGAGGTTCAGTCCAAAGATAAACTCAAAGTTTATTAATGAACCACGTTCTGGGTGGTTCCTTGAAGGTGAATGTTTGGAATGGTAAACGTCTATAGGATGAGCCTATGTGTGGGCGCTTTACCCACACATGTCAGAAAGACGCACGGCGTCGGTTTCATGTCGGCCTGAACCTTCACAAATGGTCTCCTTGCATTTCCTGAACTTTTTACTTCTAAGAATCACCCTTGTGTGTTTCTAGTAGATTGAGGCAGACATCCCATTAGATCCAAACAAACTCTTTGACAAAGAGTTTTTACTTTGTATTTCCTTCTCTGTATCAAACAGTTCTTAAGTAAGTCTAAAAAAACAAAACTATTCTAGAACTGTTGATTTCATTATTTGAACTTGTTGTCCAGAATGGATAAGAGTGTTATGTCTATGCCTGTGTTAGTGTTTCATTAGGTCGTGTTCGAGGCAGCCCAAGTCAAACGATAACAACACAGTGTTTTCGTCTTTTCTTTGTTGGCTTTAAATGTTAAAGGGGCAGCTTCCTGCCTAGGCCACACCCAGCACCTTAAACTCATTGGTAGAGTTCTCCCTTGGAGACAGCAGGTAATTGGCTGCTGCCGCTCTATGACACAGAGCCTTTAACTCCGGAAGACTGTGCAAACAACTTTTTTTTCATGTGAGTTTAAGGCAAGCGCTATTTATATATATATATAGTTGAAAAGTTCTCTATCTTCCTATTCCATGTTATGTTATCTCTGGGCCGTCATCTCAGAACAGCGGTAATTAGAAAGAGCTTTGTTTGGTTGATGCTGGACTCTGCCCTACAGTCATGAAGTGGCCAAATTGAAAACAAAGGTGGGAAAAGGGAAAAAATACTTCACCCTAAAGCCACCTCCTCCTGCTCCACCTCCTCCGCCTCCGCCCCCCCCCCCCCCCCCCACACACACACACCTCCTCCTCCTACCTCAGTGAACCTCCTTCCTGTTGTTCAGTTTGCTTTTGGTTTCGTCCTCAGAGGTGGCCGACGCAGCAGCCAGAGGGAGCCCAGCGGCCCCGCCCCTGGGGACAGACCCCCCCTCCCAGGCGGGGGGGCTGGAGCCAGCCACGACGGGCCCTCCGGGAGAGGTGGTCCCCCTCCAGCCCGTCGGGGGCCACAGCCAGCGGGTTCGCAGTACACCAAAGACGAAGAAGAAGGACCTGGGGACTCTGGGTAGATAACTGATCATAATGTATCTATTAAGAAGGATCATAGTGTATGTTTTCAGACTGGTCATTATGTATGTATATATTAAGAATGATCATAATGTATATATTAAGAATGATCATAATGTATATATTCAGAATGATCATAAGTATATATTTAGAATGATCAAAATGTATCCAATAATTGGAAACATGCTTTCAAATGAATGGTAACATATCTGTGTCATTCATTTGTCAGCAGGTTAAAAAATAGCATCATGAACGACATAATGAAAAATTGACCCAGTTAACTCGACCCTAAAAAACAGAAGGACCACCTCTGTAGAAACAGGTTTATTATATTTTCCTGTTCCTGAATGGCTGAAACTTCTCTCTGGTGTGCTGGATTTAGGCTAGTGTAAGAGATACGTTGTTGGATTAGGGCTGTATGGACAAAAATGTATGTCACGGTATGATTTGAGGCATGGACGGTAATGGTAGAGTAACACGGTATGTTCGTTTTATCTTCTTACTTCGATATAAATGCTTCTGAAGGGGTAAACTACTGGTTAGGCAGTGAAAAAAAAAATGCTAAATATTTTCTCAAGTTACTTCCATCTCTGAAAAACACTGATGTTTGATGGTATGTATCTCTTTCTCCACTTGCTCTTGGACCTTGCCGTACAGTTTTGGCATCTCCATTTGGCTGCATTCACACGGTGTACTTTCTGCCGTTCATACCGCACACCCCTGTGTTGGATCTTTCCTGTTGAATACTGTGTTTCCTTTTTTTATCAGAATTTAGAATAAATCTTTCTTCCCTATCAGGTTACGTCTTTGCGGTCCTGATGATGGTTGTGATCATCGCCCTGGGAGCTGGGATCGTGCTGGGCTACTTCTACAAGAGGTAAGACTGATCAATACTTCTACAAGAGATAAGACTGATCAGTACGTCCTCAAGAGGTAAGACTGATCAAAACGTCCTCAAGAGGTAGGACTGATCAATATGTCCTCAAGAGGTTAGACTGATCAGTACTTCTATAGGAAGTAGGACTCTTAACAACACTTGTACAAGAGGTAGGACCGATCAATATTTCTATAAGATGTAGGGCTCTGATCATTAAGTCTACAAGAGTGAGGGCTCTGATCTATACTTCTATGAGGTAGGACTCTGATCAATACTTCTATAAGAGATAAGGCTCTGATAAATACGTATGGATCAATATTATAGGCAAAACAAAAATGATTCAAGAAATAAACTCTAATAGACAATGACCTATAATCATTTTGATCATAGCTATCTTTAGCGGTTTGGAAATTTACAAATGGCAAAGATTTAAAGCATTTAAAAAATGTGTAAAAGTACACTGGAAACCAAGGAATCTGCTCGTAATGTTGGCTCATCTTTCAGACCAATCACAGCCCTGTATCTAATGCAGGGTGGGTTTAATACCAGAACCGAGGTGAGCTGTTGAGGTTATTTCATAAACGATCCGCTGATGAGCTCCCGTGGTCTGATTGGTTGAAGGTCTATCCAATTGTTTCCAGAGGCATTCTGGTCTGCGGCCCTCGGAAATAAAAATGAACCTAGAGACGCTGTCTGGCCATAAATACATACGATAACTTAGCGAACCTTGCGTTGTGAATGGACGAACATTCTCCCCCTATCATGAATGATGGGATATCTCCCCTATTACACTTAGCGTTGGGGAGCCGGATTGCATGTCCTCCTTTGCCGGCCCCAGGCACCTGCTGCTTCTCAGTCTGCTGGCCTCCTGGGTGAATCACGCTATTATTATATTATATAATAAATTCCGAGCACCAAGCACAGAACCAGGGAACGCCTGCATCTCCTCCCCTAGAACAAACTGACCAATCAACACGCTCCACCGCTCTGAAGGACAACAGAGGCTTCTAGCAGTAGTAGTTCAATCAACTTCATTTTGAATTTGTCACAATTTGTGAGTGAGAGGATACATTTGCAGTAAATGATGCGTACAGCGGAGGGATTACATAAGGCCTCCAGCCGGCAGAGAGCAGACAAACAGGAAGAGCAATTTTCCGGTACTGTGGCACCATCTGCTGCTCGAAATAACACACACACACACACACACACACACACACACACACACACACACACACACACACACACACACACACACACACACACACACACACACACACACACACACACACACACACACACACACACACACACACACACAATTTCCGTTACCTTGAAAGTTGTCAATAAATGCAATGAATTATTATTTTATTGTTGAAATATTCTTAATAATGGTAGAAAAAGGCTGGCAAGAAAGGAGATGCATGAAGAGGATGTAATGGAGTTGCATGCACAGCTCCCTGCGTACATCTGTAGGCCCCTCTTGAGCGTGTTTGTGTCTGTGTTCAGGGGCCAGGACATAAAGAAGAAGCACGAGCAGCGAGTGTACGAGCGGGAGATGCAGAGGATCACGCTGCCGCTGTCCGCCTTCTCCAACCCCACCTGCGAGCTGATGGACGAGACCAGCATCGTGGTCACGGTGGAGCCGGACGCAAGGGACGGGGGAGAGCCTCTGATTGGCCAGCAGGCCGGGACCCCAGGGGCCTAAGCCTGAGGACTCTCCATATAAGAAAAGAAAAAAGAAAAAAACGACGTTTAAGCATGGACTAATTAATGTGTGCATGTGTACAATTAATATTCGTGTCAGGGACCACAGGTCAATCCAAGGTTTAAAAAAAATGTCAATGAACACCGAAAACAATCCGGAAGAATCTCCAAACCCCTACAAGATGGCCTTCTGAATGTATGGTTGCATCAGTCCATTGATCACTTCATTCTCACCTCAAACTTCTCCTACTACTGCGTCACACAGCGTCACTGCAGTCGATAAGACAACAGAACTGCCCTCTATATCCTCAGGTTAAGGAGAACCAGGAAGTAAGTGTGTGTGTGTGTGTGTGTGTGTGTGTGTGTGTGTGTGTGTGTGTGTGTGTGTGTGTGTGTGTGTGTGTGTGTGTGTGTGTGTGTGTGTGTGTGTGTGTGTGTGTGTGTGTGTGTCAGCCCCATGGGGGGACTTGGGCCTCCGGTCTTTGTTGTCCGTGTCAAATGACTAAGAGGATTGCGTGAACGCCTTGACCTACATGTCAATTCTGTGACCATTCCATGTACCATGTATTCAAAAACAAAGAAAGAACAAACGTCAATGTCCCCTTAGCAACTGGGATTTATTTCATTGCGTACAGCAGAGATGTGCTGCATGTTGTTATTTACAGCTTTAGTGTTTCCGGCTTGTCAAACATAACACGTCAATCTAGCTGTGTAGCTGTTATTATATTGTCTGTTGTCAAAATTACTGATGCTGAACTGAAGTTGAACATTTTATTACTGTATAAAAGACTGTATGATTGCAGTTGCAACTCCAATAAAAAGTTTTTGTAAATATCTTTCTATTTATCCTAATTATTTTGATTTGTTAGTATTAACTTAGGTCTAGTTGCTACTAACTGAAGATAGGGAACAGGATGCGATCTCCTGTTATCCCGTAATGTGCCTCACATGTAGTCCTGTAGCTTACTTGGAATTCAGCCTTGACTCTGTCTCCCTCTAGAGCTGATTTCAGAGAATCTCCCCCGAGTTACACTTCATGTGAGATTAGCCTTAGCTACTAGTTTTATCTAATACCGCTGCACAGAACATAACCATATCAAATTGTTAGTGTACGTTTTTCTCTTTATTAAAGGTCCCATAGCATGAAAATGACACTATACAAGGTTTTCTTACATTAATTTGAGTTCCCCTAGCCTGCCTATGGTCTCCCAGTGGCTAATATTGACGTTAGGAGTAAAAAGAGCACTAGGTATCCTGCACCGCCTTGGAAAAATGAAATCTCAGATGCTCAGATTTCGAATTTGTCCCCATATGTCGTCATAAGGGGCCAAGTTACCTCCCCTTTCTCTGCCTTGCTCGCCCAGAGAATTTGGCCCGCCAATGAGCTACGACCTTCCAAGAGCCACGCCCACATGTGTGTGTGTGTGTGTGTGAATACACACACAACACGAGTGTTGTACACTTCTTTGTTATTTGGATAACCGTTCTGCTGTTGGTGTTATGGCATAACACGTCGGGTTCTCTGACGTCTCCGGTATTTCCACAACAAGACTCGTAGTGGGGGTTATCTCAGCCATGGTTGAGAAGGAATTGGGGGAAAGGAACTTTGGCTTTGACTCCCTGAAGTACATGAACCACGACATGGAGGAGAAAGAGATTGTTGCCCGCGATTGTCTCCTGCTGGAGCCCAAGCGCATGGTACCGTGGCCGCAAGCTGCTCAGGGCCTCACCCCCACCCTCATTTTTTTTAGACGACTGGCTGTGGTGTTAAGTGGCCACTGGGCCCCCTTTTTTCTTGGCTCATGATAGGCCTCTGATCTTTGTATGCCCCAAACAAAAAATCTCATTGTCTTGGGCCTACGCCGCTCAGGGGGCCTATCATGAGCCAGTATCTAAAATAATAATAAATTAAAAAATTAAAAAAATACAATAAAATACTGCAGCTCATGACAGGCTCCCTGATTGACGTAGGCCCAGGTGAGCCTGTGCATTAAGGCGGCCTTGGTAGTGCCTGTAATTGTGCACCAAGGCTGAATTTCTTAAACGTCTTCAAGTACTGTATTAGGGGCTCACTTACAGCTCTATAAAAGCATTCATATATTAGCATGCCATGGGATCTTTAAGTTTTTCAGTGGTGAAATGCAGAGTCCTATTTCCCACAGACGAAGATCACCTACACGGCCTACCGCAACTAAACGAGTCCTAAGACCAACCCCCCTGTTTTGGTTTTTCTAATAACAAAAATAACTAGAATGACATAAATCGTCGCTGGCTTTGACCTACACCGGCTCTAGGAACAGTCAATATCAAACAAAAGGAGTTACTGGTTGAAGGCCGAGGTGTGGAAGCAGTCCATGGGCTGCCTCATTTCAAATATTAGGCTTCAGCTGCAGCGATTATTCTCATGCATTCCACAGGATCTCTAGTCTAGAAGCCCTTTGGTGAACAGCCACTTTCACCAGGATTCCTCTAATGCAGAGGCGACGTTCATCCCAGCAGGAGCCCAACAGTGTTCAATATTTGATCGCTTTGATATCCTCTTCACTGCTTTCATGTATGTGAAAGGCTGGGTTCTTGTATTATTTATTTGAACACATCCAGGGCTACAGCACTCAGAGAAGGGGCTTTTTGTTTCATGGCTCTCTCATGCACTACCGTGACACTATATCCTGAAGTGCCATAGTCGTTGAGCTGCATGGATGGAACAGGATGTAAACATGTTCAGCCCCTTTCACCTTTTTGAAGTGAAAATGTTTGTTATTTTGTTGTCTTTCTGAGGAAGAGCATCGAGGCAGTGTTGTTTATATCGTTATTTAATTCCTTGTTCATTCAAAGCCCAGATTCAGCATTGCTCAAGTCACATTAAATAACAAGTCCTATATTATATATATTATATTTTCTCATACATAATTACCTTTTTCAAGCAAGCATTTTAATTTTGCAAGGCAAACAATCACTTCCCCTTAGTGATGGTAAGCAACTCGCAGAACAACCGGGGAATACATGAATGGTACTGCCGTCATCTTCTGTCTGCTGTCATGATTAGACTCCTACTTAACTCTCTGTACACCGTGCTGCTGTCGTCATAGAAATCCTTTGGATTGTCATGCATGCTTTCATGAAAGAAAGAGAGAGAGAGAAAGAGTGAGGGAGAGAGGGAGAGAGAGAGAGAGAGAGAGAGAGAGAGAGAGAGAGAGAGATCGAGGGGAGAGTGAGTGGAGATGGAGATGATGGTGAAGACTGGTTCTAGTCATAGACCTCAGCGCTTCTATTCCAGTGAGAGACTTTTTGTGCCACGGAATCCAACCGTTGAGCTGTTCCTATGGTGAGTGATTTCTTCATTTGTATTATTTGATTGAACCAGTAATTCACCATATGATCAAATGTGGATTAGATCCATTGGGAAGTATCTGGTGATAACTTGTAAACATGAAGTTATCAAACCGGGGGGAAAAATCTGTTCATTTAAACATTGTTCAATGGGAACAATGGTTTTGGGATGGACATTATGACACTTACCTTTTAAATATAGATATCACTCATTTTCATATACTTAAGTCATTCAATCAAACAAAAACTAATTAAAAGAGGATGATGCTTTTCATAGTTTGCAGATGATCAAGAAGGTCAGGTTTTAATATGCAGTTTTTATCCATTGTTCCCCAAGCGCCTGGAACCTCCATATTACTCATTCATAGAGTCCTGATTCTGTCAGGCTAAGGAGTCGTTCATGTGGAGGAGAGACACTTTGTCAAGTCTACTGTATGGAAGGTTCTAGATTAGAGTTTGGTCTGTGTCTATGATTCGGCCTGAAACACGCACACACACACACACACACACACACACACACACACACACACACACACACACACACACACACACACATACACACACAGGTGTGTTGGAGGGTATGCACACATGCTGGCACTGTAAGTGAGTCAGGTGTTTGGGTGTGTGTGTGGCACTGTGAGTGTGAATATGTGTGTGTGTGTGTGTGACTTTGTGTATTTGTTAAAATGGTGATGAAAGACAAAGCTTACTACTACTATACGACTGCACTTATAGAGGAGTTCAGTCGCTCTGTTCTGGTTGAGAGCCCCAGGGAACCCTTAGTTATTCTCTACCTCGCCCTCAAAGTCCTCACTTTATTTATTCATTCTGCAGGCCAGTGTTAAATGGCAGCATGTGCTCTCCTTGTACGAGATTGCTTTGATGGAAAGAATGGCTGCAGACAGTCTGAATTGCCTGCCAGACAGACAGTGGACGTGAATCAACTTAAATGATTTCAAATACTGTAACATGAATCGTTGAATAGCTAAGAAACAAAAAGACTTGCGGTTAAATTTTTTGTTTTTGTTGATGTCGAAGTCACATGTGTAATTGAAAGGTGAATTGATTCTTTCAAACACAAATCCGGTATCTTTAATGAATGCATCCTGCTTACGGTCACGTCACAGGTTCGAACGCCATGAGGGATGGCCCGTGCCAGGTCAACAGCTGCGGCTACGGCAGAGGCAAAGTGACCTTGTCCCTGGATGCCGGCAGACATCAGCAGCAGAACCCCCAGCCGGACGGGCCCCCAGACCCTCTGAGGGGCTCCCCCTGGAGGATGGACTCCAGCAGCCAGGCCTGCTCCGGCCCAGAGGACAACTCCACAGACCAGCAGGAGACCTGTGCCGAGACCTCCACTCTGACCTACATCGATGCCCACAACATGGACGAATCAGGAGAGAACAACAGCCTCCGGGGCTCGGGGCCGGCGGAGGTGGTCTGCTTCAAGGTGTTTGTCCTCATCGATGACGATGACGACGGAGACATGTCGCTGAGAGAGAAGATGGTGACGGACATGTCCGTTATGGACGGCAACGCCGCCGACCTAGTGGGCGGGAGGCTACTGTCCACCTCCAGCGACTCCTTATCCCACGGCAAGGCGGAGCCTCCAGGCCCTGAGGCCCCGCCTCTCCAGGAAGCCCAGGCCACGCGCACAAAGCCGAGCTGCTGTTTCTGTACCATTCAATGACCGGCTGGGGAGCACTGCCGGTGATCTGATGGCTTTAGAGACTTGCCCAACGGAACAGACCCTTTTCACAGAGGTGCCATCGTAGGACAAACACAGGTGTCACTCGTAATACCAATTGTGGGTCTTTTACTTCCATGTGCAAGGACAAGGGTCATATGCTAAAGCGAAGATATCCTATGGACCATGGAGCCTGCTACATGAAAAGAGCAGACCCATAATTAGGGTGAACGACCCCTTTATTTTATCCTACATTGACACCTCTGTGAAAAAGTCTATGGAAGGTTTACATTTAGTCATTTAGCAGGCATTTTTAATCCAAAGGGACCCAGAGCCATCTTGGATCCATGTCTTTCAGGAGCAGGTGGGGGGTTAGGGCCTCTTGTTCAAGGACGCCAGCTGGTCGGTGGCAGACATTGGGGTTTGAACCTAGTCTTTTGGCCGGAAGTCAAACACACTCACCACCAGGCTATACCGTATTGACTCCTACTTAATGTGGCCTCTGGATGTTAGCTCATACAGGCCTTCGATTGTACCCTCTATGTTTGTGTGTGTGGGTACCAAGAGTATCAATAACAACACTACATTAGCTAGTTTCCAAACTCTACGTAAACAACAACACATGGGCAGCATCAAAGACTTGTTCATGCATTTATGCATTTATTTGTCATTTGCAGATGTTATAGGCATTAAGGTCACCTTCCATATAATGTACATGTAATGTACTTACAATCGCCATTGATTCACCTGATGGTACTGTATATTCATTTTGATCTCAAGGTTTGATAGTCTTTAAAGTTAATTGCAGATCAACTATGGTATTTATAGTGTTGGATTAATTCTAATCAATTTGTACAGTTTGAAGCCATTTTGTTAGATACATAATTAAAGCAGTTAATTCATATTTCAAGAACAGCAATAGGCAAAATGTTGTTCCCTGCAACAAAATTGCATCCAATCTTTAATTAATGAATGCAGATTCATCGATATATAAAATAAATACATAAACATTGAATCCTGCAAGGGAATTCAAGAAAGACCTCACATTACTCTGGTTGGTTGTTACTCATGGAAATAATTAACTTAATTAAAACACACATTTTCACCTTTTCGCTTACTTATCTTTGGAAGTCAAAGATATTCATGCTACGCCACCAACCCAATACAGCGTGTGAGTGTCAGAACCCAGGACTTTAGAATTGACCATACCCATGAGGATTTGAGGTTACTCATAATGTTGATAGCTGTATGATTGATGAGTGTACTGCAGTTCTATAATCAAACGACCTGGTCACGGGACATTTACATAGTTTTGCATAAGAATAAATAAAAAAAATCTATTAAATCCTCCCAATAGTTTATATACACATAAATGTATCTATGGCACTTTGAACCACACTTACCGTGTAGCTATTTTTTTTGCCAATCTGTGCTTAATGGGGTCCCCCTCCCTATTATTTGAGGATGGCGTTGTCAGGTTTGCCACGTATATAGGACCATTCTTATTTCCTGCATAGGATTGCTGAAGCACATGTTTACATGATCCCTTTTACCATCTGAAATAATGAAGATTAAAAACCGGTTTACAATAAAATAACCAAATAATGCTTTATTTTTGTGCTGAGTGCAATCACTTATTTGGCTCTAATTTGGTCCACAGCTCATTTATACTTTGATTAAAAGATACTGCCAACAATTCTAATCTGAAGTGGCCCTGGTGAAAGAAAATACCAAGGAGTAACATGTGCACTCGAAGAAAAAAACACTATAGTATACATTATAAACCCATTTGTTTATAGCAATAAAAGCTACGTAATTAATGTTCCATTCTGATCATCAAAGCCGTGTCGTCCTCCAAAGAGCGTCGTAGTGTTTCTCTGGCGATGCTCAAGAAGTGTTTGATTGCCGATTGATGTGGAGAAGAATAACTTCCGAGGCAAGGTTGCCGTGAAAAGCCTGGTGACGAAGGGAGTTCTTGTCAAGACCAAGGACACCGGGGCCTCCGGGTCTTTCAAGGTGAACAGGGAAGCTAAGAAGGCTGTGGCACCTAAAGTCAAGAACACCGCCGTGAAGAAACCAGCCGCTGTCAAGAAGGCTTCACCAAAGAAGGCAAAGAAGCCCGCGGCCAAAAAGCCTGCCGCCGCGAAGAAGACTACCCCGAAGAAGGTGAAGAAGGTTGCCACGCCCAAGAAGGCAATTGCCAAGAGCCCCAAGAAAGTCCCCAAGAGCCCCAAAAGAGCAGCCAAGCCCGCTGCTAAGAAGACTCCCGCAAAGAAGGTGACAAGCTCAAAGCGGCCAAGAAGGCAACCCCTAAGAAGAAGTAGATGATCTCACTATTATGTTTAAAAACCCAAAAGGCTAACGGTTTATTCTATCAGAGACACAAGGTAAACAAGCTTGCGCTCTGGAGGTGGTTCATGAAGCATCTTTCAAACACAGGTAAACAATTCGTTATATTGGGAGTGGGCAGAATGGTAAATGAGCCACGCCTGTTCTAATTTACCCAGGTAAACCTTCTGTCTGTTTAGGCTGAAATGGCAAAGTGGCCGTGTTTGTAGTCTTTAACTTATATACAACATAATTAAAACCTTATATGTTGCTGTTCATTATGTGGTGAATAAATCATCAATCGTTGTTAGCTTGTGAAGGAGTTGGACTGGTAACTGGAGGGTGGCCAGTTCGAATCCTGAAAAAAATCCACGGATGAGGTGCCCTTGAGCAAGGCATCTGAAACCCCCACCTGCTCCCCGGGCGCTGCACCGCGGCAGCCCACTGCTCCGGTAGTGCCGGTGTGCCCCCATGTGTGTGCCCCCATGTGTGTGCCCCCATGTGTGTGTGTGTGTGTGTGTGTATGTGTTTCACTGGCTACCCGGATGGGTCAAAAGCAGAGAAAGAATTTCCCCCTAAAAAGGGATGAATAAAGGACTTAACTTAACTAATGGTTAGCTTGAAACATGTCATCAGAAATAGCATAGACTCAAATAATTAAAATAATCAGTTAGCAGTTCCGTTTTTATATAGGACTTTTGATTGAGTCCTCGAATCATCGTTGCAAACTGACAATGTATTTGGTATGGGGTTGCCACACTGATATATTTGTAGAACGGTATTTGAATTAGAAGACCATTGAGCTAACATACAGATATTTATCCGATGCGCCTATATTCTTCACAAAAGCAAAGTGACAGACACAATCGTTAACGAGTTATTCTTGCCCCTTAAACTCCTGTCATATATAGTACTAATTCATACCCTTTTTACTGTATGCATTGTGTTGAATTATATTTTGAGGCTAGCTGATTTGATTCTGGTGTCAGAGGTCAAATAAACGAAATGGTGAGAGAAGATAGGGGCGGGCGCTCCAACATATATACATACATATATATATATATATATATATATATATATATATATATATATATATATATATATATATATATACATACACATATATACATGCATACATATATACATGCATATATATATATATATATATATATATATATATATATATATAGTACGTATTTTACTCGCTATCACTTTTCAACGGGGACCATTAAGCTGCACAATACTGCCACCTGATGGGTGTGACAGTTAGGTTGACTGTGATTGGTCCTTTAGTTTACCGTTTGAGCTGGCCAATGAGCAAAGACATGGGTGGGTATATATATAG
Organism: Gadus macrocephalus; assembly: GCF_031168955.1. Lineage (NCBI taxonomy): Eukaryota > Metazoa > Chordata > Actinopteri > Gadiformes > Gadidae > Gadus > Gadus macrocephalus. Next base: position 19,511,123 of record NC_082387.1, read on the forward strand.
CAGTGTGTCGGGGTCCATCTTTAGTTAAAATTCTCCAACAAAGAATCGTTAAACATGTCAGGAAGAGGCAAGACCGGTGGAAAAGCTAGGGCAAAGGCCAAGACCCGCTCATCCCGTGCCGGGCTCCAGTTTCCTGTCGGCAGAGTGCACCGACTTCTACGTAAAGGCAACTACGCTCATCGCGTCGGCGCTGGAGCTCCCGTCTACCTGGCGGCGGTGCTCGAGTATTTGACCGCTGAGATCCTGGAGTTGGCTGGAAACGCTGCCCGCGACAACAAGAAGACCCGAATCATCCCCCGCCATCTACAGCTGGCCGTCCGCAACGACGAGGAGCTCAACAAACTCCTGGGCGGAGTGACCATCGCTCAGGGCGGTGTGCTGCCCAACATCCAGGCGGTTCTTCTGCCCAAGAAGACTGAAAAGCCCGCCAAGAAGTAAATCCGGAAACTGATAAAAAACAAAGGCTCTTTTAAGAGCCATCCACATCCTTTAAAGGGACTCCTTCAACACATTCTGTTATACTATAATTGCTGTACTGGAGTTCAAATAACTATTTCCGTGACTTCATGGTCCATCCGTTTTAAATAGTTATTAAAAAAATCATTGCCGTCCCATTAAAGGCATACATTATAAAAAAAAAACTACACAGGAAACGCATGCAGCTGTAACTATATGTATGGATTGTAGCCTAATATGTAGGCCTACCTCTCCTGGAGCCGTCACCTTATCGTGTTGGGAGGGATTTGCGTGAACCGGAGGGCTGTGTTGTCTATAGCGTTGTGCTCCTGGTAGGGTCTCATGTGAGGGGCAAGACGGTTCATCAAGACCCAAATGGACATTCAATAAAGAGTAGGGCTCCCCGCAGGGAGCCCGGGGACTCAGACTGCAGCCGGGCCAAGAAGGAGGGCTCATCGGTGAGCGCTTGGTGGCCGGTGTCACACCGAGGAGTGCAGCAGAGTTTATATGGCAAGCCCGGACCCTGGAAGGAAGCGCGAGAACATACAGCAAGGAGAGCGCTGATGTCCCGCCCTAATGTTGGAGCGCGCGCCCCTTTCTTCTCTCATCATTTCGTTTATTTGACCTTTGACACTAGAATCAAATCAGCTAGCCTCAAAATATAATTGAACACAATGAATCCATTACAACGTATAAATCAGTACTATATATTATGACACGAGTTTAAGGGGCAAGAATAACTCGCTAACGACTGTGTATGTCACTTTGCTGTTGTGGGAAAATAGGCGCATCGGGTACGTTTGCTCAATTTTTTTTTAATTCAAATACCGTTCTATAAATATATCAGTGCGGCAGCCCTCTGCCAAATGCATTGTGTCAGTTTGCAAAGATGAATCGAGGACTTGATCAAAAGTTCTATAAAAACAACTGCTAACTGATATTTTAGATGCTATTTCTGATGACATGTTTCAAACTAACACTTATGAATGGTTTCTTCACCACATAATGTACACTATATAAGATTACAAATATCAACATTGATAGTTGTATCATAACCTAACAATTCTTACAATCAAAACTATCCATATGAAATGTGATATTGGAACTTTGACTTGGCTCTTAAAATAGTTTTTGGGTGTTTCCAACATAAACCAGGCTTGTTCACCTTCTTTGCGGGAGGGTTCTTAGCAGCGGGCTTGGCTGCTCTTTTGGGGCACATAGAAATTGCCTTCTTGGGCACGGTATTAACTAACGGTGGCAAAATAGGGTTTGGAAGACGTGCCGTTGGAATGAGCATTTCTAATTGAAGGCCTAAATTATAGTAACTGCGACGATCGAGAAATTTGAGGAGTAAGTCTTATTGTAGTTTGGGTGGTCCTTAAAAGGACCGATGGTTTTAGATAAACTGTTGCAGTTTACTTGGAGCTGGTGTACTTGGTCACGGCCTTGGTGCCCTCAGACACGGCGTGCTTGGCCAGCTCACCGGGGAGCAGCAGGCGGACGGCGGTCTGGATCTCCCTGGAGGTGATGGTGGAGCGTTTGTTGTAGTGAGCAAGGCGAGAGGCCTCACCGGCAATGCGCTCAAAGATGTCGTTGACGAAGGAGTTCATGATTCCCATCGCCTTGGAGGAGATGCCGGTGTCGGGGTGGACCTGCTTCAGCACCTTGTACACGTAGATGGCGTAGCTCTCCTTCCTGGTCTTACGGCGCTTCTTGCCGCCCTTCACCGCCGTCTTGGAGACGGCCTTCTTGGAGCCCTTCTTGGGTGCGATTTTAGGCGCTGGATCAGGCATGATTAGTAACGATTCGAATGGAGAGCGGACTGTGTGAGCGCTGAATATATAGGAGGCGCATTCAAATCAACATGGGCTGTCCCTTTGTGTGATTGGCTGGGATATTCAAAACGCCTGAACACGTAATACTGCTTTATAACACGGCGCTACATTTAATATATCAGCGATCTCCTCACTAGCCCTAATCATCCATTATGCTATACAATGTTTCAACGATTCATTAAAACATTTAAAGTCACTCAACAAAACGGACACGTCGCATACACAACCTTAGTATCCAGATACATTGACTTAGAATCTGTGCCGATCTATTGTGACTGGTCTCAATTCTACCAACGCTGACCGAGCGAGTAATACCATGCGGTGGATATTTTATGCATCGTTCTGGTTACGCCTACCATGTATTGAGACGGTCTTTTAACATTCAATTCAGGAATCCTCAACGGAAAATATAAACAAGTCATAACCTTATTGTAAACAGCACCTCCGTAACCATTCATGTTACGGGACATCTCAATACATTGTGTGAAATTGTGCAAGCAGTGTACTGTACATAGGCTACAAGTTTAGCTCCTTTGTTAAATATTTGGGCGGCTCTTAAAAGAGCCTTTAGTTTGAGGGTGGATTATTTAACCGCCGAAACCGTACAGGGTACGTCCCTGCCTCTTCAGAGCGTAGACCACATCCATGGCGGTGACGGTCTTCCTCTTAGCGTGCTCGGTGTAGGTTACAGCATCACGGATCACGTTCTCCAAGAACACCTTGAGGACACCGCGAGTCTCCTCGTAGATCAGACCAGAGATACGCTTCACACCACCGCGGCGAGCCAGGCGACGGATAGCGGGCTTGGTGATGCCCTGGATATTATCACGAAGAACCTTTCGGTGACGCTTGGCGCCTCCTTTCCCGAGTCCCTTTCCTCCTTTGCCTCGTCCAGACATGTTGCTAATTTTCAGAATAGAATGCCGGCGGACCGCCGCGCTCCGTTATATAAAGGCTCACTGAGGACCTGAGAGAGACGAAAGGCGGGAGCTCCGGTACAGGCTCCTCCCAATGCTACATTTAATTTAAAACTTTTTATATAATTCTGATTTGATCATTTGAAACGAGAAATGTTATTTCGCTCAACCTATGACATTAAAAGTTACCTTTCCCAAAGATACAAACAAAGCATATTTACGATCAAATAAACATAATAAAGCGAACACAGCACCGATTACTTTTGAACTATGTCCAGTATGCTTTAATATACATATATATATATCATATATATATATATATATATTCAACAAATTTTAAGTTGCAATACAAACAATTTCAACTGATCGTAGCTCAACATTACCTCATCATATTTTCATGGAGCTGACCCTTTGTCAGATCAATAATTGTCCATCCAACATGAAGCCAATTCCTCAAATAAGCATTAACAAAGCTACAATAACGAAACAAAAGAAAGATGACATTTTTGGTTTTTTTTAGTTGTTGTTACTTATTTTATGAGTTTAGGGTTTCAGCTCTCCTAATTCCAATGGGGAAATATCTAGACACATTAGTAATCCATGCTGAGCTATATTTATTATAAATAATAAATAAATGATGAAGATAAAGACTGTAAAAGCCAACAGGGGTAAAAGTTAGGATCACAGTCCAAATCGTGTAGGGATGCTAATAGAGGTTAACTAGCTAGTCTTTGCAGCAAGATAGTTGGTCAGGTCAGCCTTCGTCTTGTCATGTAAAAGAAACCTGCTCATTGGGATGTGTTTTATGTTTGCGTCAACTCGGACCTGATACTGGATTGGTGCTCTTCCTTGCCTTCTTTTATCCCTGGTAGCACTCTTCAGAGAATCATCCCTGTAGGCTATGTGTCAAACACAAGGATGATTTCATCATAATCTCGTGTGAGGGACATCAGCCTGTCGTTGAAGCATTCACTGAGATGTTTAACTGTCACTATGGTAGCTGGTTTCTTGGCCATTTACTGCAGAAGAACCATTGCATCTACCAGGGCTATCTTGCAACTTGGAGCATCTGGTGTGGTCTCCAGGCCCGGCGCTCGGCATAGGCGACCTAGGCGGGAAATGCGTTGGGAGCGCCCTCTGGTGGCGGCCTTAATTAGTCAATTAAAATATCCGAAACAAACGGAGAAGGGAGTGGGCGCGGGAGCAATCGCCAGGGTGCCCCGAAACCGTCACCATCCGTGTCCATCCCATTTTCTGGCTGCTGATCTTCCTGTGCAGTTTCTGCTGTAGCGAACTTGTTAAGGAGGTGGATCAACTTTGATTTGTCCAGGCATGGCTGGATTGTACCATCTGGAGCAAAAAGGGCTCTTGGTGTCAAAGAGAATTCGTAGTCCCCAATGGCCTCTTTCTGGTTGATGTCTCTGCTGGACCTGGCCAGTACCATCAGTCTGCCATACAAGTCCTTTGTCTCCCTTAGATCCACATTCTTGTCTTTGAGTTTTACTGCGATTTTCTTGTTTGCAGACATGAGCATCTTGTTGTTCTGGTGCCCATAAGCTGACATCTCCATTAATTCGCTCTGAAACAAAGTCTTCATATAACTCTGGACCAGTCACATCTGCATTCAAGATCTTTCCATGTTTCAGTATGGCTGCCTTGATCTTGTCAATAACATCATGCACCTTCTTGACAGCACTTGGCCCAAGGTCATGATGCTCTCTGGTTTGGTCAGGCTGCAAGTCTACATGAAGGCAGATAAAGATGTAATCAGTTCTCTGCAGATGCTTTCAACAGAGGAAGAAGTGACCGAAACTATGTTGGCCACTCTGGCTAGCTTCGTCTGTGCAGCCTACTCCCCCAAAGGCATCTACATCAAGACCATCTCCGAACTACGTTGGCATCTCTTCTGCAAGCATATCGCAGAAAGTGATCAGCTACCTCCTACCCTTCGAGCTCTGAGAAAACATTGTGAGTGTGGGGACAGGCCAGCATTGCTCTGCAAGATTCTCATATGGATCCCCTGCAGAATGGCTACCACAAGGAGTACGATAGCCAGCTGAAACCAAACATGACAGATGCCCTTCCAGCTACGAAGGCCATCATTGAGATGGTTAGCTGTCAATGCAAAAGAGACTGTTCTTCTGCCAAAAATAACTTATCCTGCACCAATCTTTGTTAGTGCGGCAGTGCGTGACAGAAGGATGAGGACACACAGAAGTGTGAAACTGATGATGACGATGATATGTAAAGACTCCTTGATTGCCTTAAACATTAAACACATTTTTGTCATGAGGACCATGTTGGCTCTTACAGTTTTTGCCAATTGAACACTATAGACACATGCTTAGACCAAAGTAGCACAACTTGAAGTTGTTGTTACTATACCTTAAACACATGTAACCATACCTTAAACAAAAGCGCTGCTTTGTACTTTAGTTCCAATTGTGCAACACACTTGCTCCTTTCTGCAACACAATTGCTCCTGCACACTACACACTATTTCATAAGACACTTAATTAAAAAATGTAAGTATCATTTCAACATTTGGAAAACACATCAATTCAAAATACAAAACACATTGGTTAATTGAAAATACTTAAACACACACCTGAAAACACTTCCTCACAAAACTGAACACTTATCAGCGAGCTACAAAAAGGCCAAAGGGCAATTGTGCACGTCCCGGGGCGAGCGGGGGAAATATTTAATTTTTGCCTCCATAAGCCTTTGCGGATAACTGCTCCATCATGCAAAAATAGGTCCCTATAATACCCAACATATCATCACATTTCTAGATGCACTTCATGATGCAACTTAACAGGACAGATCAGAGCAGCCCGGGTTTGCTGTTGTCTGGGATAATGTTTGTTTCCATCGGGCTGTTTTGGTCCCGAACTGGTACACCAACCATGAACTATTTGAAGTCGTATATACTCGCCATTTCTAAACACTATAGAATTTATTTTTTTGTCTTAAAGATGGCTTGTATATGACCGCCAACCACATGCCCGCATGCCTCTTCTGCAGGCAATGGAACAGGCCAGCGGAGACATTGAGGTAAGGTCAATCCATGGATGGATTCGGCACACAAAGCGAGGAACCATAAGCCAACCCACGCACAATTGTTGTGTTTTTCTGTGTTTACAGTACAGTTGTGTATTTTTGGTTTATTTTTGATTAAACTGAATTTTCTGCACTGTAAAGTACCGTACTGCAATGTACAGTATTGAGTATTTGATTTTTTTGGTTGTTGTGAAAACGTGCCTTCTGTGGAACTGAAACAGTGAATATGGAAGACTGCAGTGTTTTATATAAAGTAGACTAGTGGGTTGCTGCTGATCTGAAAGTGTATTCATATGATACAAGTGTGCATCATTTTGGCATCAGAGTGACATTTTCACAAGGGATTGTTAGGTTTCGTTAGAAGAGTTTCAATTTGACATTGATGTGAATGGTATATTTCTCAGTGTTGTGTCTTATTTGCTTGTGCGTTGAGTTTTGACACAATGAGCCAATATTTGCAAAATGTGTTCAAGCAATTGAAAAAAACTGTAATGGACATTACTGTAACTTAGTGGAACGTTCATGATTGATTACTTGTAAAACATTCAATTAAAACTAGAAATTTCAGTCAATTAAGTTTTAGGTTGATTCTAGCTTATTTATTTTGTTACCATTGGATTCATTGGCCCTGAAAATGGTAGTTTAGCTGTCAAAATAAAAGCTCTAGGTGTTGGAGCCATAACGGAAGTATGGCAATAATGAAATGGAAACAATAATTTATAATCTATGGTTAATTTGAGTTTGTATTCTGTCTCGCTCCCCCAGTAGGTCAGTTCTATTATTGCAGTTATTCAGCTAATTAAAGGGAATTAATTCACCTGCGGGACGGTAACACAAACAAGAGACGGGTGTGTCCCCACGTCGCTGGACGTAGACAGCAGCCTCCGGCCCACTAGGTCGGCGATGTTGCCGTCCATGAAGGACATTTCCGTCATCATCTTCTCCCTCAGCGACATGTCTCCGTCGTCATCGTCATCGATGAGGACAAACACCTTGAAGTAGACCACCTCCGCCGGCCCCGAGCCCCGGAGGCTGTTGTTCTCTCCCCATTCTTCCATGTTGTGGGCATCGATTTAGGTCAGAGAGGAGGTCTCGGCTGGTTACTGGTGTCCAGCCTCCAAGGGTAGTCCCTCGGAGTGTCCTTAGCAGGATGCATTCATTCACTGGTGGCAGCCAGATGTCATCATAATCATCATGGGAAGAGAACCTGGCTTTTGCCATGGAAATATTGTGTTTTCAATAAAGCCAATTTAATTTAAAATGTTTCCATTTCATACCTGGTGAATTCTGTTATGTTTAAATTATTGTTTTTCTCCAGCATCCTTCTGGAGAAATCAAGATGAAATCTATGAAAATAAACCTACCTTTTCTTTGTAAAACAACAAAAACATACGACCGATTTAAGGACTGACTAAATCAGTAGATTCTCTGAGGCTGCGTTCATTATTTTTGCATGGGAAATTATGTAATCACAAGAATAGCAGTTCCAAAACACAACCACCACATTTTTAATTGACTCAAAACAATTCACCATTCAAACAAGTTTTTCTTATAACAATACTATAAACCTACTGTGGGAGAGTTTGTGAAGGATGGCTGGTTGTACCCCTCCTTCCAGGGATGGTTAGGATGTCAGTTGGTGCCCTAAGTCCCATTTTTAGTATTACACAGAAATATTTTTCAGAAAATGTAAAAACGGAATGTAAATTAGCATTGCTGATGATGACATGGTGCTGTCTGATGAGCAAGCTGGTAGTCATCAGGGATCATCCTCACAGAACCACACTGGCACAGTGTTATGTTGAGATGGGCTGACAAGGAACTTGTATGGAACATCTTCTCTGCCTATTGGCAGCAGGGGATGTCTAGTGTTGGCTAATAGGTCGATTTAGCAGTAGTGAGAGCTGAGGGACACTGTTAGTAGGCACATGAGTGAAGAGGTTTTAAGTTAAGATTTGTGTATGCGAAATCTGAACCCAACAGCAGTATAAAGTTATCTGTGCTGTATTCATATGTACCTAGAAACTGCAGATGCAAAATAGCCTAAGGCTAACTCTGGTGCAATGCATTAAATAGTTACATTCATGTTTTTAGTTTCTTCATATAGCATAAACTTCACTGGCTAATTGCGTACGTCCAAGAGGTTCATCCTCTGGGACACTTGTAGCATAACTCCCCGGTGGATGAAAATGCGTGGACCTTTGGGGCCAGCAGATTGAAAATGTATTTTCTCGAGAACCCTTTGTCTGTTCTGGGCTAGCAACATGGTGATGCAACATGGCGTCCCCCACGTAAGAGGACCCACTCATGTAGATATATAGGGCTCTTTCTAGGGTAACGATACACAACATTCTTATTTTCCTTATATTTTATTTTTAAAATGATATAGATATGATCTCTCTCTCTCTCTCTCTCTCTCTCTCTCTCTCTCTCTCTCTCTCTCTCTCTCTCTCTCTCTCTCTCTCTCTCTCTCTCTCTCTCTCTCTCTCTCTCTCTCTCTCTCTCTCTCTCTCTCTCTCTTTGTTAACATTTTACTAATGTAAATAAATTGGCTATTAATGTTAAATAATTCAGTAACTACAGTGGGACAATAATGATTAATACTTTTTCATCCAATTATCTATAATTTTTGCTGACCTCTCATTATTACTTAAAATTGTTTTGTTATTTAGCTAGTCAGGAACAATAATGTATGGTCAAATTGATAGAAAATGTCCCCCCGTCCCGCCCCCAAATGGCTCCAATGCTACTTTGGAATGTTACTATTATTTTGTTAAATTAGTGAATTTCTTGCATTCCAAATGATTTGCTACGTGTCTGACCTTGTATATAATCTTCAATAATACTAAATCGTCTGGGCCTAATGATTCTGCACTCATCGCGAGACTGTTGATCGCGCGAGGCCAGCGTCAAGCCAATAAATCCGGAGCTCCGCGCGCTCAGCCTCACATCCCTCTGCTCTAAGATGGCGACTGCTCCAGGTGGGTACAGGATTCATAATAAGTATAATTATTACATGTATCTCAGCAGTTCGGTCAGATAAGAAGAGACTGTGATATGAACTTGTTTTACTTAATTGTTTTTTATCAATTGTGTTGTAGTACGTTAATTCAAAATAGTATGTATAATGTATCCTTACTTCAAGGCCTTCGTTAGCTAACAATCCGCCCGTCGCCCAACGGTCCAGGCTGGGTCTATGATTACTAAATAAATGAGGATATCTAATTATTTGACTTTGTTGTTCGAAGAAATTATGTGCATTGTTTGTGAACGAACATGTTCAACCACGACCCTCATTTAAATCAACCGCAGCCGGGATTTCTTCCGTCTTTGTCCCTCTTATGTGGCTAGCTGCGTGCTAGCTACCTAGCGTGCTTGCTGACTAGCTAATGCTGCAGCAGCGGCCAAAACGCGCGAAGTTTGTGGATCATCGATTCACGTAAGACATTTATTTTTATTTTTTGGCAGATTACAGTTCCTACAATCAGACCACGGCCCAGCAGGGGTGAGTTATTCATGATCCCGGTTGACTATGGAACTGAAAGTCGTAATACCAACAGTACTTAACGTGGTCTGATGAATCTACGTTCTCCTCAGGTACGGCTCCTATGCAGCCCAGCCTGCTCAGGGATACGGACAGTCGGCACAGGTATGTCTATATTTGTGTCAATATCGCTTGACATAAAACATCGTCGAGTATTTTTCTGGAATAGGCAATAAGTCTTGGAAACACAAGACGTTTTGTATACTATTTTATTTATTTTTTGTAGCAGGGTTATGGCCAGCAGAGCTACAGCTCGTATGCCCAGCCTGCCGCGGCAGACACGGGCTACTCTCAGACCACCCCAGCAGCGGGGGGATACGCCCAGCAACAGCAGCAGTATGGCTCCTCTTATGGACAGCCAGCATCAGGTTGGTGGCTCAAGCTGATGTTTTGCTTTAAAAATGTTTTGCTAAGCCAGCAGTAAGTGTTCAGTGTCTACTTTGAAGTCAGGAAATGCTAGTGAGGACACTTTTTTTTTTATCGCAATCTCCTTAAAGACCAGGCAACAGAAATGGATGGTAAACAAAGTCAACAGTATGTGTCTAATGCACTGGGATTTATTTTGCTTTAAGCAGCTGGATATCCAGCTGCCCAGTCAAGCACTCACGGGTACTCCCAGTCTGCTCAGAGCTATGGGACCAGCAGTTATGAGAGCACTCCCGCTGCTGCGGCTCCGGCTGCGGCCCCGTCCTATGGCTCTCAGCCGGGCTACACCGCTCAGTCAACCTACCCTGGATATGGCCAGCAAGCTGCTCCCACTGCCCCTCAGAGGTAGGAAACACTGAATACCACTGCACTGTAGAGGTTGCAAATGATGGGGGGGGGGGGATGATATATTAAAGGGAATGTATTATGCTGTCTTCTTTCTAATGCAAGTTTTTTTGTCCCCCTTTATTCGCTCTTAGTTACAACGCCAGCAGCCAGCCTTCCAGCTACAATCAGAGTGGCTACTCTCAGCCAGCGGCGTATGGCCAGCAGCAGCAGCCCACAGGCTACTCGGCACAGCAGGGAGCTTACAGCCAGCAGCAGAGCAGCTACCAGCAGCAGCCCCAGCAACAGCAGGCCCCTCCGTCAACGTACCCTCCACAGGCCTCTGGCTCCTACACCCAGCCTCCTCCCAGCCAGTACAGCCAGCAGGGCGGACCACCAAGTTACAGCCAGTCTAGTCAGTACAGTAAGTCATACTGATTATGCATGTAGAGCCTAGGTCAGAATGATGGCATACGTTTAAAGGGATAAAATAGGGAGACCTTGATTTCCAGTAAACATGGCAGATAGTGTGGCATTAACAGATTCTGATCCACTCAAAAGGTTTCCATAAAGTGGAATGCTTAGGGGCAGTATTTTTACTGTTCACTGATGCAAAGGCAACCAATTATGTCATTCACATTTGGAATTTGTGGAAATAAGTGACATTTTTGAAATAAGTGTATACCTATAGTAGTGGTTTTCTGTTCAGCCCGTGATTTAACCCCTTGTTCCCGCCTCTGCAGGTAGTTATCGGCAGAATGGCCAGGGGGGCAGCACTGGCTACTCCAGCATGGAGTCAACCCGGTACCCAGGGGCCGGAGAGAGCCGGGGCCCCGGCCGGGAGGGCTTTGAACGCGGTGGCATGATGCATCGGGGGCGTGGAGGCCCTGGGCGTGGCATGAGGTAGGTCCTGCTCCTCCTCATCTGGCCTCTCTCCTACAGGGCTGACGCCACTAGATCAGGGCTGAGGCTGTCGTATCCACTGAAGCCATGTAGGATGGATTGGGACGGTTTGAGGAAATTCTCTTAATTCAAGACCAAATTTACAAGTTGGTAAAATTGACTACAGCAGCCAGTTGCTCAGCCCTGCATCTAAAATGGCAATGGTAAGAAGTTTGGTTACTAACTTTGACATGCATAATTTGTGCATCACATTGTACATTCAACACGTGGGAAGATGAAGTTTGTCATCAGAAATGCAATGGGGTAGCGTAAATTTTTTACAAATGATCCTTGCAAACACAAGTTGGCCTTCAACGGTAATTTCATGTCACACTCCATAACACAAACGTACCGAATAATCATTTAAAATGTGCAGTTGGCTATAGTTGAGCATCCAGGGTAACATTTCAGAATACAAATCTCTCGGCATTATATGATCCAATGACGGGAGTGACAGTGTTTAGGGAGTAAGGTCCCCCCACCCCCCCTTTCGTATCGCCTGCCGTGACACGGTGGCCTTGACTTGGAAGAAATTATTAAATGTTAGTACTTTGCTCATTTGAGTTTTTGGTCTTTAAGGTTGAGATATTGGATTGCTCAAAAGTTGACAACCTCTGCAATAGGTGGCCAACCGCATTAAAACCTAGTGCGTCCTCACTCCCGTGGCACTTCAGACATCTTATTACGAATATTGGTTACCTGTAGCCAGCTGGTGAAGATCGGGTTACATTTGGAGTTGCATGTAACACTTTCTACTGGTTTATTGGAGTTACTCCTTCGCTACCCAGGCTTTTGAAAAAAGTTTATATAAACGGACGACCTGATTTTACTAGGGCTAACAAAGGTTTGCAGAGCTATATAATCAGAATAAATATTAAGAAAAAGCTTAAGCTGAGGTACATGGAAAAATTTATCTAAAGTTTCACAATAGTGCTTTTGTTGACGGTATACCAAAGAAGTTCAGGGATCTGACCTAAAATCTGACCTAAAAATTTGTAATGTTGATGTTATTGGTGAAAACATGCTCAACATAAGGGTTTATGATTTGGTTCCACTAATCTGGAGGATCAGAAGATGACACGAGTCATATTTCTGAGGGAAGCTTAACCTTATTTGCACCCCAAAGCAACACACAAAATCTTTTTTTTTTGGAGTTAATTTCAAATCTTAACATGGTTTTCAGCAAACTGCTTCCATTCAGGTCTTGTTCATAGAAGAAAATGCTAACTTGTGTGGTCCATTAGCTCTATTACGTGCGGTCCCCTCTTTAACGGACTTGTGTCCTTTATGGTTTGGGATTTTCTGGTTTCCAATGGTGTATAACCATTACTATTCTCTACAGTTTGTGGTGGACAGTCCGACATGCACATACAACATTATTTAATTTAAACACCAAGACATTCAGATGCTAGTTTATTAAACTGACTGCATGAATTATGCAAAATGTATTGATATTTGGGATATTTGGACTATTGAACATGAGGGAGGGTGGGTCACACATTACAATGCCAAGATGTTTTCTGTGGTTTGGAATACAAATGTTTGATCATTCATTTGAGCACTATTTTAACATGCTTTGTTACGTTTATACCGTACAGGTAACGGTGAGAGCCATTTAAAAGCATCTTTACTGTAAAAAGGTTTCTCGGCAGCTTAAGCAGCAGGAGGGGAGCTAAATCAGCCTTTATTCCAGCCACTGAGGAAGATGTTTTTTTATTTTTCTTCTGTTTTTGTCGGAGCAAAGCGGGCCAATAAATTGAACTGTGAAACACCCAAACCCTGTAAAATGCTATATCTATTTTTGTTTTTCCTGAGTATTGTGATGACGGCATTGTGAAATTTCTGATGCATTGAGTTTATCTTTTACATAAATTAATATATTGGGTAATACAGGCTTTCCAGTCAGTGGTTTAATGTCTGGATTCAATGCATCTGAAATATTTGTTTCTGATGTTCCAATATATTTTATTTTAGTTGCCCTTTTCATAATTAAACTTTGTTAAGCATTCTTTGAACTTGATGTACCCACAGAGAAACTGTTATAGTTTAGCAAGATGGAAGCAAGTTTGGACATGTCGACATTCCCCAAATGAAAAGCGTTGTGTGTTAATGATAACATTTTGGAGAGTTGGGATAGTTAAAACTGTGATCATTACTTCCTATGAGACGCCACTGGCATCAAGGTTTTGAAGTGGCTGTAAAAGGGATACCGCCTTCATATCTACATTTATCCCCCTCATAGCGGCGCTGGAGACAGAGGTGGCTTCAGTAAGCCTGGTGGTAAGTTAACGAGTATTACACTGGTTAGTCCATTCCAAACCGTACTTTTTTTTTTTTTATTGAGCAAACATTCTCTTGCTCTTTGAGTATTTTCATACTGTGGTATTCAAACATTTAACTTTCTTTTGACAACACATCATGAAATAGTTGGGTACCTTTGGATGCCTTTTTATCTTTGGGGTAAACATTTCTCAAGTGTCAATGGTTTTCAGAATTTCAATTGACATGGTAATTAGAGAATTCCACTGGTAACAAGTGTTCTTTTTTTGTATTGTGTTTATTGAGGAGTGAATTACTTGGGATTCTTTCGTTCATTTGAGAACGTTTGGTTTTATAGCAATATCAAGTTGCACATGACTATTTACAAAAGGGTCTGGTATTTTTCATAATTATTGCGGTTGAGAGGAAATGTGGTTTACCATAAGGTACCTTAATTTTATCTTTCCAAAATGGCCAACGGTGTTTTAAGGAGTTGAGTTACAATGCTCTGGAGTCATCCTGCAGTACCAAGGGCTATACACTAACTGTCTTTACCTCTGCTCTCTCCCTGACCGGATTGACCTCAGGACCCACCGAAGGAGAGCGTGAAATGGGTGAGTTGCGTGACCAGATTGTCTATGAACAGGACTGCAACGTCTGTTTGCAAAGGGTGAACAGTTATGCACTCAATTGATAAAATCAACTAAGCATTTCATAAACTTTCAGACATTTTTCTCTGATATTGGGAAGTTCTAAACCATGGCCCTAATCTAATAAATTGTGCCATGGTAGCTCCTGCTGAGCTCTGGTGTTTGTATTTGGGCTGTAACAGTGATTCCCTCTGCAGGCCGGCCCGAGGAGCAGGATGACTCTGAGAACAGCACCATCTACATCACAGGACTCACAGAGACAGTCACCATTGAGGAGATGGCCGAGTTCTTCAAGCACCCTGGACCAATCAGGGTGAGGAAATGAATTGTCTGGACATTATCCGCTATCGGTCCTATTTCAACCGGTTAGGTTTTCGACATTCACGAATTAGGTCGTGCACTTCATCGTAACATTCCGTAAAATAATTGTTGTAATTGAATGTTGCCTAACTTGTTCATACAGGTATATTCCGCTTTAGATATTGTGTATATGGTTATGATTCTATTTTTTGGTACACAAAATGGCCTGTGACCTTGGAACCTGGGCAATTCTGATGCAAAAGAATATTTTCCCCCTCAGATGAACCGTCGTTTGGGACAGCCAGCCATCAACATATACACCGACAAGGACAGCGGCAAACCCAAGGGAGACGCTACCTTATCATACGAGGAGCCCTTCTGCGCCAAGGCAGCGGTGGAGCACTTTGATGGTATGATCCTCATCTTATGCTATCTCTAATGTGTGTGTGTGTGTGTGTTGTGTGTGTATAATGTTTTTTCTTCTATTATAGGCAAGGACTTCCAGAGCCGCCGGCTGAAGGTCTCTATGGCTCGCCGTAAGCCCATGATTGGCGGAATGAGAGGGGGCATGCCAATGAGGGACGGCATGATGGGCCGTGGAGGTATACCAGTGGAGGGGATGGAGGCTTGCGGAGTGATGTAACTTTGAAACGGTTTTGTGTTGTGGGTCAGATGTCTAACTGGTGCTTTGTGTCAGGTATGATGGGCCGCGGGGGCGAGCGCGGAGGCTTCGGGCCCCGGGGAGCCCCCCGTGGAATGGGCGGTCGGGGTGCCCCGTCGGGGGGTAACATGCAGCAGAGGGCCGGAGACTGGGAGTGCCCTAACCCGTACGTACCGTCGTCGGCGCGTCTACCTGCCCGTTGTGGTCTCCCTGAGACGTGATGCTGACTGTTCCGCTCTGTTCTTAGTGGCTGTGGCAACCAGAACTTCGCCTGGAGGATGGAGTGCAACCAGTGCAAGGCTCCCAAACCAGAAGGCCTGGGAGGTGGACCTCCCTTCCCCCCTGCAGGTAGGACCAGATGGGTGTTGAGTGATTCCAAGGCCTCTGGCTCGGCCCTGAACCGTGTAGTTTGTCAGTAGAGCCATGCGGTGCAGACTGACAGATCTTGTGTTGCAGGCGGGGACCGAGGGAGAGGTGGGATGGGCATGCGAGGCGGCAGAGGGATGGACCGTGGCGGGCCCGGCGGCGCTGGGGGCCCTGGAGGCCCTGGAGGCCCAGGCGGCCCTGGGTTCAGGGGGGGCTGGGTGGGTGACCGTGGGGGATTCAGAGGACGAGGAGGCATGGACAGAGGCGGCTTCAGAGGCGCCCCGAGGGGTGGACCCCCCATGGGCGGCAGAGGCGGCCGAGGGATGGGCCCGCCTGGCAAGATGGACATGAGGTAAAGGAGCAGGAGGAGCTGGAGGCGTAACAGTGCGTGTTGAGCTCAAACCAGAAGCCCGTAGCCAGGACACTTGCTACGTTTGTAATGGTACCCTGTCTCAGTGCAGGTTGTACTTTATACCAACACAAGATGATGTGCATGATTTATCACATATACTACTAAGAGCTGCTGGAGTGTGATGGTGACCTGTGGGCGTGGTTTCTTCCAGGGACCATCGCCAGGAGCGCAGGGACAGGCCCTACTGAGACGCCACTCAGCTGCTTTCGGTTCGACGTGGGAATCCATTTTTGAAGAGGAATATTTTAATTTATGATTCCATGTATCGATGGTTGTATAACTGCTGTAGAATACCTTGGTGCAGTCCGTGTAACTCAACGTTATTCTAGTGTAGTTGGGAGTGTTTTAGTTATCATTTTCCATTGTTTATCTTCCATCTTGTATTTTTGCATGTTTGTTTTTTGCTTTTTTATTTTAGATCTCACATGTATTGTAAAATGCTTTTTTCTTAATCGTTACCATGATTGACCCCTCATTCCCAAAGTAAACTAGCAATTGTGTGATAACAACTTGGAAATAAATTGTTACTGTTTTCACAGTAAACTTGTATTTGTTTTTCAGAACTTGCTAGTGGGCATCTAAATTTATAATGCCAATTTCTGAGCTTTGTAACTAAATGCATGATATTTGCTTTATACTGAACCTTTAAATAAATACCACTTGGAAATGATCTGTTAGTTCACATTTAAATACTGGTTATGTCGTTTTTTGTTATTTTTGATTTTCCTAAACTGGTCTAGTGGGCACTGTTCCCTGTCCATCACGGTGCCGCACGGGGGCGTTGTTCACCATCCCGTTGGGTTCATTGAACTACATGCAGGGGATCAAGCTACAGGAGTGGCCGTCCTGGTGGGCCATGGAGGAGGCCACAGTGCCCTGAGGTCCAAATGATTGACATCATGTAATAAGTGTTTCAGGACAGTTGACGAACTCATTTTCATTTAAAACTAGGTTTCCCTCCAAACCAAATCGCATGTGTGCTTAGTACACGATTGCGGTCATCCCATCGAGATATTGAGCTGGGATCACAGGTCTCTGTTGGATCTTTCTATTGGTTCATCTCTTAAATTGCTGGTGAAAGTCGGTTGTTCACTGAGCTGCTCCGATGGGCAAAGTGCGGAGTTAATATCGTATTTAATCTGGTAGAATAAGACGTCAAGCTCCATCGTGAGGGCTGCACTGCCAACGTGCTAATGCGCAAAACGTCATCGATTAACCAGCTTCGAAACGCACATGGCCTGTATTTGAAAGGGGGGGGGGGGGGGGGGAACTCCGTGTATCCTAATGCTATTGGCCATTAGTTTTTCTCAGTCGCTTTAGTACATTTCTCGAATCAACATTTGCAAAACGGTACATGCATTTCTGAAAACAATTCGTACTAATAGCAAAACACCATGGATTACCTGCAAAAGCCAGTCTCTAGCTCTCCTTAGTTCATCTCTCAAAAGTTAATATCTGAACATGTCGGTGCCATCAGAATGACGAGTCATTGAGTCAATTGCTTGTCTTGTCAATATAACAGTGTATGCTGAGGGATCATGTTCTGATGTAAACTATGGCTAAAGTTCTGAAGACAATTGTAAGAGATTGGACAAGATCACATTTACGCTTTGTACTGTAATTTGTTGACGGACCATGTCATTGCTAGAAATGTGAACATATATAGGACAATCTCCTTAGGGAAAATGTACATGCATTGCTGTAGGAATTACAGCGCAGTCTTCCTACACCTCCGGTCGTTACTGTCTATTGGGCCACAAATTCTCATTCTCACTCCTCTTCCTCTTCTCTCTGGCTGTTCCCATCCAATTCCTTATCCTTCCATTGTCAGACAATGTAACATTGTGTTGTGCTCAAGCTATATCTACTTGCCAGTTTATGTTTCATGAGATGCACCTTTGAGCTATTTCATTAAACTGGTTGATCGTTGGTTGATATATCTAACACTTCTCACAATTCACCCCTTTAGAGATAGTCAAGATCACCTGGTAGCAATTTACCAATTCAGGACAGATTTAGAAATGTATAGAAATATGCTTGACATTGTGACAACTTGTTCAACCATTTTGCATGTAATGACTCTAGAGACCGATTACAATACATTTTGATTAACATGACATAAGCAATTGATAATGTAGGAAAGAGCAGAGAATTGTACATAATCATTTGCATGAATGTACCAAAGCATTCGCAACTTGTTCAAATAATTGAGAAACTGATTTTCTGATGTGCACAAGTGACACAATGATGTGAAGATTGAACAGGTAGTTTTGAGAATTTCAATTCTAATCTGAAAAATGTACCAAAGCGACTGAGAAAAACGAATAGGTATTCTTTTAACCGTAGCCAGGCCTATATTGTAAAATAAAGTCCAATGTTTGATTCACGTCATCGGAGGCATTGGTCTGTCATCCCCTTCTGCCCCCTCCCTTATAGGCCTACTGTTCAGACTGGATGGGGGGATTTAGAACCAGCCTCCCTCCTATGGGCGGGGGTCCTAGGAGTTGAACCCATTACAGCAGGGTCATCTGAGGAGAACGCGACCCCCTAATGTGAAGGAATGGACCTCAGCTAGCTGACGTGCACCAAGGGGAGAACCAGCCGCTCTGTAACCTCGTCCCAAGTGCGATCTAAGGTCATGTGCTCCTTGTTGGTATCTGAAGATGCACTAAGGACTCTGGGCCACTGGGTTTCAGATCCAGTGATGGCGTATCAACTATTAAACGATGTGATAATCTATCAGTCTAGACTAGACCGCTGAGTCCCGAACACCTCAGGTGGGGGTCGGCTTTTGGCGCATTGCTTGAGATACCTTCTTTATGCCCCCAGTACGTGAGTTTGATCCAGACCGTGCACTGTGGTAAATGTGTTACAGCTTGATCCCCGCGTTGATTTACCTTGATGTTCAGGTCGGGAGGCGCGCGCTGTAAAATAGGGAAGATAGGGTTCATTTCCCGCCCCTCTCGCGGGTGCTGATCCGGTAATGGGATGAGTCCGTCTGAGCTCGAGCAGGTCAACATATTCTGCGCGCGAGGCGCGAGCTACACGGGCTGAGCGAGACTGAAGTCATCCTGCATCAAGGAGCCGCGCGCTCACAGCGACACGGCGGGACCGCGCGTCGCGTGGTCGCGCCTAAGACTCGCAGAGGAAAGAAGCCGACGCGCATTGATGGGTGCGGATCCCCGACGGACCGCTCCAGACCCGACCCGCCAGACCCCTCGTCCGCGTGCTCCAGGCCGGCAATGCTCGCGCTGAAGGAAACGGCTTCTGTCGAGACATCCGGGAAAAGCGGCCACGCGCCGCGTGCGCAGTGCGTGGAGATCCGCGAGGACTCGGAGCTTCTTCATCTTGGAGCGCCTTCAGAGACCGCCTCGCCCCGGGTCATGGGCGCGTCGACGCGGCTCTCTGTCTTAACGTGTGGACGAGGCGTCAGGGAGCAGAGAGTGAGACCCGAGCGGGTATGATCCGTTAAGAGTTCAGACGAGAGGCCGCTATCCCCGCATCATGGCTGATCAGAGCAACATCCAGTCCGCCGCGTCCAAGAGCATCAGGCCCTTCAAGTCGAGCGAGGAGTACCTGTACGCCATGAAGGAGGACCTGGCGGAGTGGCTTAACACGCTGTACGACCTGGATCTCAGCGCGGACACCTTCGCAGACGGGCTGGACGGCGGCTGCGCGCTCTGCCGCCACGCCAACAACGTCAACCGCGCAGCGCTGGACTTCCAGCGGGAGCGGCCGGAGGCGGCGCGGCCCCTCAGGATGCCCAGCAAGGACGTCGTGTTTCAGTCCCGCAACGTGGTCTCCGGGTCGTTTGTGGCGCGGGACAACGTGTCCAACTTCATCACGTGGTGCCGACAGGAGCTGTGGATCAAGGACGTGTTGATGTTCGAGACCAACGACCTGGTGGAGCGATGCAACGAGAAGAACTTTGTGCTCTGCCTCCTGGAGGTGGCGCGGCGGGGGGCCAAGTTCGGCATGCTGGCCCCCATGCTGATCCAGCTCGAGGAGGAGATCGAGGAGGAGATCCGGGACCAGGAGACCCGGGCTCATCCCCGGGAGCCGGAGGAAGCCGGGGACCCTGGGCAGCAGAGCCCCCCGGCCAGGCGCTACAGCCAGAAGGAGGTCCCTAAGAGTTTGAGTTTGGAGGATGAAACTGATGAGGCGCAATTTGTGTGGCAGCAGAAAAGAGTTTTATTGGACATGAGAAACCTGGACGAGCTGGTGAGTAGCCGTCACTAAGAGTGTTGTCACTTTGGCCGTCACGGCATCATACTCCAGCTTCATATGTACATAATGTCAGTGCTTAGTTAGGTGTTTACTAGGTTTCTCTAGCTGTGATAGCTCAGACTGAGCTTGTACCGCATAGCTGTCACTAGCAAAGCGGTCTCTTCCACATTGTTTGATTCTCCACCACCGGTAACCAGACCAGTATTCTCTATACTGTCATGACACCAGTGCACCACTGGGACTCTGCCCACCAGCACATCATCGCTCACATACCAGAGGGGAAATCAATTTCAACCGAGCGACTCCACATCCTCCCCTGTGGTGGAATCTGAAGCAGCATCCATCCGTTTTCTGTTACACCCGGGGACTGGACGGGGGAGGGGGGGGGGGGGGGGGGGGGTAGAGACGAAGACGAAAACGAAAAATGAGAGAAGAAGGGTCACATAGCAGGCTGAAGAGAGGAGCCTACAGCCACACTGTCTCTGATGAGAGAGGAGTTCATCCTCTCTGGTGAGCTGAGAGTTCATCGTCTGCTGCGGATGAGAGGTGAAACAAAGCCCCCTTTCAGAAAATTGTGTGTGTGTGTGTTGAGGGGGGGGGGGGGCAGTCAGCAGTCAATCTCATGCTGTGGCAGTAACACTGATGATGTGATACAGTTCTGCTGGATCATCATGTTGGATGTGTGTTCTTGTCCTTTGTTATGCTCTGCCTTACCAAAGAACCCAACATAAAATAGGTATTTGGCACCTGAGCTCAGGGTCCGTTGAGGCCCTAATTTATACTTCCTGGGTTGGCTGTCTACCTGTGCTTAGAGAACCAATAACCTTCCAGAAGCCTCACAAACTGATCTATGCTTGCATTTCAAATCTAAGTGGATGGGGGAAGTAGACAATCATTCCATGTTAGTGATCCAGTCCGTTAAGTGAAAAGCTGTAGGGTAATCCTTGAATCATGGTATTCCCCTTGAGTTCTGAGTGAGCCTGGGCCCTTAGTTCAAAAGATGACCATCTCTATAGAAACCTCTGTCGGCGTGCTGAGGGACATTCCCGCTGGTCAGCGATGATGCTGACTTTGAGAAAAAATGCTTGCTGATGGCATGCGTCACTCAGGACTTTATTCCTGCTGTCTCTCAAGACATCAGAATAGTGTTGTCCTGTGCAGAACCGTTGATTGTTTTAAAATAGTTTGAACAGAGATTGGTTTGGTTCTTCAAACACATTGTGTTCCCGTTTATCCTGCAGTACACAAGATAGTCATGAAGGTTAGCTTGGTCTTGAATTCAAACCACATTCTGAGTATATAGACTCATAGGACATGTCCCTGAGTTAATTCCAAATCCTTACATTTGTTTGTGTAATGTGGTTATTTAAATGAGCTCTGTGTAGTCGTTGAGGTGAGTCAGTGTTATAGTTAGGCTTATATCACTTGCGTAAAATAGAGATTGACTCAAGGTTTGGTGGCAGAGCTCTCACGTCCTCATCTCCGTGCCACAAAGTGTCACACTGAGCCGGATCTGCAACCGACATGTCCTCCTTTTGAGGAAACTAAAGTCGCTGTCCTTGTTCCTATGATTCAGGTGTTGCCTTGTCTTGACCTGCGGTAACGGTCTTCTGCATCGTGCATCTAGAGACTTAGTCTCTAAAGTAAAAGCAAGTAACCCCTTGTAGTAGTAAATTAATGGCAGCAAAAACAACCTTATCTACCATTCATGCCACAATATGTCATGATAACGTATTTTTTCATAAAAAATATAATATGGCAAGACTGGCCAAACAATACACTGCAATCCAGGGAATGTAAAAATGGAGTATCCTTTGTTATAGACAAAGGAAAGAATTTGGGGACAATGACATAACATAGTGAGGTGGGCAGGTGAACAAGTTCCTTACATTTTGTCGATGTTCAGTTTACCCAGTATGTGGAGAGTTCATAGGATCAATACGGCAACATTAAGGTCCTTGTGGCTGGTTGCAAGTTCTGACGGCCCTGGGGAAGCAGCAGCCACCAGAGAGGGGGGGGGGCCTGGTATGGGGCCCTGAGGGCTACAGGAGGGGACCTGGTATGGGGCCCAAGGGCCCCATTTTTATAATTTCCTTTATAAAAATGGCTAATACATGCATGTAAATATGTTATCACCCTGAGTGGGCATCAGACTCAGAGGCAACACAGAAAAGGGATTCTTAAGGCATTTCTTTTTCATCCATACACTGTAAACATTGCAGGAACAAACTAAAAGGGATTCAGGCTAGCCACATAACCTGTAAGACCCTCCATGTCTCAACCAAAACCCAGTCGAGGATCAACCAAAAAAGCCAGAAAAGAAAAGAGTAAAGACAAAAAGGCAGCTTACCCTTTTTACAGAACAATAGAATACGGCACATATCTAGACTCTGCAACAAGTCTCACACACTGAACTCTCACCAAACAGACTGACAATAAGGCTTCAGAGAGCAAGACTGGTGCTGGCACACTTATAGCATGTTGGTCCTAAATGCTGATCAGCTCCAGGTGATCAGCTCTAATAATCACTCATAGAAAGCAAGTCATTGGCCAGCACTGTATCTTAATAGTATATTGTTAGTTTTATTCGCAATGACAATACATTTAGATATTAATGTATGAATCTATTAGCAACCCCCCAACGGTCCTGAAGTAAGCTCTAATGGAGGGCAGACCGGTAGTGTTCCACACCGGGTCAGTGGGGATTGTCTGGTGGGGTATTGTTACAGTTCTGTCTGCTCAGGGCTGAAGACACAGACAGATAGACCTGCATTAACCCTGGTGTTAATTCCATATCCCGATGCTTTTTATAGGCATTCCATAGCAGCTGGTCAATATCCATATGGCCTCCCCCGTGTTGATCCTTTGAAGAGAGTGCATTTCATCAAGCATGTCATGTTTTCACGACCTTCAGATTATGGTGTTGATCCTGTAAATTTGTGTGTATTCTCTGCAGCCAATGGAACATAATGGAACATGTCTTCTCCTCCTCTCATTGGTCGCTTTGATATTCTTCCCTTATCGACTCAGACTAGACCTTAGGGGCCGGTTGGCCTTTAAAAACTAGAAACCCACTAGAACACAAACCAAAATGGAGGATACCCGCCGCATGCAAAGGCACCATACATCTGTAGTTTAGATGTGTAGGCCTCCATACACCTGTAGTTTAGATGTGTAGGCCTCCATACACCAGTAGTTTAGATGTATTGGCCCCTCCATACACCTGTAGTTTAGATGTGTAGGCCTCCATACACCTGTAGTTTAGATGTGTAGGCCTCCATACACCAGTAGTTTAGATGTATAGGCCCCTCCATACACCTGTAGTTTAGATGTATAGGCCCCTCCATACACCTGTAGTTAAGATATGTAGGCCTCAATACACCTGTAGTTTAGATGTGTATGCCTCCATACACCTGTATTTTAGATGTGTATGCCTTCATACATCTGTAGTTTAGCTGTGTAGGCCTCTATACACCTATAGTTAGGATGGGTAGGCCTCCATACACCTATAGTTAAGAACGTATCAATACACCTGTAGTTTAGATGCATTGGCACACACAGGTGCAGGCCGCCCGCTCTCTAAGGCTCTCCTGGTGCATGGAGAAGGGATGTGTGGCAGAGATGATTAGTGGCAGAAATGCATCCCATAGTTTTGGACTGGGAGGAGGAGGACCAGGCAGCACAGAGGGTTTGACAGTACAGCGATCAGACGGGAGCGGCTGACGGCGCGTCCCCCAACCATGATGATGAGTTTGCAGTACGGCGTTCTCAGCTGTCATGGTGGAGGGAGTGGGAGAGAGGACACACACGGCAGCCTGTATACGGACTGGCCTCATGCTCCGGGGGATGGACGCAAGGAAAGGGTGCGGGTTGAACGCCTGCAGGGCATTGCTGCGCTGTGCTCCAGCAGACTGGAATAGACGCTCCACTCACTGCGACGGCAAGGGAGTGGGTGAGCCGGCTGGAGGGAGATCACAAGGGGAGAGAGAAGGAGAGACATTGGTAGTGGAAAGTAGGTCACCATGGCTTACATTGGGTCGGACTCCTGCGCTCTCCGTGAAGGGAGGTATTTCTGTGTGTGTATGATACTTTACACACACCTCCTCTAAATGAATTATTTTGGAGATTGAAATTCTATGGTTCTGCCAATTTAATGTGTCATGCAATACCCAGCAGGCACTGCAAAACAGCAGCAGAAGCACAGAGCAGGCCTCATTTCTCTGCACTTTCTATGCTGCAACATGAATGTAGAAAGAGAGAAACGTACCAGTGTGATGCATTGCTCTTCTGTGTATCAGGGGAATGCATTAACAGCAGCATGGTGATAAAGATGTGTTTGTTGTGGGGGCATGGAAGTCCCCCACCCTTTCATCCCTCTCCCCACACTGGGACAGGCAGCAGTCCCTTCCATACATCCATCACATGTTAGGTTCTCTCTGTTGTCAGCATCTGGACCCCATCCATACAGTTGCATCGTGCTTATCTTAATAGATAATAGATTCCCCATTCCACAATGCTCCTAATCCAATATTTGGGATGGAATCTCACTTAACTAAATACGCTGACTACACACATTCTTATTTTTACATCTTCTGGACAGAAGATACTATAGTGCTAACGCGGTAATAAAGTTGATAGTATCACAGAAATGCATCTATTCATCTTTGGGGTTACACGGCATCCACACAAACCAAACTGGTTGCTGATGGATGTCTCCCAGTGGTCTCAGGTGTAGACCGTCGTGATGACATTGAGCCCCTCTGCAGACCATAATCACTCATAACCTTGAGTGGGGGACAGCTGTCCCAGTGTAATAAGGTGAAGAGAGTGTGCAAGCTGCTGAGCCATCGTACAAACCCAGCAGAGGGTCGTCGGACAGGAGGTCCACTCTTCAGTTCCAAGCGGATTGCTCAGTTATTCCAAGCCTACTATCCTATATATCCCGAATATCCCGGAAAGCAATGACTAATTCAGTATGTTTCTATGTGTGACTCCCCCCTTGCTCTCCCTACATGTGTGTGACCCTGAGCCTCGAGCCATGTGGGTTGGATGAGACAGGAATGTGTCTTTGGAATGGAGAATGACCCTGGAGCTGGTGTCTGCTGTGCTCGCTGCGTTCCCTTCAGATGGTCCTGGTCTGGTCCAGAATAGGCCAAGACTGAGTGGTAGGAGGCGCTGTGGCCCTCTGAGCCTTCAAACAATGTCTCAAGGCTCTAAGTGCTGAAGAGTTAGCGCATTCCTCACTGCATTTCAATGCAGAGGAATGACCGTTATGACATGTATTGTCCTCTTCGTCTTAGGGAAGGTTTCTGTTTGGGCCATTAGCCCACTTGAATCGTTTCAGGGTCCCGGAGGGGCTTTGCATAATGGAAAGTCAACCTCTCAATTCACTCCCGGCCCCTGATGCTGTTGGGGAAGGAAGCAGATGAAGTATTCAGACACACATGAACACGCTACAGCTCCACAAGAGATCATCTGACTGGCCTCGTCTGTACTCTGATAAGAATGGTCAACCCCTTCTCATGGTTGTGAGCTTTATCACTCCGGGTTCTGTAGTGCCGAGGCTTGGCGCTGTGTTCCCCGGTTCAGACGGAGGGTTGGTGTGAACGGTTGTGGAGCAGCAGGAGGTTGACCTGCTGGCCCTGTGTTCTGGTTTTCCTGGGAGTATCTTCCTCAGGGCTGGAGGCTGTGTCAGAAACAAAAACACATCTCCACTTTATATGCATCTTTTTTTGTCAACGGTGCTGTTTGGCACGGGACAATAAAATGATATTAATTATTAAAGTAGTGCTTAAATCAGGTTCAAGGTACTGTTCAATAAAATAATAATTGTTTTATGACATTGTATTTACTCATGAACCTGTTTTGTTGTATTTGTTTTATGTTTTTAGTTGTTGAACGTGTGTCACGCATATACTGTAGGCCTGGCCCTGAGCAAAGATCTCTTCTTTGTTTGCCTGAAGCTGCTACAAATGTAGAGAGAAAAATAAATGGAGCATGCATTCCTGTGAGGTTACACCACTTGTTTTTTATTGTTCAGCTTTGGCAACATTCAACATTTCGTACAGTCAAAAAACCAGATGAATGCACTGTTACACGTGTATCTTCCTCTAACCACCACGCCCCTATAAGGTTTATACACGTCTCTCCCCAGTATCTGCCCGCGTATCTCCCCCATGTTCCTTCAAGAGGCAGGAAGGGAGGGGTTGAGGCGATTACACCAACCCCCTTGGCTCTGTTGAGCCACTCCCTCAAAGTCAACACTTACAGCTATGAGGTGCGGCCGTGACTATTGCAATGTAAACAAATCTATAGGCAAATTCTGTATGTAAATATATCTATCGCTGCCTCAGACCTTAAGGGAGTTTTCCAAGGCGTTCTCTGGGCTGTCTTTGGTGGGCTCAACCCCAAAACCCTGATCACACGACCACCAGAGCTCATCACAATCACTGTGTGAGGGGATTGGGTTATGAAATCACAGCGTGCCCCCATATCTCTCTCTCACTCTCTTTGTCTCTGTCTCTCTGCCTCTCTCTCTGCCTCTCTCGCTCTCTGCCTATCTCGCTCTCTCTGCCTCTCTCTCTCTCTCCCACTCTTTCTCTCTGCCTCTCTCTCTCTCTCCCACTCTCTCTCTGCCTCTCTATCTCTTTCTGCCTCACTATCTCTCCCTCGTCTCTCTCTCTCAAACATCTGCAGCAGCTCTCTCTCTCTGTGTAAATGTGTCCCATGTGACCAACATATTTTCCATAATTCATCCTCAAGTTTATTTTTTGCTGGCGTTCCAGTTTACTCCTGCATGTTTCCTGCCCTCCCTCCCTCTCTCCTCCCCTCCTCACAAGCCCTGCCTCATCACAAGCCCCTCCTCCTCAACAGCAGCGAGGCCGTTTCCAGCTCCAGCTATTTGTGGGTCATTCCATGTTATTGTGTCTCTGTGTCTGTGGCCAACCGGGCTCTTGCCTGTTGTGTACAGGCATGGGAAACGTACACTCTGGATAATGCTCCAGAGTTTAACCCTGGCGTGTCCTTGACTGGCTTTAATTATCTGGAGGTTTGGAAAGTGCTCTGTGTGTGTAATGCCTCTCACCTCACAGTGGGAGAGAAGAAAATGACCTCAGCTGAACACGTTGGTGTGTGTGTTCTGTATTCAGGGTGTGTGTGGGTGTATGTATGTATAGCGTTTGTGCATGTGTTCAATGTGTTTGTATGTGTGCGTGTTCGTGTGTACGTGTGTGGGAGTGGGTGGGTGTATATACATGTGTGTGTTTAAAAAAAGCAAACGGTCCAGTTCAAATGGGAAGGAAGGCTAATACTGTGTGTGTGTGTGTGTGTGTGTGTGTGTGTGTGTGTGTCTGTTGCCACGGTGATATTTCCATTAAGTCACTGGCTGGGTTTTTTCCAATATCTGAAAAGAAGCTGGGAAGGTTGAGCAGAGAAAAAAAAGCAAAGGAGAAGAAAAAGAGAAGGAAAGAGCAGAGGAATGGACCCGGCCAGTGGAAAATAGATGTACCTGTTGAAGTCCTGTTGTTTATTAGGGGTTATATTGTTAGGTCTGAATGGTTGAAGGCCCTCCTTTGACAGTTTCATAATAATGGAAGGAAGATGTGGATAGGTTAGGTGTGGGGGTAGAAGGGTTAGAGAGGTTTAGGGTTAGAGAGGGTTAGGGTTAGAGAGGGTTAGGTTTAGAGAGGGTTAGGATTAGATTGGGTTAGAGTTAGAGAGGGTTAGGTTTAGAGAGGTTTAGGATTAGATTGGGTTAGAGTTAGAGAGGGTTAGGTTTAGAGAGGGTTAGGATTAGATTGGGTTAGAGTTAGAGAGGGTTAGGTTTAGAGAGGGTTAGGATTAGATTGGGTTAGAGTTAGTGAGGGTTAGGTTTAGAGAGGGTTAGGATTCGATTGGGTTAGAGTTAGAGAGGGTTAGGTTTAGAGAGGGTTAGGATTAGATTGGGTTAGAGTTAGAGAGGGTTAGGTTTAGAGAGGGTTAGAGAGGGTTAGGGATTAGGGTTAGAGAGGGTTAAGGTTAGAGAGGGCCAGAGAGCTAACATGATAAGGCTTGGCCCTACTTCTGCCCTCCCCTTTAATTAGCATGGAAAATAAAGACGGGTGCTATTCACAGCAAATAACAAGGTGCTGCCCTAATCTCCCAGATACACAATCATCTAAGCATTGCAGGCACACACACGCATAGATAAACACACACATGGATTAACTCAGACACACACAGAAAAGCATGCATCCCCACATGAAGCCTACATGCATACACACACCGCTCACACACCTGGTTCGAGGTCAGCCCTCTGTGTTGCTGGTGGGCGGGGCCACACCAGTTGGCATCCTCAAAGTTCATGGATTCTCTGGCATTGAACAACATGCATTCCGGACCTCCAGCAATCCTCACAGATTTGATGGCAGAATAACTAGTCTTCAAGGTTCTGACACCTCCTTCTGGGGCAGCAGTTTCTTCACTCGATTTTCTTATTACCACTAAGAATTGATAGCTTAACCAGAAACCCTTGGCAATATCGGGCAAATCAAATGGTTAGATGGAGGGTTAGGGACAGGGCACTGGAGCACTAAAACATGTCTTTGTGGGTTCAACTGAGCCTTTCATACAAACATTAGAAGACTTGTCTTCTCCTTCCACGAGCGCGCTTGTCCGTTGTGGGTCCTTCCCTACAAGTGTGTGCACGCCTTCGTGTAAGAGGACAGTCATATGGGAGAAATCCATCATACAAGCCCAGAGCCTGGCAACCCATGTGACAGGGGAGGCTGTTCTCACCCTGCCCTGTAGTTGTGTCTGACTCGTCTCCCTAATAAGCACCTCGGCCACGCCCGTCTCCCCTCCCTACCTGACCACAGCCTCCAGCAAACACCGGCTCTGACTCGCTCAACTCCAAACCCATGTGGCACCACAGACCTGCTGATGTCACCAGCCTTCTCTCTCTCTCTCTCTCTCTCTCTCTCTCTCTCTCTCTCTCTCTCTCTCTCTCTCTCTCTCTATCTATCTCTCTCTCTCTCTCTCTCTCTCTCTCTCTCTCTCTCTCTCTCTCTCTCTCTCTCTCGTTTATTCTTTCTCGTCTCACATAAACATACAACCACACACATGTTTAACTTAATAGTTCTCTACCGCCTCACCCCCTCTCTGACCCATAAAAGTACAGGAAGATAGTGTATGTGTGTGCGACTGCTTGTGTGGGCATGTGTGTTTGATTGTGTGTGTGTGTTTGTGAGAGAGTATGTTTGTGTGTAAGAATGTGTGTGTGTCTACTGTCCATATCTAAAGTATATGTAATCGGTGACTAAGCAACCCCTCCGGTTAAATGTTCCTCCTGTGCTCCCCTCACACCGTTCCATTAACTGGACCCACGAACAGGAAGTGATGCAATGCTTTGTCTGCTGAGTTTGAAGGGAGAGGCGTCATAGTGTTTAATCAAGGAGCTATTTGGAAGAGAGCCCTCCGCAGGAAGATGACTCACAGAAAGACTGGTCCAAAGTCACCACCTAGTGAGACAACCCCCATGGCTCACAGACAGGGCATTCATTGGAATATTGACACAGAGGCAGAGGGACTTTCTGTCACTGATATGTGACTAATAACCATTATCTATGGGTTAATCACACATAGCTCCCACCAGGGGAAGATATAATAAATAATGAGGGACAGGGAAGGTTCAGGGACAGACCCTTTTGTTATTGTGGAATCCATGTCTTCCACCGAGCTGCTGTACGTGTAGACGCTGATGTTTGTTGTTGTTGTTGTTGTTGTTGTCTGCAGGTGCGTGAGATCCTGGGCCGCTGCTCCTGCCCCGGTCAGTTCCCCATGACCAAGGTGTCGGAGGGGAAGTACAAAGTTGGAGACTCCAGCGCCTTGATCTTCATCAGGGTAATAAGCTCTCCCTTTGATGAAATAAAAAGATATTGCAAATCTGGTGATCATCAGGTGATGGATGTCCTGACAGCAATGCATCCAACGTTGGCAACAAAGTGTTGGCATTACATGTTAATGCAAGAAGAACATAAAGCGGTAATTAAAGGGTAATCCAAACTCTGAATCCGTCTGCAGGGATAGCCCCATTTAAAGGTCTTAGTTGTCATGGTTATTCCATGGGTGCAGCCCGTCCAGCTGTTTCTGGTTAGTGTCGTCACTTTCCATATTTTGCTCAGTATTCATTGGAGCCAATAAGAAATGAAGTGCGATTGATGAAACACAGTGTAGACGGGGCTTTCCCTGGCGTGGGAATCATGATGGTCAGATGGCTTTTATTCTGGTGTGCTTGGATCGGAACCGTTGGCCTTTTCAATACAAACAAAACCGTTTCCTTTGCCTCCTTGTATTTGCAATCTGCATGAATCTGCCTCCTACTGCATCCCAAAACACAACGTAGAGCATTGGGTGATTTCCTGACACAGTCTTATCTCGGTCACAGCCTGCTTGAACCACACCTTAGTTTGAGCCCCATGTGGGTTGCTGCTGGACCCATCAGCCCCTGCAGGAAGTTGGGGTAGATGCCGGGATTGATTCCGTGTTCAGTTTCCCCATGATAACCACGAGGAGTTAATGGAGTCTCTGGGTCTCATTCCAAACGCTCTGCCTTCACCGAACCGCTCTGGCGGGAGGTCGATAATTGTTGTCAATATTTTCCCCTCATTTTACGGTTTTGCATTTTCAAGAAAATCGGGTGCACAATGGCCTTTTTTCATTTCTATAAAAAAAGAAATATCCTCAAATTGTGAAAGACATATAATATATTTACTCACATAATACATGTCAATGTATTGCTGCCCCATAAGCATATATCATTTATTTTGGGATGACAATCTTTGAATGTGCACGTTTGCACATTTCAATCTTTGAAATCGTGTGTGTGTGTGTGTGTGTGTGTGTGTGTGTGGGTGTGGGTGTGGGTGTGGGTGTGTGTGGGTGTGTCTGCGTGTCTGCGTGCCTCTGCATGCATGTACATGAATGTCTTCATATCTGTTAATCTGTCTTCATATGTCTGACTCCAGAGGTGGACAGTAGCAAAGTACAAATACTTTGTTTTCAGGTATCTGTACTATTATTGAGTATTTATTTTTCCTGACTGCGGTTTTCTTTTACTCCCTTCCATCAAGACAAATATCTGTACTTTCTACTTATTACAGATCAAAAAATGCCTGTTGATTGAGTTGTAATGCATTTTAGCGGAATTATCCCCTCAAAATGTGCATCACTGTGCGCCTTCCCAACGGGACGGGACAAGAACACGTAGAAAGACGATCCCTCGGTTTATCTCCCTGTCTGTTTGTCTGTCTGTCCGTCCGTCCGTCCGTCCGTCCGTCCGTCCGTCCGTCCGTCCGTCCGTCCGTCCGTCCGTCCGTCCGTCCGTCTGTCCGTCTGTCTGTCTGTCCCTGTCGGTGCTTGGGTGTATCCTCTGTGTAAGGTTCCTCTCCTTCCTGCCAGTGGCCTCCCCTGATGGATGATCTGAGGGTGATTAAGTGTGTTCCGAGCAGCCTCTAGTGCAGGCAACAACACGTGTCCCTCGTTTAACAGGGGGGGAGGAAGCCTGGAGCCTCCATCGCTGCCAACCAGCTTTAATTCAGCTGCCAAGTCCCAGAGAGCTGGTCGAGGCTGGAGCAGAGTGGGGTTATATGGTTAGGGGGTTAGGTTTACGGGGTTATGGGGTTAGGGTTATGGGTTTAGGGTTATAGGGTTAGGGTTGGGGTTATAGAGTTGGAGTTATGGGGTTAGGGTTATGGTTATAGGGTTAGGGTTATGGGGTTAGGGTTATAGGTTAGGGTTATGGGGTTAGAGTTATGGGTTTAGGGTTATAGGGTTAGGGTTATGGGGTTAGGGTTGGGGTTATAGAGTTTGAGTTATGGGGTTAGGTTTATGGGGTTATGGTTATAGGGTTAGGTTTATGGGGTTATAGGGTTATGGGGTTATAGGATTAGGGTTTTGGGGTAAGGGTTTTTGGGCTTTAGGGACGTGGCAGGGCGGTTGATTGTTATCGTAATGTGAGCTGCACAATTTATGGTTCCATGATATAATATTTATGTTATTATATAATAATTGAAAAAACAAAAAATAATAATCTGAAAATGAGGGCATATATGTCCTTTTAGGGTTTATCTTTGGTAATAACAAACAAAAGAATGACCTTAATTAGAAAGGACAACTGGTATTTAAATTAAAAAAGAGATGCAAGTTATATATATATATATATATATATATAACTTTATATGATATCATAAATAATATGTATTTCATTGATTTGAATTTTGTTGTATGTCTACCCCGTTTTGATTTCAAATCTCATCTGTTGGCCGTTGCCTAGGAAACTGGGATGGGATGTCTCCAGTTGTGAGGGCAGGACGCCCTGGGAGCGGATTGGATGTCATTATTATTGCTAGCGCACAAAACCCTCATAATTCCTCCAGCTTGATCAGGCATCCCAGAGCTGATATCAGCCTCACCACACGCCCTAGTTCAGAGGATAGGAAGGAAAGGCCAAACACCGTCTGGGCCTGGGGTCCATCTCCTCCCCTCTGATTCTGGGGTCCATCTCCTCCCCTCTGATTCTGGGGTCCATCCCCTCCCCTTTGATTCTGGGGTCCATCTCCTCCCCTCTGATTCTGGGGTCCATCTCCTCCCCTCTGATTCTGGGGTCCATCCCCTCCCCTCTGATTCTGGGGTCCATCCCCTCCCCTCTGATTCTGGGGTCCATCCCCTCCCCTCTGATTCTGGGGTCCATCCCCTCCCCTCTGATCCTGGGGCCATCCCCTCCCGTCTGATTCTGGGGTCCATCCCCTCCCGTCCGGGGGGAGGGAACGGACGCCATGTGGGTCACGGCCTTAGCTAGGACCGACCTCATCGCATATGATATCATAGCACCACAATGCTAAGTTATACAACCACCCCCGGGTGATGGGGGAGGAGGGAAGAGGGAGGGGGAGTAACAGAGGAGGGGAGGGGGTACTGCTAATCCAGCCCTGTTCCTCTGACCACAGGGAGGGAGAGAGAGAGAGAGAGAGAGAGAGAGAGAGAGAGAGAGAGAGAGAGAGAGAGAGAGAGAGAGAGAGAGAGAGAGAGAGAGAGAGAGAGAGAGAGAGAGAGAGAGAGAGAGAGAGAGAGAGAGAGAGAGAGAGAGAGAGAGAGAGAGAGAGAGAGAGAGAGAGAGGGAGGGAGGGGGAGAGAGGGAGAGAGAGAGGCGTCAGAGCCTTTCAACCACCTCCACTGCTCTTCATTATTCCTCCCTGTCTCCTTTAAAAGTGTTGGCATGGCGATGAGCGGCCTCATAATGGCCCAGCTGGGGGGAGGGAGAGCCGAGCAGAGTGTGTGGGTGGTGATGCGTGGGAGGGGAGGTACAGGGCATTGGGTTAGGGGGAGCCTCTAATGGGACTGTTACGTAACACTGTGGACATGGGGGTGCTCAGGGGGGCATGGCATGCTGTCCCACTTTAAGATTTGCATGTCTATTAACCGCTGTGTGTGTGTGGTATTTGAATTTTTCGAGGTGAAGCATCTGGTTAAAGCACTTCTTTATGAGTTGTGTTTGTGTGTATGTGAGGGGGTTGTGTGTTTGCGTGTGTGTTTGCATGTGTGTGTGTGTGGGCATTGTGTGTGTGTGTGGGCATTGTGTGTGTGTGTGAGTGTGTGTGTGTGTGTGTGGGGGGGGGTTTATGTGTCTGTGTGGGTTTGGATTATCTGTGTGTCTGTGTATGTGGGTTGTGTGATGGTGTGTGTGTCTGTGTTTGATCCGAGTCTGTGTTCCTCGTCTCCTCAGGTCCTCCGTACCCATGTGATGGTGCGCGTGGGGGGGGGCTGGGACACCTTGGAGCACTATCTGGACAAGCATGATCCCTGCCGCTGCGCTGCCTTTGGTGAGGTCACTTCCTGTTTCCTGTAAACTAACTATTTAAAGAACTTACTCACTGTTCCTGTGTAGGGTTGGAGCTGAACCTCAGACCTACATCCTACATCCTAAATATTACGTAATATATCATTATATATGTGTATTTGTATCTTTGACTGATACATATTTGGTTCTTACAAAGGTAGTGGCCTGTATTATGTCAAATTTGAATATTTGCTTGTTGAATTCACCTTTATTAATAATGCCAGTGAATAATTAAGTTCCCAAATTCTTTGTACCGTAGCTTTGATAGAAGCTATCGTGCTAATCACACCAATGAAAGGACTAAGAGCAGCGGCTGTAGCTGGTCCGACCAGACTGGAGAGGCAGACGTGATCCAGGCCCCTGGCCTTCAAAGGCTCCACACCGAAGCCAAACTCAAATCATCCCAGGCTGTGTGTGCAGGCAGCTGACATTAGGTCACGCTTCAAGCTAACACTGCTCATTAAGAGAAACGCACAGAACACCACACACTGCACAGAGCGGATCCAGCTCTGATCTGCAGCTGCTGCGTACCGAATGATGATCAATGATCAATGCTCATCTTTGAGGAGAATTATACAGTATATATATCAATATTCCTATGAATATTATTAAAATACCAAATATAGGACAGCTGCACATTGATCCCTTCAGAGATGGATTGACAGCCCTAGTGATGGCAATAACATCATGCCTGTCTTCCAGGACTTGATGACGGCATCAAAATAGCCAGTAGGAAATTGGCTGAAACTGTCTTTTCTGGTTTCTGTAAACCTATAGAGCCCAACCTGCCTATCACCTACCAATGCCTTCAATCCTATCTCTGCTCCCTCTAACATGGTTTCATTGTGCCCCTGCTGGTGCTAGCTCACCGCTACCACCAGGCTAAGGCCAGCAACCAGGGCCAGGGAGGCCACAGCAAGTCCTCCAGCGCCCACTCCTCTCGCTCGACCAGCCCGGGGCCTCACTGGCGCAGCGACGCTCCTCACAAGACCCCTGACCGACGGACCCTGGAGACCCCCTCCGCCTCGTGTTCCTCCGGCCGGCAGGGCCGCTCCCACCCGGCCCTCATCGCCCCCGGCAACGAGCCGGACCCCGGCGCCGGGCGGCCCCTGCTGCCCCGACCGCCCAGGGACCGCTCAGAGCCGCGCCAGTTCAACCCCCTCAGGTGAGCCTCGCTCAGGCTGTGGATGTGGCATGGTAGCATGGTAGCGTCATGAGGGAGTCATTAGGCTACAGGGTCACTGTGAAGGAACATCAAGGCACCGACAGGAAATGGTTTCTTTTATGGGTAGTTCAGTATAGTTGATGGGTTAACGGAGCTTGTGGCGGGATGCAAGAAGCTTTTGGACAATGGCTTGTGAGTTAAGATAACCTTTGCAATCCCACAATCATACAATCACACACAGTTTATACAAAGGCCAGGAAGCCGCAGATTATAGTTGAGAAGATTTATATAATCTCAGGTGACACTGTCCCGTCAAATAGCTGGACACAACACCCTCTGGCTCCCCCTAGCGGCTAAAACTAAATTATTTTTTTATATTCATCTCTTGAGTTGCCCTCAGTGCCCTCTCCCCTGCTATGTCCTCTGGCGCCTGTTCTCTAGAACCCCCTCTCCACTCCCTCTTCTCCTCTCTGAGTTTGTTGAGTTAATTACATTAATGGCTCAGAGAGCGGTTAATCAAGCCTTTGTTCCCAGTGATCTCTCCGCGGCACACACTCGTTGACTGAATGAATGTGAGGCCGATGGGGGGATGGAAAGTGGCTCTGTGTTTGTTTGGCTCCAGATTCCTGACAAAGTGGGATTGTTTTGTGGGCACTGGCATGTCATGGCCAGCAGAACACCCTCCCTTTTGGATACATGCAGATCATTAGAGCTGGCCCTGTTTCCTATAAGCCAACGTTGGGTGAGTCACATACCTTCCTGATACGTCAGTGCGTGGAGCCGCCATTGTTAAACACAGTTTGGGGCCTTGGGTTGGTTTACTTTGGCCCCTGGCCCAGGCGGTGCTCGGTTGAGTGATGTCTGAGTCCAGACGTAAGGGGAGCAGGGCTTTGGGGCGGGGCTTTCCCTCCAAGTTCCCCAGACTCCATAAAGCAGATAATCTGACCGCCAGACTAAGCAGGTCAACAGGTGGGATTCAAGATAAGTGAAACAAACGAGAACAACCATACTTTTTTCCTTTATCTTGGCCCCTTGCCTTTTTCTAAAGGAATGGCTACTCCGATTACATTTTAGTTTCCTCTGAGTTTTATCGGTAGTCTGTTTTTAAATTGCTACGTGGTGGGATTTAAAACCTAATCATGAATCGTCTCCTTCTCCTTCTTCTTCTTATATAATTATTAGTGGTGGTTGTAGCAGAAGCAGCTTTATTACACAAACTGCATGAATAGGGCTGGGTTAAAAAAATCGATTTAATCGATTTTGGATAGACTTTAGTTTGTCTATCCAATCGATTTTGGATAGACAAACTAAATTTTGCAATATCGATTAAAGGCATGAGATCTTTTTTTATTTTTTTTATTTTTTACCATTATTATTTTTTTTGAACTTTATTAAACATTGCCTTAATGCAATTTGCAGTGATGGAATGTTGTAGTTCTAGTACACTTTCACTTGCAATTCCTTTCTAATCGGGTTAGGGTTAGGGTTAGTTTGCACTTAAAACCTGTTTGCACTTAAAACTAAAGTACATTTGTATTTTGTAACACAGTTGAGCCATTTTCATTATTTAAGAGCAGATTGAATCGAATCGAATCGTGATTAATCGATTCAGAACCTTATGAATCGAAATCGAATCGATTTAGGAAATTGGCCACGATACCCAGACCTAGGCATGATTCCATGTCTTGATACACGGTCCCTTACTGAAGAATAAAGCAATGATTTAGTTTAGGCTTGAGGAGACTAGCAGTTGATGACAACACTGCAGTTTCTTTGTTGGTTGTTGGAAAAGAACTGCAGTTGGAGTGATCTCCTTGGAGATCACATGTCCAAGGGGAAACCAGGTAGTCCCCGAGGTCAGCGGTAAAGGTCCACCTCAGAGGTCAGCGGTAGAGGTCCACCTCAGAGGTCAGCGGTAGAGGTCCACCTCAGAGGTCAGCGGTAGAGGTCCACCTCAGAGGTCAGCGGTAGAGGTCCACCTCAGAGGTCAGCAGTAGAGGTCCACCTCAGAGGTCAGCGGTAGAGGTCCACCTCAGAGGTCAGCGGTAGAGGTCCACCTCAGAGGTCAGCGGTAGAGGTCCACCTCAGAGGTCAGCGGTAGAGGTCCACCTCAGAGGTCAGCGGTAGAGGTCCACCTCAGAGGTCAGCAGTAGAGGTCCACCTCAGAGGTCATATATATAGTGTATATTAATTATGTTGTCTCTTTTCTCCTCTCCCTCTTTCAGGAACAGGGAGACCATGTTGCCCCTGACAAGGCGTCTCTCAGGAGACAGTGACTCCTCGACCACCTCATCGAAGGGAGGAGGAGGTGGATGTGGGGGAGGCGCCAGGAGGAGCTTGACAAACTCCTCCCGGCGCTCCGGTGACGAGGTGGTCCTGCTCGTCAACCGGAAGGAGGGGAAACATGTGATCGAGAGGCCCGGAGGCGGAGCAGCCTCCGCCCCGGGCCAGCGCCGCCCGATGCCCCGCGCACGCAGCCAGTCCCGGGAACGCCCCGCCCCCACGTCCATCCTCAAACCCATCCCCCCGCAGGGACCCTCTGACGGGCCCCGGAACCCCCGCACAGAGAGGGGCCGCTCTCTGGCCAATGAGGTCCCGCGTAGACTTCAAGCCGCTCGCTCCCAAAGCCAGGGAAAACCCCCCACCCACAGCCGTATGAGCGACGCCAGCCCCGGGCCGCACTATAGAGACCCCCAGCCCCCCCTCTCAGAGAGGAGGGAGGCCAGACAAGTGCCCCCTTCAACCCCTAGGATAGTGGGAGGCTTCGCCAAGAGGCAGTCTTCCTCATGTTCCAACTCCCCAGTTAAAGGCCTCCAGAGCAGCAGCAGCAGTAGCCCCAGCAAGAAGACCACCGTGACCCCCAGACCCCCGGCCCCCCGCTCGCCCTCCATGGGCAGAACCCGCCTCCTGCCGCCGGTGACATCCGGAGGCCGGCGCGCTCCCCACCCCTCCCCCCGCCACTCCCATCATCATAATCCCCCTCGCTCCCCCAGGTCCGGACATGTCCCAGACACCGCCGGTCGAGGCCCGCCCCCCCACAGGGGCTGGTCGGGGGCCGAGGAGGTCGAGGAGGACGGACCGGGCTTTGGCGTCCAGATGCTGCCCGCTCTGGACCCCCAGAAGGAGCAGGACTTGTACCGCAGCTTTGAGGCCGAGTTCCTCGCCAACACCCAGCGGGGCAGAGGAGCGCCGAGCCGAGGGTCCGACGGAGTCCCTGTCCCCAAGCGGCCACAGCGGGGAGCCGGGGCACTTTCTGTACCGCCAGCGGCCGACCCCAACGTCACTGACTCTGCCTATTCTTCTTCAAACTCCTCGACGTCCTCCCTGAATGTTGGCGCTAAAATGGGAGCTCTGCCGGACCTGAGGGAATCAAAGAGGCCCATCCCCCATCACCTCCACCTGGAGGAGCTCTCCGGCCCACCGCACCGCCAGACCCCCGGAGGGCTGCAGAACGGGAGGCAGGGCGAGCTGGAGCGCTGGGGGGAGCGTGAAGGGACCCTGACGAAGCTCCCGGCTATCTCCGGCTCTGTGGAGGAGAGGGAGGCCATGCCCTCGTCTCTGGCTGGCCTCGGAGACACGGAACCCACCACATCCCCCAATCAGATCCCCCCGTTACCGACTTTCAATTGTAGGAAGCTGAACGGAGGCTCGGGGGGCTGTCCCTCGGGGGAGGTGCTGAGCGACCATCGGGGACCCCCTCGATGGGGCTCAGGCCCCGAGGGAGACATCCCTCTACCGGAACAACAACCAAACCTGCCGTACGACATGGAGGACGGTGAGCAGGAACACCAGGGTCTCCCTGGCCCGGAGGAATGCCCTTCTCCAGTGGCCCTGCCCACATCTGAAGACTGCTCCTACCAGGACTCTTCCAGTGAGAACTCCTCCATGTGCTTCAGCCTGAGCGAGTCCCACTCAGAGTCATCTCCTCCCCCCTCGGCCCTGACTAACGGGAACAGCGACGGTGGGGTGGTCCTGCGACCGAAGAAAGGGCAGAAGAAGAGCGACCCCTCCATCTACAAGCTCAAGCTGCGGCCCCGGACGCGGCCTCGAACCGACAACAGGCCCGACCACAGTCCCTCCCGCATCCCCACGCCCGTGAGCTACAGAGACCTACAGACTCAGAGGGCCCTCACCCCTCACAGCACACCGCCGGGGTCTCCGCAGGTCGCCCGCTCCAACGGGAGATCCCTCTCGCACAAGGCCAACATGAACGACCCCCACTCCCACTCGTCCAACCAGCAGTTCCCCTTCCCTGCACAGCCTGGGGCAGTGGACGCTGAGGCCTGGATGTAGCTCATGATTGTGATATTCGAGGGGATGTTCTCCTCATGCTTACTACTGTGTGAAGACCACAACTGGAGAGTGACTGGACTTTCGGCTGCTGTTGTTATTGCAGGTTTTCTGTTTCTTTTTGTCCCCGTTTAGATGACCCCTGATCATAATGGGGATAATATTTCTTGCATTCAAGCCAAATTATTTATTACCAAAGTAATGATTTGTGAAGTTTGATTTACATTCATTTAAAATGTTTTAACGTGTATGGAGAAGGTTTCGCGAACTACAAGGTACTGCACCTACATCCCTCATCCACAGTAATCAGAGGGATTTGTGTCCGATTAATTGGTTGGAAAGAGTGATTGAGGTAGAGAGACAGAGGAGTGAAATAGAGAGAAAAGAGAGAGAGAGCAAGACTGATACTGACAGAAAGAGCATATGCAATAACGTATGCCTCACTAAGAGGCATGGTTACATTACATGCCAGGGACTCAGAACATAACCCACAGGCATTTCAGCCCTTGGAATACAATTAAGCGCAATGGCTCCCTCTTGTGGTTTGCTACAATATCTATTCTTGCCGTCATAATCAAAATACAGGTCATTAAGCATTCAAGGCTGACATTCCACAACATAAAAAATGTATAACATACTAGTCACCTGTATCTTCATCATCTTTCAGACTTAGTACACTATATATCACATGTACAGGCCAACCAACTTCTGTACATTTTATCTATTTTCACTGTCACTTGCTCACGGCTTCTCACAGTCTTGGTAATCCAAATAGGCATTTTGCTTCTAGGTTTTTAGGTTGCTGCAGTAAAACACAGTTTAAAAGATGTCCAATGCACCCTACCCGTGGATGGTAGATATGTGTTTAGTATGTCACTGAAAAGATAATGCTCTTTAACTTGACTGTACATGTGTGAACAGCTGTTTAATGAATGTGTAAATATATGTGCAAAGTGTAGCTCACAGAATGTTGTGGGTACTGTGTACATAACTTCAACATACATAATGTACATATTTATGATATACAGTCGCTGCCTTAGCTATGCAATGTTGGTGTTGAAAATGCCTTGACAATTCCCCTTGCCTTAAGACATTCTAGCAATTTTTTTTTTTTCTCCAATATTGAGATCTTTGCCATTTTTACTTAAAATGACATGCATCCCATTTAATTCTGATTGTGGAATGAATTAGTAAATAGATTTTCAGTTTGTAATGATCAACATACACATTTGTTGTAATCACTGAATTCCATCTAATCTGTCCCTTAAGATGAGTTATCAGTTTGCAAATAATAATAATACTTGAGAGGAAAGGTTATTTTTTGATGATTTTTTTAATGAGGACCATATTTGCATAATGACATGGGTGTGGAAGTTGCGTTATTAACAGGTTTAGGATCTAGGACATGTCTTTGCAGGTCGAAAGGTGGGAATTGCATTGTAAGGCTTATTTGGAAGGTCATACCTTCAAAATAATCTAACTTTTTATCTTTTTAAAGAGCTGCATGTATTTCTTTCATATTTTATAAAGCTTTTCAAATGACTGATGTAAAATTGTTAAATAGATAAAATTGCTCCATCAAATGTTAGCAAACCATTTGACACGTTTTGGAGACAATTTGAAAACAAACGATGAAACGGAGCCGGACAGCAAATCTAAAGGGGGAAAGTTACCATGTGTTCTCATGTAAATATTATTTAAATAATAATCAGGTTATAACTTCAGAAAAGAGTGGGGATGTTGTGTTGATCTTATTTATTTATTTATGAAAGGATATAGCATCATGAGTATGTTTGGAGTGTTGTAAGTATGTAAGAGAAGGAAGGTCTAATATGTGTCTACTGTATACGATCCAAAGGATGGCTGGTTGCCACAACAACAAATGGTGGATTCATTCGGCAAACAGGCATGTTTGCACTACTTAGATTGTTCAAAGACATGTTCTTTTGACTGTTTCAACAGCAGCTTCTTCAAATACCAAGTTGAGTTGACGCTCATCACTGTCCCAAACCCAGGATCCCAATATGGAATTATATTACATGCAAACATCTAAACTTTCAAAATGGCTTTCAATGTTGAATTGGCTCAAGCTAAATTATTTGTTCAGAAAACCCCTTGAGTGAATTCATCTTGCTTACCCACTTGTGGTCCTTCTCACTATTTCCCTAAAGGTCTTAAAAAAAAAAGAATGTTCCTGGCCAACATGAAAAGTAATTTGTTTTTTTGCTATAATCTTTATCTTCTCTAAAACATTGGTTCAATGTATTAAGTGCTTGACATTGTGATATTTGTATGCATTAAATAGCAATACTGCAATAGCATTGTTTTCAAGATGCTGCCAAGATGAAATGGTGTTAAATTGTAATAAATATTTTCCTCTGAAATGCAATTCATTAGTCTGATTAATGAAATGTATTGTGCCATTCTTCGATAACACCATGTTTTCCTCTTGTATTGGGGTGATTACAGGCCTATTTTTAGCTCATGAGCGGCTAAACACAATATAGTTTCAACACAGAGCTCTCTGTATTAAATTAGCTTTTCTGACTGTAGCTGATCTCAAAATAATACATGGCGAACTATCATACACCTTTATAGCTATCATACACCTTTATTATTGGATTATTGCACAGCAATGCACCTAGGATGGACTCGGACCACCCCTCTATCTCGGGATGGATCTGTGAACTCCAGGTGTGGTGAAGCTCAGAAGAACTCCAGGTGTGATGAAGTTCCGATGGACTCCAGGTGTGGTGAAGCTCAGATAGACTCCAGGTGTGAATGAAGCCCAGATGAACTCCCGGTGTGAATGGAGCTCAGATGAACTCGAAGTGTGAATGAAGCTCAGATGAACTCCAGGTGTAAATGGAGCTTAGATGAACTACAGGTGTGATTGAAAAAAGTTTCCGGAAGTGGAGTTTGAGGGAGGAGCGTCAGACTGTCCGCGGTGAGCCGTTCTGCTGAGCCGTTCTGCTGCTGTTCTTCCAGCTGTGTCCTGTGAGTTCATTTAACCCCCGTGAGTACCTTAAGTCTTCTAGGTAGGGTTCAAAATAGGCCGGTAGATTAAGAGCTTAACAGTTCTGGTGAGGGCTTCCTTAAGCCTCGACTCGGAAGGTCATGTCTTAGTTTTGTCGCTGGAGACTTAGCATAGCGCCGGGCTAGCTGACACTGACAGTTGCTAAGCTACATCACAGCAGCTGCTATCCCACTTCTTCAAACATGCAGGAATGGGCCAATCAGTTATGCGTGAGTAATCGATCAAACGGAATAGCTGTTAACCTAGCTATCTGAACAATTCAGACGATAGCATTAATCTGCCCTCTTTGTTTTTAGCTAGCCACGACGAGCTACAGGCTGTGATGCTAACCCTAGCTAGGAGCTGACGTGTTAGCCTGCTGGCGAGCCAGAGAACAGGAGTGTTTAACTTATATTAACCGACATGCCTCACCTGGGATTCCTTCGTAGTCATACTGAGACTCT
Organism: Gadus macrocephalus; assembly: GCF_031168955.1. NCBI lineage: Eukaryota > Metazoa > Chordata > Actinopteri > Gadiformes > Gadidae > Gadus > Gadus macrocephalus. Next base: position 19,554,313 of record NC_082387.1, read on the forward strand.
GGAGCCTGTTGGGAAGATATAAAGCGATAAAGATATAACCGCAGCTAACAGACGGTTCATTCATTGGTTGATCAACACTTGGATCATCAAATGATCAGCGGGAGAAGATAGCATATATATGGTTCTGCATGAACGATAGAATATATATTTTTCTGCATGAATAATAGAATATATATGGATCTGCATGAACGATAGAATATATATGGTTTTGCATGAACGATAGAATATATTGTTCTTCATGAATGCCATCAAATCCTGTTGTCATAATGTCATATTATAATAACGTTACAGTTTGTAGAGTCATATCTCCCAATCTGAACGAAACTAAACACTTAAATAGAATACAAATGCTCCAGCGTTGGAAAACGTATCGTTCTTTGCATTTAAAATGAGCAACACTGTTGTTTATTATGTTGTAAAATTTGCCAATGGGAGATGACTCCCGTGGTCTAGGCCGGGTACTGGACTAGAGAACACAATGGGGGGACCATACTAGACTGGGAGGTTACGGGACTGGACTGTGGGGACCAGACTAGACCGTGGGGACCAGACTAGACCGTGGGGACCAGACTAGACCGTGGGGACCAGACTAGACCGTGGGGACCAGACTAGACCGTGGGGACCAGACTAGACCGTGGGGACCAGACTAGACTGGGAGGGACCCTCCCAGTCTAGTCTGGTCCCCACGGTCTAGTCTGGTCCCCACGGTCTAGTCTGGTCCCCACGGTCTAGTCCGGTCCCCACAGTCTAGTCCGGTACCCTCCCGGAGGGTACCGGACTAGACTGTGGGGACCGGACTAGACTAGAGGGGACTGGACTAGACTTGGAGGGGGCCGGACTAGACACAGGACTAGACTTGGAGAGGACCGTACTGGACTGTGGGGACCAGACTAGACTGGGAGGATACCGGACTAGACTGGGAGGGGACCGTACTGGACTGTGGGGACCAGACTAGACTGGGAGGATACCGGACTAGACTGGGAGGGGACCGTACTGGACTGTGGGGACCAGACTAGACTGGGAGGATACCGGCCTAGACTGTGGGGACCACACTAGCCTGGGAGGGGACCAGACTGGGGACCACCACATCACAAGTCCTTTAAAACGTGTTTTACGTGTTTTTGCTGCTTGCAATTGAGGCAGCCCATACTCCCATGGAGGAGAAAGGAAATTGAATTACCATTGGTTATTCAACGATGCTCTAAATTCATCAAGAACATTTACAGCATTTTTCTCTTTAAGCTCTAGTCTAGGATAGGCTCATAACAGGAAACCCATGCTGGTGGTGATCCCGGACCGAGGGTGATATGCAAAATGCTGATGCTCAGAAGTTTGGTGTTTTGAATGAATCACTGAAGAGAGCCAGGAGCAGGCAGGAAGCCCTTTCGTTCTGCCTCTGCCAGCGCTTCAAGGTTTCCTGTTACCCGTGTGAAAAACATCTCTAATTCTCTGTTCTTATTTGCTCTCTTATTGTAGGAGAACCGACAATTTGGATCCAAGATGACTGACTCCAAGTACTTCACGACTACCAAGAAAGGTATGGAGGCATTAGCCAGTATATATGGGTTGTGTTTTCTAGCCGGTATGCAATCAATAATTGATTATACCGCTGCGTTCTGGTAATCTGATCTCCATGCTGTAGCGATTTGTAGTTCTTATGTGGGAAGCATTAAATTGTCATGCTCCCAGAAAACTACGCCTGAGTTTGTCTAGCGAATCGTGCTGCAGAAGCCAGCTATCCTTCAGTTAGACCGCCCCATTGGGATTAACACAAAAAAACCTTTTTTTCATTTATGTTGGAACGTGTTATTGTGTCTAACACTATAAGCAGCTGCTCTGGTCTAAAGCAGATTAAATACCTCGAGAATTACCGTCGGAGAATTAGCTGCCCTGCTGTCATGCCCTCTGTACAAACTTGCCTCTGAATCTGGTTCATAGAGCTGCCATTAAAAGATAGATTACTGCCCACCCAAACGAATAACTCAAACCATGTTTTGAAACATAAAGCCCTTACATTCCTCTGAGTCACACAATTCAGTTAGATGGTGAAGGTGAAACCTATATATAAATGGATATTATTCAACATGTACAAATATTTATTCTGCTCTGATCCTTTACTGTGCGTGTAGGTGTGGTTGTGGCTGTGTCGAGTAATTCCCGACCTTAGCCAATGTAGAGAAAGTCTCCATTTTGACCACAGAACTATGACTTAGATCTAGTGGGAGAATAGTAGCCTAGGCCATATTGAAGTTTATTTTGAGGGTTTTGACTCACAAATTCAACTGCCCTGCTGATCTCTGTGGGCGATGTTCCAACGTTTAGTATTTGTCCTAACCTCTTGATACCTAGGCTGTACAAATATGTGGCAATCCAAATCGACCAAGAATAATAAGGATTAATACATAAGTGAAGAGGACTGCATACGATATAGTTTGTTTAACTCTGCGTGTTGATGCAGTTTGTTGAATCACTATAGTTTGTACGTTAAGCGTCAACACCCAATACTTTGTTGTACTGCTGTAGCTTTGATGCTCAATCTTTCCTCCTCTGTGGCCTATAACCCTTAACCCAACACTTTGCTTCACTTCTCAGGGGAGATCTTCGAGCTCAAGGCAGAGCTGAACAGCGATAAGAAGGAGAAGAAGAAGGAGGCCGTGAAGAAGGTGATCGCGTCCATGACCGTTGGTAAAGATGTGAGGTGAGCAGAGAGGTGCTGCAGGATGTCTGCATATCAAATGAAAGGTGTCTGTTGCTGTATTGTAAAGGTAGCAGAATGCTAGGGCTGAATGTGGTCAGTGTGGAGTGTGTTGCAGAGAATGAAGTCCAACACTCTGTCACAGCGCCCTGTTCCCAGATGTGGTGAACTGCATGCAGACAGACAACCTGGAGCTGAAGAAGCTGGTGTACCTCTACCTGATGAATTACGCCAAGAGCCAGCCAGACATGGCCATCATGGCCGTCAACACCTTCGTGAAGGTAACGTCTCTCCAGAGGGATTTAAACAACTGTCACTGAGATCTGACAAGTTCTAGTGGAAAAACGTAATAGTTCTCATTTTAACATATAGCATTTCTTAATCCTAAATAAAACCCTTTATCTCCCTTTGAGGGCTTTGGAATATCAATATTATTATTATTATTATTATTATTAATCGGTCACTGTTTATATGCTCCATGGAGAATAGCTCTCTCTCCTCATTGTCAACCCTCTCCTCAGGACTGCGAGGACCCCAACCCCCTCATCCGGGCCCTGGCCGTGCGCACCATGGGCTGCATCCGCGTGGACAAGATCACAGAGTACCTGTGTGAGCCGCTGAGGAAGTGTCTGAAGGACGAGGATCCCTACGTCCGCAAGACGGCTGCCGTGTGCGTGGCCAAGCTGCACGACATCAATGCCCAGCTGGTGGAGGACCAGGGCTTCCTGGACACTCTCAAGGACCTCATCTCCGACTCCAACCCCATGGTGAGGCTCCCAGCGGGCGGCCGGTAGGGCATGCACGCAGCCAGTCAGGCAACCAGACATCCAGTGAAACCTGCTGCAGGCAGTCAGTACACAGAGCCCGCCAGACAGCTTAATTCAGCCTAATAGCTAAAATCGTTGCTTGATGGATGACTGGAACTCATAGGTTCTCAGTGGGTGTGTGTTAGTGAAGCATGTTACAAGTGCCACGCACACGGTCTTGGATGGGAAGTGAAGAACTAAAGCTTAATAAAAATCCATATAGAGTTAGGCTTAGCCCCAAACCATAACCCTAGCTCTCCACATAATCCTCCGTAATTTGGTCTAATTTCTAGTGGTATTGTGTCGTATGGTTCAGACCTAGATGCTGTCAGCCTTCCCTGAGGCGTCAGGATCTAGCAGGGCAGTGTAACCCCGCTGTCGGCACACCCTCACATTCCTCCCTCCTGTCAGGTGGTGGCCAACGCTGTGGCGGCGCTCTCGGAGATCGCAGAGTCCCACCCCAACAGCAACCTGCTGGACCTCAACCCCCAATCCATCAACAAGCTGCTGACCGCGCTCAACGAGTGCACGGAGTGGGGCCAGATCTTCATCCTGGACTGCCTGGCCAACTACACGCCACGCGACGACCGCGAGTCCCAGAGGTAAGGGGACGGGATACGACAACAAGTGGTCAAACTAGAGCTGGGCGATTAATCGAATATTGACCAAAATAATCGTGTTTATGATTTTCCCATAAATTCCCATCGATTTTCCCATAATCGAGCAGCCCTAGGTCAAACCCTAAGCTCTGGAAGGATCCCCTCAAGATGGCTTCCTATTATGTCGGCTTTTAGGACACTAATTATTGGGCCGGATAATTCCATTTTTGCCGACGAATAATCAAGTCAATAGAATTGTAAAGAACTGGTGAATGTTGTTACTTTAAAATCAATGTATTTCTTGTCAGCATTTAATACTGATTGTGCGATTTGAAAGCTGAAGGCAGTGCAGACCCCTTACGTCTCTCCCTCCTCCTGCTCCCAGCATCTGTGAGCGGGTCACCCCCCGGCTGTCCCACGCCAACTCTGCAGTGGTGCTGTCGGCGGTGAAGGTCCTGATGAAGTTCATGGAGATGCTGCCCAAGGACCTGGACTACTACGGCACGCTGCTGAAGAAGCTGGCCCCGCCGCTGGTCACGCTGCTGTCAGCGGAGCCCGAGCTGCAGTACGTGGCCCTCAGGAACATCAACCTCATCGTGCAGAAACGGTAGGACCACATACCCTTTACCACAGCAGGGTGCTGTCGTTGTTGAGCCTCAATCAGGCTTGTATCTCTCATTGCTTGATTATCGGAGTAATCTGTACCAGAAAGCAACCAAATATTATATTTAGTAAACTAAAGCCAGCATTGATCACGTTTTCAAATGGCTTCAGTTCGGATCCCTTCTGTGTTGGTTCTGATCATGGTCTAATGGAAGATGACTAACGTTGACCCGCTGCCCCGTAGGCCGGAGATCCTGAAGCACGAGATGAAGGTGTTCTTCGTCAAGTACAACGACCCCATCTATGTCAAGTTGGAGAAGTTGGACATCATGATCCGCCTCGCCTCACAGGCCAACATCGCCCAGGTAACCGTGTCCAGACATCAGACATCATCATCTTTGGGACTGCAACACATGTTCAACCCGCAAGAACCCATCTGTGGATCATTTAAAGACATCTAGCGGCCTGACCCTGTCTTTGCTGCTCTAGTACACCAGAGGTGGATGTAACGTTGACCCTGTCTGTGCTGCTCTAGGTGCTGGCAGAGCTGAAGGAGTACGCCACAGAGGTGGATGTGGACTTTGTACGCAAAGCTGTCCGAGCCATTGGCCGCTGTGCCATCAAAGTAGAGGTGAGCATCACATGGCGTACGCTGTTGACTTGGTGGAGAACGTTGGCCTCCCCACTGTTGACATTGGAGCAACACAGTGAAACATAGCAGCATATCGTCCTAGCAAATGACCAGCTCTCTTTTCAAACTCCCGTCTGTCAGCAATCTGCGGAGCGCTGCGTCAGCACGCTGCTGGACCTCATCCAGACCAAGGTCAACTACGTAGTGCAGGAGGCCATCGTCGTCATCAAGGACATCTTCCGCAAGTACCCCAACAAGTAGGTCTCCTGCCCAAGAGAACCGCTAGTTAGTAGAACCGGCTGCTACTGAGAAACCGACTGATCTGACGTTTTAGATCCATGACAGTGTAGCTTGGCATCACTTACATGATGCCAATTGTATATGAATGAAGGGATAGGACATTCCCTTCCCTTCATCGTCCCCTCATTGTCAACCTTACACATCTGGATTTATTCTCAGTGTTTTTTCTACTTACAGCAACACTGTTTGTGGTGAACACTTTCTGTGAAGCTGGTTTTAATCGTTTTCCCAGCAAAAATTATAATCACCAGGTTTCTGTTTTAATTTGTATAAACATGACAGAACATGACTTGCCCCCCCCCCCCCCCCCCACCCCCAGCTCAATTCGGCTTCCAAATCCACCATAAGACCTCTGAGAGAAGTCGGTGGTGGCTTATATTAATGTTGGAAGTGGGTAATGTTTATTAGCTTAGACGTTGAACCCCACAGAACTGCCATTTTGCTGAAGCTTGATGACAATAATTAGAATCCCAGGTGATGATTACTCACCTACCCAGCGCCAGAAGAGTCAGCTCTTCTAATGGAGTTCTAGTCCTTCATCCTTTATGCTTTTTAATGTATTTATTAGTATTCAATTTTCTTTCACAAGTGGTTCTACTTAAAGGTGTATTTCAAGCATTGTGCCACAAGGGGTCGCTCTTTGTTACGGTTAATATGTAACGTCACTGGCCGTTAAAGGGGTAATCTAGCCATACTGCCGTAGAAAACGTTATGTGGCGGTGAATTCAACCATGGGGTGGCCCAGCGCCGATGGCCGTGATCAAGATCACCGTACAAGTTGATGTTAGAAGCATGTTCAGCATTGTTGTAGTGTTCTGACTTTAGTATACCATGAGACACTGGTCACAGTAGCGCAGCGAGCGTAGTAAGCTAGATCGCTGTTGAAACATCATATCGATATATAAAGTCTCCACGGAGACGTTTCTTGTTTCCCCGGAAGTTAGCGGGTAAGATAATACGCCTAAACGAAACACTGCGTTACCTTAACTACAGAATCCTCTGGGATGATCATTGTAGAAACATTAGGGCTAATGTTGGTACACAACTCACTAAATATGCAAGATAAGGCTATACATTTTTGTTATTTCAAAGCGTATGTTCCATATTATACTTTAACCATCCTCCCTTTGTGATCAGCCCCACTGTCTCAGCATATCGGCTTCACAACAATCTCTGTCTTTGGCCCTGAAACGCAAGCAAACAATTTGTGTCGACCAAGACCATTCAATCGTTGGAATGTCTAGCTGAGTTTTACTACAATGTCCTTAACACTACGGAATTCAAGCTTCATATTATTCATGTTCACAGATCTCTTAAAATATTATTTATAAAATAAATCATAATAATGGCTCCCGATTGGTCTGTAAATTAATTAACGTTTGAGTCTACATGTCTCATGGCACTAAACTACTTAGAGGGATGAACTATTTTTGTTACAGCTCTTTAATACTCCCAAAGATAATTGACTTCCTATTAAAGGTGCGGCGTGTAGAATTGAGTGGCATCTAGCAGAACGGACTTGGCGGAAATTGAAACAAATATTTAAACACAAAAAGTGTACATTCCCTTGAGGGGATGTTTTCGTTACCTTGGCATGAGGAAGATGCTCCCTGTATGTACATGGGGAGCTGTTCCTCTACCAAGGAGGCGGCCATGTTGCACCGACATGTTTCTACAGTAGCCCAGAACGGACAAACCGCTCCCTTTTTAGTTGTAGTAAAGAGGGGGGCGTGCTGTCCCCATGATAAGAAATAATTGTTAGAAATTTTTAGTGAACATTCAAGTGATTTTGATTATGAAATTGCAACACTTAGCACCATTATGGCGTTATATTTTAAGTCTCTCAGAAGCTTGAACTCATCTCAGACACGGACATTAACATCAACCGCTGGCCAGGGGGAGCTCCACTGCTGTTTAGACACAGTTTCGAGGCCCTTGGTCATAGTTCTGAATGAATTTAATATTTTTAAATCCATGAATATATTTTAGTAAGACATGGACATCTGTCTTGGACTTAACTTTGACCCCAAATGAGGGCGGCCCTGTGAGTGAAGTAGTGGCCAAAGTTTGGAGACCTGCTTACTGTGGGCTCAGTCTGTGACAAATTAAGCTTCAGAGCGACCAGGGCTGAGCTATAGGCATTACCGATCCAGATTAATACGACTATTCGTGAACTACAACCGGTGCCCAAAGATGCTCAGATTCTGTCTCTTAAAGCTTTTGAATGGTCGAAGCCTTTCGTTATTGAGGCTGCCATCAGGTTCAAGAGTTATCAAGCAAGAAAGCAAGCAAGTTTTTGTATCGAAACAATACAAAAAATGCCCCCCATCTCCCTCCATTTCTTCACCATTGAAGTGTTGCATTTCACGCACCTGTGACTGATGGGCATGATGGATCCCTGAAGTAATCAGGGAGAAGATGGATGCCCTGATGCCCTTTCAGCAATGAGCTGGGAGCGATCCGTACTAGATGAAACCATACTTCGGTCCGCTGGAGAAGGACATTCTAGTATAACGTATAACGCTAACAGTGTTTCCTCTGTGCGGCGCCAGGTACGAGAGTGTGATCGCCACTCTCTGTGAGAACCTGGACTCCCTGGACGAGCCCGAGGCCCGGGCCGCCATGATCTGGATCGTGGGGGAGTACGCTGAGCGCATCGACAACGCCGACGAGCTGCTGGAGAGCTTCCTGGAGGGCTTCCACGACGAGAGCACGCAGGTAGGACCTTCACTAGCTCACCTCTGATTTGTGAACGCAAGTGGCTTACTTTGGATTTGCATTGCAGATTCAAAAACACTTGTGTACACAATGACCATACTAGATTTACAAAGTATTACAAAGTCGGCGTCTCACGAGAGTGCATTCTCCCATAATGTTGTGACACCTTAACAAAGTAAAAAGAACTGGGATGACAGCATTAGGCCAGCGTGTCACCAGTCTGCCCAACTGGAGCGACTTCACATCGCTCCCCCACTGGCCTGGAGGTGGTGTGTGGCACAGGCTTTAGCAAGAGAAATGATGGCCTTGTGACCGTCTCTGATGGGTGGTGGGACTACAGGACGTACACGGAGGCACTCTGAACCCATTGAGGAGTACTAGGAGAGCTCCATGCCATGTGTTCATCAGACGTTCTGCCGGGTTTGGGTTTATAGGGTTATCATTTTTGGGCGATTGATAATGTTATCTTAGGGCAATAAGATGGCTCTGGTTCATGGAATCTATTGCTTTTTTATGTATGTAGAACTGAAAGCAATGATTCATCCCTAATTACAGATTGCAGCTATAAATATTGTTTTGATCCTTTAGCACTGCATAAGTCTGAAAATTGCTTTAAACTGGTCTATAAATTCCTTGTTATTCATTTGGCTTAATTCTACCATGAGTAATGTTGTCATGACAGCCAGGAGCTAACTAAGCTTGGCAATGTTAGGATTCATATTTGTAACTTCAATTACATTGAATTATCTTTCTTTTTTTCTGTAAGCTTAAAGTCCCACTGCATATCTTTCTACCCGGCGTTTTTTTATTTTTATTTTCTTGTGCTCTCGGGTCGTAGATAATTGGTTTCATTCCACAAGCGACATCACACCTAAGTCCCAGGCAGAACGCTGGAGGGATCTTTATTTGATGCTTTTCACAATTGGTCTTTTTGTCAAGAATACAGCAGCGGCAGGTCAGGAAGGCAGAGCAGGTTGAGGAATGCTTTGAGGAGCTCGATCTAATCCTAACCCCTTAACCCCTTAGGTCGCCCTTACGTCGATGAGGTCGCTCTAAAGTCGATGAGGTCGCTCTTATGTCGATGAGGTCGCTCTAACCCTAACCCTTGCTCTTGCGTTGATGAACTCTGACCCTGATAAACTCGAACCCTGATAAACTCTAACCTTGTCTCCATGGGCTCCTCCAGGTTCAGCTGCAGCTCCTGACTGCCATCGTCAAACTGTTCCTGAAGAAACCCACCGAGACCCAGGAGCTGGTGCAGCAGGTCCTCAGCCTGGCCACGCAGGTGACCGCACACGCACAAACCACATCACAACACTGCGAGGCTAGGTGGAATCTATCGCCTTTATCTGGGCTTTCCTTCTCTCGAGGAAAGCCCAGTACGTGTTCCAGAAACACACTCCTCCTCTAACTTGTCTCCTCAGCATCTCCTGTTGGATGCGTGCCTCCCCCAGGTGTCCGCAGAGTGATTACACACTCGGTCTGCCGGTGTTGCCTGGAAACCCTGCTGCTACAAACCAGAGCTGCATGCAGTATTAACCCACAGCGCTTTAGGCTGTGGGTTTATCTGAGCTTCAAACTAAAAATCTCTGCTCCATGCAGTATTAACCCACAGCGCTTTCCCTTTTAGAAAGTGGCTTTATCTGAGCATCAAAGATTTAGGCCCAAAGCACGAGTTTGCTTCGGGACAGATGCTAATGTTTTTCTTGGAATATCCAAAGTAAATCTTGTGCTGTGTCTGAAATCGCGCCCTTCTATACTTGCACTTACTTTTTTGAGTACACTTTGCGCAAAAACGGAGAGTGTGCCAAAACGCAGTGCACTGGAAGTACCTTAGTGGCGCACTCAAAACGATCTAAAACTTGAGTGTGGACCGATGGATTCTTTCCACCCTCCCGCCATCTTGTCTAGGTGGCGGGAATTTCAAATCTGAAAATGGAGGACATTGTATCATTTGAGACCGACGTGCTCTGCAAATAAGTAAAATTACACACATTTGGTTTGTTTTTCAGTACAACTACAATGTTTTAGGCCGCATCCGACCAGTGTTTTCATGGTGTTAATTCTGTAATCAGTTGGTATCAAGAACGTTAACGTGAATACTGCTAGATCGCTAATACAGGCGACTAACGGAAATGATCAAGCAGAAAACGAAGAAGAACCGTCAAACTGCAAACTCATTTCCGGTAGTTGGCGAAGGCTGTTTTGACAGTGCACTGTAGAAATGAGAGCACTGCGCCCATAAGTAAGTGTACTGTAGGGATAATGAAGTGCACTCAATGTAAGTGCACTTACGTAAGTGCGTGATTTCCGGCACAGCATTGGTCTTAATGCCTACGTTTATTTGTGCTCCTTAGCACATGAGCCTCATGTGCTCATGTCGTTTATGGGCCCATGTCCTTCATGTGCTCATGAGCCTCATGTGCCAAACGTGTGCAGGACTCGGACAACCCGGACCTGAGGGACCGCGGCTACATCTACTGGCGCCTGCTGTCCACGGACCCCGTGGCCGCCAAGGAAGTGGTGCTTGCGGAGAAGCCCCTCATCTCGGAGGAGACGGACCTCATCGAGCCCACCCTGCTGGAGGAGCTCATCTGCCACATCGGCACCCTGGCCTCCGTCTACCACAAGCCCCCCAGCGCCTTCGTGGAGGGCAGCCGCGGCGTGCAGCACAAGAGGATCCCCATCCGCAGTGGATCGTGAGTCACGCACTCAGTCTCGCTCACTGACTCAGTCACACTCAGTCAGTCACATTCAGTCACTCACACTCGATTGCGGTCACTCGCACTCACACTCTATGTCACAAGCACACATTCTCTCACTCAGTCACTCTTTCTCCCACTTACTCAGTCTCTGTCACTCAGTCACTGGGTCATTTTGGGGGCCTTTCCCTTGATCTCCAGGCTTTGAGTGGTGAAGGTTTATTTACTCCCAGTATCCCAGTGGCTTTATCCTCTCAGTCCTGCGTTGGATGTGAGAACCCATGAGGGTGTTGATGGAGCAGCTGCTGCCTCTCAGGGCTCAGGCCCTTTGCCCGCTGTTTAAGATTGAACTGAAACTTCCTTTGCTTTAAATGGGGCTTAAATCTGTCATTACAAAAGCATTGTGATAAAGTGAGGGGCTTATTTCAGTATGATTATTCTTGAATCAGTAATATTTTATAATGAATATTAGATGAATGCGATTCATATCATAAGCATTAGAAATATAAATAACTCATCATATGATAAGTCATTGATGGCATAAATCTCCATTAAAGCGGCTCCTAACTCTGTATTAATCAAACTGCCCCCCCCCCCCCCCCCCAGCGGAGAGAGCTCTGAGAGCCAGGACACTGGTGGGGCCCCCGGGGCCACCGAGGCCCCCGCCGCCGTCATCCCCTCCCAGGGAGACCTGCTGGGAGACCTGCTGAACCTGGACCTGACACCCCCCACCTCCACCGCCGGCGCCCCCCCCGGACCCCCCATGCCGATGGGAGGCATGGATCTGCTGGGGGGAGGACTGGACAGCCTGGTAGGTGGTGGGGGATCCCTGCTCACTCCCCTGTCTCTTGTTCCTTCTTTCTTTCTTCTTGTTTCGCCCTATGTCCGCTCCCGCTCGTGTCATGTGGTTTAGCTCCAGCTGCTACACCTGCTCCAGGTGTCTTTGGCTTAGTGCTTCGGTCAGAACAGCCTGGAACGTATCCATTAGACTAAGAGTTTTATCAGAGCGTTCATGATGTGAGAGCCAGCCTATGATGGGTCAGGGATACCGTTTAAACGTTGTTTGTTTTGCCTTAATAAGAGGAATACAAACGATGTGAGCAATATCAATGTTTTCAGCCGGTATTCTGTCTGTTTGTTCCTCAAGCTTTTCTGGAAAGTCCAAACCTTCTTAGTTGTTTGTACTGAAGCATGAATAAACCTTCCAAGTGTGTGAACGATAACGATGTTCATGGGGTGCATCAGGTTGACTGGTCTGTTTCCTTCCACTCCTTATGCTGCACCAGCAGATGGGCGATGAGTCTGAACCGGTAACTCATAACACGTGAACATGTAACATCCCCATAGATCACATCTCTTCACGCTGTCCCATAACGTCTCTGTGTGCCCAGATGTTTCCATACCTTTCACCAGATAAGCCAATCCCCTTCACGTACTGTGACAAAGACATATTCCTCATAACGTACGTGTGTGTGTGTGTGTGTGTGTGTGTGTGTGTGTGTGTGTGTGTGTGTGTGTGTGTGTGTGTGTGTGTGTGTGTGTGTGTGTGTGTGTGTGTGTGTGTGTGTGTGTGTGTGTGTGTGTGTGTGTGTGTGCTTCAGTATTCGCCACAAATGCCCAGGGGGGCGGACACACCTCAGTCCCTGCGGTTCTCGCACTCGAGCCCGTCGTCCCCAGATTACAGCCCCACCGAGCTGACCCCCGGCCCGGCACTACAGGCGAGCCCACTCTAGAGGAGCCCCCCCCCCCCCTCCCTCGCTATGCCCTCCCTCACCCCGCCGCACCTCCTCAGTCCCAACCAGTAGCTCCCCAGTTTACCAGCCTAGTGAGCAGCTAGCTCCTCCAGACTAGTGATCTGCCAGATGTTGGCTAGTGAGTGGCTCCAGCACCAGACTAGTGAGCAGCTAGCTCCTCCAGACTAGTGATCAGCCAGATGTAGGCTAGTGAGTGGCTCCAGCACCAGACTAGTGAGCAGCTAGCTCCTCCAGACTAGTGATCAGCCAGATGTAGGCTAGTGAGCAGCTAGCTCCTCCAGACTAGTGATCAGCCAGATGTAGGCTAGTGAGTGGCTCCAGCACCAGGCTAGTGAGCAGCTAGCTCCTCCAGACTAGTGATCAGCCAGATGTAGGCTAGTGAGTGGCTCCAGCACCAGACTAGTGAGCAGCTAGCTCCTCCAGACTAGTGATCAGCCAGATGTAGGCTAGTGAGTGGCTCCAGCACCAGGCTAGTGAGCAGCTAGCTCCTCCTGGCTAGTAAGCGACTCCAGGCTAGCGCTCGACTCCATCCCCAGAATAACGAGCAGCTCCAGGCTAGTGAGCAGCAGGAACACTCTGTCTGATGGAAGCCATGCGGCTCTGTGTAGTACCCATGCTTCCATGCCCTGAACCAGCTGATGTCCCTTATTAGCTGTAGCACTTGGTGTGCTAATTAGCAGATACAGATGGCTGACTCGTGTAATTATTTATTATTTGCGTGCAATTTTCTACTTCTGGCATTTGGTTTTGGTTCACTTCCGTTTAGTGATGACATGTTTTGTAGCATTACATATCCAATACACTGATCAGGAAGATTCCTGGTTCAGATGTGATGCTCAGTGGAGCCACTTGTTAAAGGAGTGGGTCTCCTATTAGGCTACACTAAACGGCATCCCTCAGCGCTACCATGAGTACATCAGGGGCTTCTGAAGGCGGCTGCTACCATGGGTGAACTGTGAAAGGGTACTCTACTCATTTATTTAATGCAGACCCTCCAATAGCCTCCTCTTCCCTCAGCCATTAGCCTCCAGACCCGACCAGACTCCTGCCATTAATCACTGACAACCGAAAGGGATTCTCTCCTCCATCGGCCTCCTCTGTCCTCCTCACACTCTGCAGGATGTTTCTCCCGGTAATCTCTAACCCGTCCTTGTGCTTTCTCCTTTCTTTCCTGTTCTCCTGTTGCTCTCCAGCTCGGCGGAGACATTGGGGGAAGTCCTGCAGTAAGTCATCCTGTCTGATGCTTAGATTCACCGTTCCATGAAAAATGTGTTTCCGAGCTAACGCGCGCGGCGTGCGCGTGTGTGTCCTACAGATGGACTCTGGGTTCGGGGCTCCTGCGGCCGTTATGCCATCCTCCCTGAACGCCCCGGTGGGGGGTGGTCTGGGGGACCTGTTTGACCTGGGGGGTGGCGTGGGGATGCCCATGGGAACCTTCGTCCCTCCGAAGACAGTAAGTCTGCTGCTTGAACAAAAATGACGCATGTGATTTATTGATAATACCCAATGATTAGGGGTGCACATTAAAAACAGAATCATACCAGTGCTGTTCCCCCACCTGAAAAGGAAACTGTTCTGTTAAGGTAAAATAAACAAGTTCTCTACATGGCTATAAGGGATAAGGGATTAAGGTGTGTGTGTTTGTTTGTGTGTGCGTGTGCGTGTGTGTAGTTGTGGCTCCCAGCCATGAAGGGTAAGGGTCTGGAGATCATGGGCACGTTCGCCCGGCGTGCAGGGGTGATCCAGATGGAGATGACCCTCACCAACAAGGCCATGAGCGTCATGACGGACTTCGCCATCCAGTTCAACAGAAACAGGTGAGGCCAAGCAGAGCCTTTTCATTGGTGCCCCGTGGGTCTAGATTCTGACACATCGCAGCATGTTGGCTTTAAAATGAACCAAACGCCTTCATGGATGGAGCATCCTTCGACCTTGGATCCTTTTCACTTCCTTCTGCTTAAAAGAGGAGAAAAAGATTCCCGCTACTATAATCCCCTTCAGAAATCACCTGCTAGAATTCCTCATGCAAGTCCATCTCAAGTGACGGCTGGTAGGCTGACAATAGCTGAGGGAATCAGTGACTTATGGTGAGATAGCTACATGCTAATGCTTACGCTATGATGATGTCTCCTAGCTTCGGTCTGGCTCCTGCCGGCCCCCTCCAGGTCCCCACGCCGCTCAGCCCAAACCAGACCATCGACGTCAGCCTCCCCCTGAACACCGGGGGACCCGTCATGAAGATGGAGCCTCTGAATAACCTCCAGGTACGGTTAGGATGGAGCCTCTTAATAACCTCCAGCTACTGTTAGGATGGAGCCTCTTAATAACCTCCAGCGACTGTTAGGATGGAGCCTCTTAATAATATAACCTCCAGGTACTGTTAGGATGGAGCCTCTTAATAATATAACCTCCAGGTACTGTTAGGATGGAGCCTCTTAATAACCTCCAGGTACTGTTAGGATGGAGCCTCTTAATAACCTCCAGGTACTGTTAGGATGGAGCCTCTTAATAACCTCCAGGTACTGTTAGGATGGAGCCTCTTAATAACCTCCAGGTACTGTTAGGATGGAGCCTCTTAATAACCTCCAGGTACTGTTAGGATGGAGCCTCTTAATAACCTCCAGGTACTTGCTGTACTGTTGGGACCAGAGTTTAAAGAGAATCCAGATGAAATGGATTTGGATTTCATATATTCATTTTCATGCAAGGGATTTCCCTCGGAGGTAAAAGTTACACAAAAGGTAATCAAATTGTTAATAAAAGTATATGTAGTCATGAATGTAAAGTCTAGTTGACTGATGGAGTTCCATGATGCGAGCATGAGCAGACGTTTGTTGTCCTTGCCAAATGACATTGTATCTTCTATACCTACTGGACAAGGAGGCTCAGTGTGGAATGTAGCTGTGGTGTCGACTGCAAGAATGTCAGCTCTTTATTGAACACAAGCTCTATTTGAATAGGATCAGTGTGTCAAAAAGGGGTTTTATTTTGTGTGTTTGAGGTTTAAGTAAAAGGGAGGTGCCAGTTTTGCACCATCCTAATCCTTGCATGATTCTAAACCCGCTGATGGAGCTTGAGGCTCTGAGGAGTCACTTTCATCTGGTGTGAACCTGTGTAATGAGTACAGACCGTATCGCTGCTCCTGACGCGGGCCAGCCTCCTGTCCACCCCATGTCCTCAACACCTGCTGCTGCCAAGGCCAGCAGACGGGGAAGGAGATGAGCGGAGATCAGACGGTTCCTAGTTTCACGGGGTGTCTATATCACATAAGACCGTGGGTCTGGCTGCCGTTTGGACACAAAGCCGATCAGTTAAGAGGACGAGAGCAGAGCCCTGGCCTGAGATGGGGGGGGGGGGGGGGGGGGGGTTCATTAGTGCGGAACGAACGTCCGCAACAGTCTGAGGCAGAACAAGAATCAAGAGATGTGATCTTTAGGAAGAAAAGAAAATCTCAAACGAGTTTAAAGTCTTCAGAGAGAGGGTTGGGCTTCTAAGTATAACACTAGTCTGCTCCTCCAACCCAAGTACTTCCACTAAATTTTCATTTCCCTTCACTACTACGTCTGGGTCTGCGGTATGTTAGTGGGTTTTCTCCATCCAAATTTTCTGCATCCAATCAGCGAACCGAGGGAGTGGCTGAGATCACTGACGTTAAAGTCAGCTCTCGTTGATGAACATCTTCACGAACAATGTTTGGTTTGTTTACATCCTGCGCGCAAAGGTGATTCCCGGTCAAACGTTAGCGATTGGATATGGCAGATCCAGATTGGCACTGGGCGGATCCAATAATTTTAAACTTCAACAGACACCCGCCTTCAAGTGAGTTAACGTTAGTCAATTGAGTAGGTCCAGACTCTCTGTAAAATGAAATGAAGTACGAGAGTCTGGTAGAACCAGGCTAGTATAACACTACGGTGTGGGTGACTTTAGTGGATGGGATTATTAAAAAGTAATCATGAGGCATTTGTGGTTATTCTGGATGCACATTTTCTTCATAGAATTGACAGAAAATGTATCAATGTGATGTATATCGTCAAGATTTGAAATGACTCCTGTAATGATGGAAGGTTTAGTCCCTATTAGGGTTGGGCGATCGTCAACAAGCTTCCATCGTCCGATTACGTCCCCGTTCAACCGTTTACCTTCGTTCAAACCATTGGACAAATCTACACACTTGTATCTTCAATAATATCTAAACGAAATTTCGATAGCTTTTATACTTTTTTCAGAATCAAAGTTTTAGTTTCTTATCGGCATAGTTTTCCGTTGCTCTCATTGATTTCCGTTGACCCCAGAGTGTGAGGGCGTTCAGGCACACACACACGCAATATCTCCGTGACATAGCCGCGTTTACATAGACACTTCTGTTCCGATTAGAAGTGGAAGCACAATCGGAATAAAAAATGATCAAATGCCTGATCCACATCTTTCTTAGCACTCCGCAAGTAGTCCGGGAACTTATCACCCCCAGCATGTCCGGTTGCTAAGCGACGTCAATGTATTTGGCGGACTATTTCTCTGCTGATCAACACTAGGAATGGTAATTGTAAAAAGACGCACCGTGTGAAGATATCTTTTTGTTTTGGCAAGGAGCCATGTAATAAGCGGAATAATGTATAATATAATGTATCCCTTAGACCAACATAACGGTTGTGCGCAAGAGACATACGGACGTACACTTACCACTTTTGTAAATGCCATATATACAGTACATTCGGATTGCATGATGGGAATAGAAGTCAGAGGTGTCCATGTGAACGCGGCTTAGACACACACACACGCAATGGCTCCGCCATTATCTTAAAACACACACAGACACACAAAGTTTTTCAAAGTCACATGCAGTCTGCTCGTGCCTTTCACGTGCGAGCAGACCAGTAGGTTTCAAGCTACAAAAAAGCCTCTCCTCTCGTAGCAGTGAGTGAATACGGCAGGTCAGCGCTACAGAGTGCGTTTCCACCTGTGCCAGTTAACTTCAATTAAATTGTATGTACTTTTTAAGCTGTAAAAGTAGACGGCACACAGCGCTGTTTCTCAGGCAATAAAAAAAAAAAAAAACCAACCTTTCCTCGGCAACTTCAGACGATGGAATCCATCTATCGTCAACAGTCGATAGAATCAAACATCGGCCCGTCCCTATCGACAGACCTGACCTGGACCCACTACCCTGTCAACACTACTGTGTTGTCTGGAGCTCTGGTCCCCTACTTGTATGAATTGAACAGCATTGGAAGAATGTATTTCATGTTTTCAACTTAAGATGGACCCAAAGACGTACATTATATTGTTCATTTTGGATGACGGCCGTTCTTCTCGATACGGTCAGAGTGGGGTCTAAATGAGTGTGACTGGTCTCATTTGACTGGGCCCTGTTGCGGCCGCTGCCAAGCCCGGCACATGAATGATTCAGATCCCCTGCAGGGCCCAGCTCTCTCTGAACCCTAAACACTTCCACCTGATGGCTATCAGCGGCTGACCCCTCGGGGAAGAGGTGTTCCTGAGCCTCCGTATCTTGATGGCATTTTCGAGACGATGGGGCAAAGCATTGTGGGACAAATGCAGCTTCTTTCAGCATGGAGGACATGTGGTGAAGGGAAAGGGGGAGCAAGTTGATGGATGAAATGAGGTGTCTGGGTCTGTCCAGCCGTCAAGGCCCCCCCCCCCCCTTGTTCAGTGTGACTTTAGCAGCAGCTGTCCTCAAAGAGCCCTGGCAGAGTAATGACTCCTGAACAGCTGCTCATGATTTATCCCTCTTGTTTGTCCTCTCTCCTCCTCCTCCTCCAATCAAATCCCCCTCCTCAGGTGGCGGTTAAGAACAACATTGACGTCTTCTACTTCAGCTGCCAGTACCCCATCAGCATGCTGTTTGTGGAGGACGGGAAGATGGGTGAGTGCTGGCCGTCAGTGTCCCCCTCCCTCCCTCCCTTCCGCTGCCCTCCCAAGTACTCTGACGCCATCGAAACCTCTGCAGTCTCGTCCTTCTCTCTACCCTCTTTCATAGGGACCGTCCCTATGTGTCAGAGACTCTTGACGCGGGTCATTTTAGTCATCAAGTCTCAAGGATTCTGAGAAAGACGTCACCACTGCTGGAACACAGCGTATTCTGTCTCAGCCATAATACCAACATAAAACGATCCAGCCGAAGGTCACTTATCCTCATGCAAACGGCTCATTAATTGCCTAGCCGTTTGGGCTGTAAGTTGCCTTCTGTAATTAATTCAAACAGATGCCACGTGCGAGTGCCCATGCTGATTTTTGTCGCATACTTTATGAAACACCTGCCTCTAATTTTCTAATCATATATAATTGCCCAAGGGTTGGATGGATTCGGTGCGGTCCCAATGATGATTTTAATTTCAGTGTTCGGTTAACCTTTTCAGTTTTGCAAAGCAAGCGTATTTTCAGCCAACATTTAAATTAGTTTAAATGGTTGTTTACACTGAAACAATACCCTAATTAGAGTGATCTCACAGGGAGTCTATCAATTGTGTCATTTTTAGGCGTTTTGCTTTGCTTGCCTTGAAGATGCTGCAGATAAAATTAAGAGTTCTAGGGAGTGGGAGCAGAAAGAGAAAAGAGTAGAATGTTAAACTAAAAAGACGCCACACTGACCCACACACCTCCCGCTCTGTCCCTCCCTCCTGTATTGCGTTCACTCATGTGTCGTTCCGCTATGATGACACTGTGTGAGCAAAAGTCGTTGACAGGCAAGATTAATTCCCGCACCAATCAGGGAAGAGATGCAACCACAAATGCCTTCTATCTAATCTCATACAGAGGCAGGCGTAGTCAACTCTAGCCGCTATCTCCTGGAGCGTTTCACTCGCTAAAAGCCCGTGGATGGCTTTGGCATTTCTAACAATTCACTCAAACTGTATATCTGTTAAATGTTACTTCAGCACCTTTCAGGGGAGAGAGGAGTTTGGTCATGAACATCGTTCTGTTTCTCTGTGGTCTGCAGACCGCCAGGTGTTCCTGGCCACCTGGAAAGACATCCCCAACGAGAACGAGGCCCAGTTCCAAATTAACGACTGCCATCTCAACTCTGGTGAGGAGGAGGAGGATGAAGCACAATGCCGCCTCTCAATGCAGCACCGCAGCTCTAACACGTTGTCCGCTCTCAGCTGCCGGCTCTCAGCTGCCGGCTCTCAGCTGCTGGCTCCGAGCGGACAACGAGGACGTGTCACATGGTGACTCATGAAGCTGGTTTGGTGTGAACTCGCCACCGTCCATCTCTAATATTGTGACTCCACATGTCAGGTTGCTTGCGTTCCAGAGACGTCCTGATATCTCTGCTGGGCGTGCACCATGCCATCAGTATGTCCTGCCCTCCCCTCTGCAGACGTCAGTGTAGTGCAGGGGAGGAGTCTGGGCTCGAGAGGAGGTCAGCGTCTGCTCTGCAGCGCTGGCCGAGCGCAGCTTAGGAGCAGCGTCGGTTCTTACCTGTTATTCTCATCCGTTAACTTTGCTAATCAGACACTTTAACTTTTTTAAGACCAATGCTAATATTATTTTAAATTTCACATAAAATGTGTGGGTTGTCCATCAAGTCCTTTACCATTAACCTCATGGTGACTCTTGTGTTTTCCTCATTGTAACTTGGGATTGTGTGGGTTCTCCTCCTAATGACAGACGCGGCCTCCAACAAGCTGCAGGGCAGCAACGTGTTCACCATCGCCAAGCGCACGGTGGAGGGCCAGGACATGCTCTACCAGTCCATGAAGCTCACCAACGGCATCTGTGTGCTGACGGAGCTCCGCGTTCAGACCGGTAGCCCCACCTACACGGTGAGCGACAGACACACACACACACGCACTCTGGGTCATGATCCCAGCCAGAGCTGGAGTCTGATTGGTCGGCAGGGGATGAGCAACGGTTGTGTGATTGCATGGTGTTGTAGTGATGTGGCGGGTGTGGGCGTGCGTTGCGTGTGTGGGGAGAGATGGAGACGGACTCTTTGTCCTCCACATCACTCTCCCAGCAGGTTTTTATCCACACTTCCCTTTCCCTCTATCCTCCATTTCCAGAGTATTTCAAAAGATGTATTATTTCCCTCCGGTCTCGAGCATTAATGATCTCGTATAACACTTATCATATATATATATAAGTGTTGGTTTGCGCTCCGCTTGTTTGTTGACAAGATCAGTCACAGGCTGACTGAGTCGACAGCTACAAGTTTATCATTACCCAGAGCTGCTTGAAAATTTGACAGTGAGTGAGGTATCTGTTATTGAATATCTGGTGAGTCAGAAAACGCTTTGCCTCTGTGTTTATGCAGTATATGTGCCAATGGTATGGCACTTCATATTCTGTAAGTAGAAGTTCATGTAGCTAGTTCAGGTAGCTAGTTTGTATAGTTTCTGGTTAGGTAGCTAGTTTGTATAGTTTCTGGTTAGGTAGCTAGCTTGTATAGTTTCTGGTTAGGTAGCAAGTTTGTATAGTTTCTGGTTAGGTAGCTAGCTGAAGAATTGTCTATACCGGACTGGGTTAGCCTGGATCTTCCTCCCCGTCTCTCAAACAGCCATTACCAATATAATTTGCAAACATTTCCCCCAAAACACCAACCTATAATGTGTAGTTAAAATGGCAAAATAATAATGCTATGGTTATAAATCTATCTTGGATGTTCATGGCATCATTTTCTCTGGAGAAAAAAAACATAAAAAATAATAAAAACATTGATCAGGGTTTCCAGTGGGGCTCTGGTGCTTTCCAATATAAATGGTTCAATAACATAACATAACAAATTTGTCTGAGACAAGTTTCTTAGCATTAATGTTGGTGCAAATTACAGTTTTCAATCTGTGAATTCCAGCTGTCTGGTTTTCATAATATTTTTGCTTTCAGATCTACACAAATCTGTACCCTCTATTAAGTCCCTTTACAGTTCTGCTGGATGCAGGAACGGCAGCTTTGCTGTCGAGGGGTCTACCCCATGAATACGTATACCATGAACATGTTTGGCTATAATCTTGCCGCTAATGAATGGTTGCCTAATCCTGAAGCAGTTCTCTGTTAGTCGACATGAGACCCAGGAGGTGAGACGTACGGCTGTCGAGGGACTAGCCGACAGGATAACCTGCTTTCACTGCCGTTTTATTGCTAATTCTTACAAAATGTTACTCTTCTGGAAGTATAACACAAACTGAGGGGGCAGTTGCATGGTGCATTTGCCGAACCATTTCCCAATGTCATTATTGCATTAGTTTCCAAGCGACCTGAAGTTCCACCAGATTTAGACGTGCAGTTAACGTCACGAGGCGAGTGGCTCCGCATAAAGACTGAGGGCTCTGTCGGCGGACGGCGTGGTCTGGGATCACTGGGGCCCAGGAGGACTCACACCTCCTGGTACCTGTCTACGTCATGGATCAGATGGTGGAACGGGGATCCTCGGCGGTCACACCAGCTGTCTCTCTCTCTCAAGCGATTCTCCGATGACCACTTGTGATTGGAGTTTGATTGGCTCTCTATGCTGCGTTTCCGTGGTTACACCTGCCCACCGACCGAAACACCAGTCTGCTCTTCATCTGGCTGTTCATGAAATTACCTTTACCCTTTTAAGATGCTGAATCCACCTTGACTGTGGTTACAGCAGCACTGTGTTTTTCATTGTTGTGCCTCAGTCCTTCGTGTTGCTGATGCTAAGGACCAGGTCTGGGCCGGGACCCGGGAGCGGGAGGAGGCCCGGACCTGGTCTGGTCCTCACCGGGCCGGGAGCCAGGAGGAGGCGAGAACCTGGTCTGGTCCTCACCGGGCCGGGAGCCAGGAGGAGGCCTCCTCCTGGCTCCCGGCCCGGTGAGGACCTGACCAGGTCCGGTGAGGACCAGACCTAGTTTGGACCCCACCAGGAGCTCTGGACAAGGAGGCGCTGAGCGGACCCTCCCTGTGAACGTGGACTCCATGTTGCTGCTTACTGGCACTCTGCTAATGATAATAATAAACCAGTTGTGTCCTGATGCTAACCGTCTGCCGCCCCCTCCCTCCTCAGGTGTCTCTGAAGTGCCGGGCGCCCGAGGTGTCCCAGTGTGTGTTCCAGTGCTACGAGGCGGCGCTCAAGAACTGACCACACAACACAACACACACAAACACACACACACACACCCACACCCACACACCCCCCTCTTTACTGCAGAGCCCGCAGTGGATAGACCACAGGGGTCGGGACCCGAGGTCCGTGAGTGAGAGAAGTGGTTCTGCCCCCCCCACGGACCCCTTCTTTTCATCTCCCCTTGATGAGTGCTTTTCACGCTGGGCTGTCCTCCGTTTGAAAAGCTCTCACATTATGAATCATGTTTTGTTTGTCGCTTCTGTCCCTCTCATTGTGATGAGGGACGAGCGTTAAAGCTGAGCTCTCCCTCTGCTTGCATGATCCTGTTGCCGCGTCGCAACAATGAATCCTCTATTCATCGTGTGAACAATCACCTGCAAGTCATCTCTGCTGTAAACTCTTTATTTTGGGTCCAAACCAAAGCATTTTGTACTGATCCATCGACTGCTCTGACAAAAGGCTTCACCGTGTTGAAGGCCGTGGAGAGAGAGGCTTAGAAAACATGTTGTTCGATTTGTAAGCGAGTTTGCTTTTAGTTGAGTGTGATTACTTTGGCTTGTACCCTTTTTTTTTCTTTTTTTTTTTTTCTTCTTGTTAGTCTGTCCATATGTTGTTTCCTGCCCGCGGGACACAGCCGCTTTGCTGTGCTTGTGTGTGCCTCTTTCTTTCTCTTATTTAGTATAATATAAAGTGTGGACAGAAGGCCCTACACACACACACACACACACACACACACACACACACACACACACACACACACACACACACACACACACACACACACACACACACACACACACACACACACACACACACACACACACACACACACACTCTTTTCTCTCTAATGCTCCTCATTCATTCCATTATTATATTCGTGTGAGTTAGTGTGGGGCAGTGTGCTGTTGGACTGAGTGCTACTCATCCATCAGGTTCTTTCCTGTAGCCCCCCACCTCCCCGCCCAGCGTTGTTTTTTTGTGCAGGGGTCAAGGGAATGGGGAGGACAGCTCTGATGGGTTCTGGGTTCCCCAATACAGCGTTCTGATGATCCCATGTCAGACTGTAGGCGGAGCTCCTCATTATGCATCGTCCCTCTGATCAAAAGAAGCCCTGCTCCTTCATCTCATTTAACTGAAGGAGTTCAACAAAGCAATGCTGTTGCTCCCCTCGGCTTGAAGTACGCACTAAATATGACATGATATTGTAGTCTTCGAAAACAAGTGTGCGTGTTTTCTCTTGGTATGAGTGTCTGTGTGTGTGTGTGTGGTAGTGGACAATTATATTATAAGATTGTTTAAAGGAAACATGTTAATGGAGAGGGATTAAGAATGTCCATGATTTGACTTGATTTTGTTTAACGCGTGTACATGATTTAAAACAGAACTATTATTAAAACTGATCTATTCACACGTGTCTCCTTTCTTCATCAACCAAGAGTTTATCTTCGGTGTGTAAATTACGACAGTCTTTCATGGTTCATTAGGCTGAGCATCACTGATGGACACCTCTCCTCACATGGACACTCAAACGATATTACAATAACCTTACATTCTATTAAAATATTTCATTTATATTTTAGTTTGCTAGCTATTCAGTTTCTCTTTGTTTCTAGTTTGCCGTAGCTCTTAAATGTGAAGGTAAATCCGTCTTTACAATATGTATTAACCAGTGGGGTTTTATTGAGTCACAAATTCATTGTTATGTTTATTCTTAAAGAATTGTAATGTGGGAGAGGTGTTCCACTGATCCTCTGTGGGTCGGTCTAGTCTCTGCAGGGTTCCTATAAGAGCAGCATCCCGGGACCAGCTGTAGTGAACCTGATTCGGAAACCAGGAAATCAATGACTTAAAGTTATTATAACTTATGTATTTAAATGTTGACTGTAATTCTGGAAAGCAGAACCATGCGGAAAAGTAGGGCTAGGGTGAGCAGCCTTCTGCAGCTTTGCACTCTTAAGTCTGTTAAAGTGTGAGGTTCATCCCAGTGAACGGAGAGGGGCATGTGAGGGTCCCACTGGAAGGCAAGGGGGCATCTGAATGGAGAGGGGCGCTGTGAGGCCCCTGATGAGGCGGGAGACCTGCTGATTTGGGGAAGGATTTAAGTGCTCAATGCTTATGATAAATGAATGCATTGTTTTATAAATAATTTGTGTCCTGTAGGACTATTCAGCGCCAGTCGACAAAATTGTGCCATTAAATAGAAAATAAAAGGTGTGAATTTTTAGTCAAAGGGCCTTTCGTTGGTTCGGTGTACCTAGATGTGGACCTTGACCTCTGTTGACCTTGACCCCCACTCCTTTCTTCATACGGCTCTGCCCAATCCCCGCTTCTGATTGGTCAGTTACCAGCAGCAGTGCGCTATCCCGGAACAAACAGGCCGTTGCTATGGACGCTGTTCTCAACCGCAATACAATCGTTTTTAAATCCATACAATCATTCGATGTTGACATATTTTGGGTAAAAAACAATGAGGTCTCGAGCGCATAATGAGCGGAACGCTGCGGTACATCAGAACGGGGATGTGTGTGTTGTTCTCCACTGAAGGAATGTCTATCCTAGGGTCCAGCGCATCGTCCATCTTACGAGATGGTTAGTACATATATATCTGTACTCGGGGTATTCAACCTCCTGTTTCAAACATGCATGGATAAAAACATCGAGTGGGCAGAATGTGAGACATTGATTCTGT
The DNA here is from genome assembly GCF_031168955.1 of Gadus macrocephalus. Taxonomy (NCBI): domain Eukaryota; kingdom Metazoa; phylum Chordata; class Actinopteri; order Gadiformes; family Gadidae; genus Gadus; species Gadus macrocephalus. Next base: position 19,579,858 of record NC_082387.1, read on the forward strand.
TTCCCCGCGTTACGTGAAGCTCATATCTTCTAGTCTAATGAAGCCCTTCCATTGGCTGAGAAGGAGAGGGTGAGAGGAGGGGGGGGGAGAGATATCCACATCCGCGCGCATTTTCACGACCGCCGCGTTCGTCTCAAGAGCAGCAGCAGCAGAGCGGAGCTCGGGACTCGACCTCATCCCTTAAAACATCAAAGCAACCGGAGATTATGAAACGGAATTGCGTTCGGATTTTGCGCAGCGATCCCACGTGTTGCGTCTGGTCTGCTCCGCGGTGTGCTGTGCGCGCGACCTCCTCTTCCTCCGCGTGTCCGTCGTGGGCTCGCGGTGGTGCATCCTCCGCTCGTCACTGAGGAGAAGTCCTCCTCCTCACAGAGGCTCCATGGAGACCTGCGGCGGGAGGATCATCATTCGGGAGAGATGAAAACCGACTTATTTCCGCGCGAGAAAGGTCACCGTGATGGGTGATGACGTCCATGTGGAGACCGGACCTGGGGCTTCCTCGTGGAGGAGCGGGCGGGCTGCTGGGGTCCTGAGCACCAGGAGGTCCTCTCTCTGGACGTGAACCTCAAGAGGTCCACTCTTTGGACGTGAACCTCAAGAGGTCCGCTCTCTGGACGTGAACTTGAAGAGGTCCTCTCTCCGGGTGGACTCGCGTGCAGCTGGCCTCTGATTGACGGGATGAGTGTTCGCTGTAGGCCTAAATGTTAAGAAGAAAAAACATTTATTTTGTCCATTTAACTTTTGTTAAAGTTCCCCTGGTCTCCTCTAAGTTAAACCTCCGAAAAGCTGAATAAACTGTTGCTTAAACAACGTTGACTTGAATACCTTTAGACGCGCACGCACGCACCAAGCGCACACACACACACACACACACACACACACACTCACACACGCACACACATACCAGCAGGAGGTTGCGCGCCTTGCCGCTCCATGGTGCTGAGCGTGTGGCCCAGGGATGGTGGAGACGCTCAGCATCGCTGTCATCGGAGCTCCCGGGGTGGGGAAAACTTCCATCATCCGCCAGTTTGTCTACAATGACTTCTCGGAGGTGTACACGCCCACCAGGACGAGGTTCGTGTACCGACCCTCCGTCATACTCAACGGCAACATGTACGAGCTGAAGATCCTGGACGTCCCGCCTATGACTTCCTTCCCGTCCAGCTCCAGTCAGGTAAACATGTTGAACAGGGCCCCTAAAGTCTGGTCCCTGGGTCTACTTTAGTCTCTGTGATCCGAACCCCAGTTAAAGTGTGTTTGGGCCCTTATGTTTGATATGATTCCACCAAGTGTCTGATGCTCCTCCAAAACAATACACGTTTTATTTATTCTTCTATCACAATCAGATGTCTCTGGCTTACTTGTTGCTATGGAGACCTGGGCCTTGGAGAGCTTACTTTGACGTTTTAAAACTCTCAGCTCCCCTCCCCCATCTCTCTCTCTCTCTCTCTCTCTCTCTCTCTCTCTCTCTCTCTCTCTCTCTCTCTCTCTCTCTCTCTCTCTCTCTCTCTCTCTCTCTCTGTCTCTGTCTCTGTCTCTCTCTCTGTCTCTGTCTCTGTCTCTGTCTCTCTCTCTCTCTCTCTCTCTGTCTCTGTCTCTGTCTCTCTCTCGCTTCAGTAGATGTTTCTGACAGGTTGCTGTGGTCAAATTCCTGCTGCCTCAACAGGTCTTGGTTTGCTGGATGTTCATCCATTGAACATTACTTTATTGATCCGAAGGAAAACATGTCTTCGACATAAAGTCTGCCACATAAAAATACATTCCAGTGTAGTAACAGACATAAAGCGCCCAAAAATGTGTGCGTTCAAGAACACGCAACACAGCCTCATCACCCTCTTAGGCCCTGAGGGGAGGAGATGAGACGATAGAGGAGGAATAAGTGTTTCTACATCCAGGTTTCTTCCTGTGTTCAGCTGGAGGGGAGCAGGGTCTGTGTGAACTGGGGGGGGGGGGGGGGTTCCACACCGTTCATGTTGGTGTGGAACTGTAGTCCTGTAGTCGTCCGTCCCCCGTCCCCGCCGTCTGCACTTACATCACCACACTAAATAAACACCTTCCAGGCAAAGTGGAGGTTTACTGCATCAACGGATCAAACCAGCCTGCAAAGCTCTGAAGGGTGACATCTTAAAGGTCAGCAGCTGAGACGGAGCCACACACACACACACACACACACACACACACACACACACACACACACACACACACACACACACACACACACACACACACACACACACACACACACACACACACACACACACACACACACACACACACACACACACACACAGCTGGTCTGGATGAGGTCCACAAAGGGAGATGTAGTGTCTCTACAGGATTTAAACTATCTGCCTTCTTCAGCAAAACGGCTGCTAACCCCATTAAGGGGGAGTGTGTGTGTGTCTCTCTATCAAGGGTGTCAGTGATGATGAGCGATGGGTTGCCGGTTCTTCCCCGTGTCCACGGGTCAGGGTGCTGCTCCACCCCAATAGCCCTAACCCACCAACTCATCCCCTTTCTGTCTGTTTCTGTTATACATTTTCCATCCATTTATATGTATGGTCAGAAGGGAAAACACCCTTTGCGTTTGGCTGCTGGTTTCCCCCGAGGGGCAGCGTGTGAATGTGTTCCTCCAAGGATGAGTCCAGGCTCCTCAGTGAGCGCAGGACGAGCGGCAGGCTCTCAGTTCCTCCTCTCAGTTTGTTTACTGCGCCTCCTACGTCGAGCGCCCGCCGGGGTCTCGGGTCTCTGAGTTCTGAGAGCAGAAAGAAGGGAGAGAGGAGAGACAGTAGAAGAGACTATATTCTGACATATTCAGAGAGCCCCCCCCCCCCCCCCCAGGGAGGGCCTCTCTGATTCCTGACAGAGCCAGGGCGGGCTCTGGGGCAGGGCTGGGCTGCAGGCTGGGTGGAGGTCCTGTGGGGGGGGGTGGGGGAACGCCGGGATTCACTGTCGGCTACGCAGAGTGCAGCGGAAGGCAGCAGAAGACCAGTGTACCTCAGCAGGGTTCAGACCATGGTGTGATGTACGTTCCTCAGATCATGTGATGAGAGGTCTTGTTAAACCCTGGTATCAGAGACTTCTGACTAAGAGTCAAAACAAATGGGACCTCAGCAGTATTGACAGACGTCAAGGTATTAGAAACATACTGAGTTACCTCCCGGTGTGAGGGCTGATGTAAAAACCCTCTCAATTCGGAACACAGCAAATAGAAACCTCCACTCTGGAAAAGCAGTTTGAGGCAGAATTTCTTGTAGATAGATATTTTCCCTTATAACAACTGTGTGAGTTTCAGTCAAAAATAACAAAGAAACGATCATTTACACATGAACACAAACGGAAACGTTTTCAACTGAAAGGTCATTTTGGGTTCACTTCCCCTTCAAGTGAAAGATATAACGGTATATATATATATCTATTTTACCCTCCATGAATCCCATTTTTCCCTGCTGTTCAGCGTTGCGCAACGACCCCATGTTGTCAGAGCTACTGTGGTCGGCTGACCTGACCTGGTGAGCAGCACCTTGTCAATCACGCAGGACCAAGGATTGATCGTTGGCTTGCCTGCGGACAAAGCAAAATATATTCTTTCCTGTTGTTGTTTTTTCTTCCCTGGTCTAGATAATGCACCACCATGACTCCCTCCCACACAACCTAGCCCTCTCTCCCTTCCTCTCCCTTCCTCTCCCCTCCTCTCCCTCCTCTCCATTCCTCTCCCTTCCTCTCCCCTCCTCTCCCTTCCTCTCCCTTCCTCTCCCTTCCTCTCCCCTCCTCTCCCCTCCTCTCCCTTCCTCTCCCTTCCTCTCCCTTCCTCTCCCCTCCTCTCTGTTCCTCTCCCTTCCTCTCCCTTCCTCTCCCCTCCTCTCTGTTCCTCTCCCTTCCTCTCCTCTCCCTTCCTCTCTGTTCCTCTCCCTTCCTCTCCCTTCCTCTCCCCTCCTCTCCCTTCCTCTCCTCTCCCTTCCTCTCTGTTCCTCTCCCTTCCTCTCCCCTCCTCTCCCCTCCTCTCCCTTCCTCTCCATTCCTCTCCTTTCCTCTCCGTTCCTCTCCATTCCTCTCCCCTCCTCTCCCTTCCTCTCTGTTCCTCTCCCTTCCTCTCCCTTCCTCTCCTCTCCCTTCCTCTCCTTCCGGTCCCCTCCTCTCCCTCCGCTCCTCTCCCATCCCTTCCCCTCCGTTCCTCTCCCTTCCTCTCCCTCCTCTCTGTTCCTCTCCATTCCTCACCCTTCCTCTCCCCTCCTCTCTGTTCCTCTCCATTCCTCACCCCTTCCTCTCCCCTCCTCTCCCCTCCTCTCCCCTCCTCTCCCCTCCTCTCTGTTCCTCTCCCCTCCTCTCTGTTCCTCTCCCCTCCTCTCTGTTCCTCTCCCTTCCTCACCCTTCCTCTCCCCTCCTCTCTGTTCCTCTCCCCTCCTCTCTGTTCCTCTCCCTTCCTCACCCTTCCTCTCCCCTCCTCTCTGTTCCTCTCCCCTCCTCTCTGTTCCTCTCCCCTCCTCTCTGTTCCTCTCCCTTCCTCTATGTTCTGCCTGTCAGTGCTCTTGTGATGAAGCGGTTGTGGACCGCTGTGTGACGCTGAAACCATTTCATGTATCGTTCTGTAGTGTCTGGGGCAAGAATAAGCAAGAATAAGCTATGATGGCAAGAAGATATGAACGCTTGCATATTAGTATATACACACACACACACACACACACACACACACACACACACACACACACACACACACACACACACACACACACACACACACACACACACACACACACAGAATAAGATTCCATACATGTTTGTTTGTTTGTTTGTTTATATGTGTTTGCATGCCTACATATTATATATATATATATATATATATATATATATATATATATATATATATATATATATATAATACCACCCCACCGTAATAATTTAACAGTGTGTGTCTGTGTGTGTGTGTGCTTGGATTATGTGTGGTTTGGGTGAGTGTGTGGTGCATCATTCAGGAGCTCCTCTGAGACCCCCTGCCCTCATCAACTGATGTTTCCCATCGATAAGTCATCAATACGGGTTTCGACACACACAGCTCTCCCTCTGAACCCATAAACAGGGCTGATCTTCGTGCTGTACCTTCCACTCGTCCCAGGGTTGATCCTGCGGTGAAGGAACGCCCTCTGACTGGGAGGCTGCCTCCGTGATAACGGCCATAAATCACCCATCAAGGGCCTTTGTTGTCACGGAAACGGGTTGTGATTTCACACTCAAAAATAGACACACGTTCTTTTTTGATTGGCGGAGGAGCAAACAGCTGAGGACACGCCTCTCCAGCCCCTCCCCCACGCTTCAGAGACGCCAGTTTAGTGTCCAACTGGTGACCAGATAAACCAAGCCCTGCTCCTCCATGAACCCTCTGTTTTTCTTCTCTACGCTTATCGTCTCGGCCGGTCTGTCTAAGGCTCCTCTTCCTCAGTAAACACGAGGTAACACCGAGGGCCCATATGAGGACGCTATCTTTTATTTATAGGCTGACGGGGTGTGTGTCTGACTCTGAACACCTTGAGAGCAGGCCAGACGAGGTGCTGCACTGACATTGCGGTCCTGGGGAGGGGGCGGGCATTAGCTCACAGTATCGTACAGAACCAAGGACTCTAGCTGTGTGTGTGTGTGTGTGTGTGTGTGTGTGTGTGTGTGTGTGTGTGTGTGTGTGTGTGTGTGTGTGTGTGTGTGTGTGTGTGTGTGTGTGTGTGTGTGTGTGTGTGTGTGTGTGTGCGCCCATATTTCCTTGTGTATCTGTGTGTGTGGTGGAATGTTTAAAAGCCCACATCGTGGTGTTGCTGGATTACTGTTTATACTGAGATATATTCGCTCCCTAATCAGAACTGACATTCCCCCTACCTTTCTCTGGTAATATGCACATAATTTCAGTGTCTTATTCGCTGTGTTCCCTGCATGTGTTTCCCTCCCTGCTTGACCAACCTTGACGTCTTTCCAACAGTTCCAGAAAATATATAGGCCTATATTTTTTTTTTTAACCTTATAGTATATAAGCCCCCTCCCCCTAACTATATTACCGAAAGACAACGTTCAAAATCTTGGATCCTTACTGAGTCTCTGCTTCTATATGAAGCTACCAGGGTCTATGTTTTATCTTTACCTGACTTACCTGCACGACGTTCTCACCTACGTTACTTTGTTGATTTCACTAGAAAGTACAGTAATGATTTCTACAAACCTTCTCTAGCTGTAAAATTCTACTACTATTACTGATTTAAAAATGATTGTTCAAACCAGTGAAGAATGTATTTTTGTTTTGTCCTTTGTTATTTTGCCTATTTAACAAAGTGTCTTTGTATTTGAAGATATAGGCCCAAGGCCTAGTAATGTTCCATGTCTGTCTTCAAATATTTCATAGTGCTTCAATAATTCTTCTTATTTAAAGAAGCCAGATTGATGTTCAGTTGTATAGGTCTTGTAAACAAGCGGACATATGTTCGATTCCCCATGGGACCGCTCATTTGCATACAGAACCTCGCAGACCATCTCTATTCGGTCAAATAGGGTGAAAATAGGTATGCATCTGTTGCATACTTATTGTATGGGGCATTCTGGGAATGGAGACTTGCACTTAAGAGGGATCCCGACTTGTAAATGTCCCAACTACAGAAGTGAGGCTGCCCCTAAAGACCGCCCCCTACAGGAGGACCGCCTCCAGCACGGCGTATTCTGCATCACATTCTGTTTGGATCGGACTCCCTTACGCCTCTGCCTCTCTCTTATAGTTTACTACACCCTCTTACTAGAGCTGGTGTTTTTCTTCTACTTATTGCATTCTGGTCGCCCCCCCAGCCTGACCCTACCCCCACCCGTCTTGTTAAACCACTCTGACATTCATTACGTGCTCAAGGTCATGTGATGGAGGCCAAAGGTCAGAACCTCTTCATGGGGGGAGCACAGTGAGTAAGGCACAGTGTTCACGTTACACGGAGAGCAGCATGCTGCTCTGTTCAAAATACATCATGACAATGAACCATGAAGCTCCGTCTCGCCTTCTAAGGGATGGTGTTGTTTTGTGTGTGTGTTGGTATCGATGTGTGTTTGTGTTTTGGGGGGGGGGATTAAATTCTGTTTGCTTGCCTCTGTGTGTATTGCTTACTAGATTGTGTGTGTGTGTGTGTGTGTGTGTGTGTGTGTGTGTGTGTGTGTGTGTGTGTGTGTGTGTGTGTGTGTGTGTGTGTGTGTGTGTGTGTGTGTGTGTGTGTGTGTGTGTGAGAGAGAGAGTGTGTATGTGTGTGTGAGTGTACAATGTGAAACACTGAAACACTTGACTGCATAAAGACTAAAGCCAAGGCTTTAGGTTTCTGTTGAAGTGTTATTATGGATTGCAATCACTCATGGGCTGTTGGTATCTGTGGCGATGTAGAGCAGGGCCCCGTTTCCCGATAACGATGGATCTTCGCTCGCACGATCATTCTCCCGATGGATCTTGCGATCCATCGATAATTTCTTTGTCGCGTTTCCCGAAACTCCTCTTAACGTGAACGCGCATTCGCTGCACTCACGACGTCGTAGGATTGTAACTGTCTACTGACACGGTGCTGAAATGGGCTCCGTAGGAGGGGGAGACGCAGGAATGTCGCAGGAAAATTGTGTTAAAAAGGGTTAAAATATATCCCCATCAAGGACAACAGCAGAGTAGCCTACGAAAAAAATAGACTGCAATTATATGAATGCTAAAGACATTAAAACACAATTGATTAGGCTTAAACCGACATATATCAGTCCTAATCCTGAGCGCACGATCGGGAGGTGGAAGTTGCGCTTTAGATGCCTTCACAAGTCCAGCGGAGGGCTTCAGTTTTCGCCGGCCAAGTCATGCGCCGTGATATGTGTGACGGCTATGTTGCACAACATTGCAGCTAAGGCTGGGGTGGCTTTGCTTGAACCGGAGGACGTTGAGGACGATGACGACGAGGAAGATCGGTGTGAGGACGGCCTCCCTCATAACTACGCGGCTGGTTTTCATGCGCGTCGAAGAGTGATTGAGACTTTTTTTTAACCCCCTCCACCCTCCCACATGTCACTAAACATTCCCGTCAACGTGACCAATCCCCACCATATCCCAGCCTTTTGCCTGCTCCTTTGCTTGTTTTTTATAAAAAAAAAATATTTCTTTATTTTTAATTTTTTTAATATTTTTTTTTTTTTTTACATTATTTTATGCTACGTTTTATGAGTAGCCTATGTCAGTCTGCACAAATCCCCACACTTTCTCTCACACATTTTGAGTGCCCTGCCTGCGCAAACATTTTCTGGACTGTCCCGTTTTATTTTGGCCATTTTAACATCTTTATTAATAAATAAATTAATAATCTTTATTAATTACCAAACTAAGAACATAAAGGCGCAATGCGTTTTAATAAAACGCATCCAATACACGGAATGTCCGATGGTGACGCCACTGAGGCTATAGCTGACGATGCTCTTAGCGTCCTACGAGTACCTACGAGCACCCCTGGAGTACTCGTTAGCTACGAGCGTTTTCAAGACGTTCGTTCCCAACGATGCTTTCGGGAAACGCGGTGAAAACTCTACGATGCCCTTTCGACGCACTTCACGATCCACTTAGGCTAACGACGCTTTCGGGAAACGGGGCCCAGGACTCTTGCATAATGTAAGCAGAGCAGTGTCCGTGTTTTATGGGTTCATACACACCTCACTCTCTGCCAACTCAAACACTTCCCTCAAGAGGCTGAGAAGTTCCAAGGAGTGACAGATGAGTCTATAGTCCTTTTCATTGCCAAATATGCCCGTCTTAAGCCCGCCTTTTTCCCAGGCATGGTCTGCGTGCCTACACTGACGAGGTTATATACCGGCTTGATTTTGCACCCTAATTTACCCTCTCGAACCATACACATTTTGGGGGGTTTATTTTCATGCAAATGCTGTTAGACGGCATTGCGGTACCCGGGGCGGGACGTGGATAGAGGTGTTGCTGCGTTGTCTCTAGCCCACAACAGAGACAACGCAGCGACATCAACATGAGTAGTTCTAACATGAGAGACGGTGAAATCCGCGAGCGGCTGAGCATCATGGCAGAGCAGGTGATGCAGTCGCATTTACGAAGACAGGGAAACATTCGAAACATTCTACGAGAAGGCAGCAGAGTAACTTTCATTACGAGGCTTTTGGCGGGATAAAAAACATGTGGTCAGCAAAATAAAGAATATGTTGGCGTTTTGCACTTGTAAATAGTTAATCGCGTTTCTAGCCTACACTCAGATGTCCTCTACTCATTCTTGCATGCGAGTCACCTGCTCGAGTGAACCAAGAAAGCCTGCCCGTTGACAAGGCGGAATATACCGGCAGTGTAAAAATGTCTTATTGCGGCGCAGTCTTTAAGATACATCTATGTTTTTGTTCTGAACACACCATGTAGAGGTCACATGAGCCGTGCGTTAGCAGGGCCATGTGCCTGGGCGGTGAGGTCATCAGTGATGGTTGTTTCTGTTGCTCCCTGTAGGAGTGGCTGGACCTGCGGTGCCGAGGCGTCCGGAACGCCAACGCCTACATCCTGGTCTACGACATCTGCTGCGTGGACAGCTTTGAGTACGTCAAGATGATCCGGCAGCAGATCGTGGAGAACAGGTACACCGCCACAGGGACTTCTGCCCCCCCGTCCTCCATCTTCCTCTGTGTGTGTGGGTGTGTGTGTTAATAACCTCAGCTCCACACACACTCCACCATTTAACCCGTGACCTCTCTGACGTCTCTGATTACCGTTGAGATAGAGTAGATCGGGTCTGTCCCCCCATGCTGACAATGTAATGAGGGGACATTTTGACCGATGCTTTGATGAGTGTCACACACACCTGATATGTCTGGTCATGTGGTGCAGGGAGAAGAACAGGAAGAGGAAGAAGGCTCTTCTCCTATTTAAGATGGAGAAGGCTCTTCTCATAGTTGTACATGGAGAAGGCTCTTCTCATAGTTAAACATGGAGAAGGCTCTTCTCATATTTGAACGGGGAGAAGGCTCTTCTCATAGTGGAGAAGGCTGTTCTCATAGTTATGCATGGAGAAGGCTTGTCTCATTTTTAAACATGGAGAAGGCTCCTCTAATAGTTAAACAGGGAGAGGACTCTTCTCATAGGTAAACATGGAGAAGGCTCTTCTCATAGTAAAGATGGAGAAGGCTCTTCTCATAGGTAAACATGGAGAAGGCCCTTCTCATTGTTAAACATGGCCACCCTACCTGCATACATTAGCATACTGATCCAGTGTTGATAAACTGAGTCTACTTCATCCATCGCAAAGGCCTCTCTTGAGGTATGATTCCCATCATTATGCAGGAACAACCACAGATCAACAGGGGGCTCTGGGAGATTCTGAAGCCATGTCCTTCATCACAAACAGAATGTGTGTGTGTGTGTGTGTGTGTGTGTGTGTGTGTGTGTGTGTGTGTGTGTGTGTGTGTGTGTGCGTGTGTGTGTGTGCGTGTGTGCGTGTGTGCGTGCGTGCGTGCGTGCGTGCGTGCGTGCGTGCGTGCGTGCGTGCGTGCGTGCGTGCGTGCGTGCGTTTGAGAAAGAAACAGTATTTATGTTTGCCGTTGAATCAACTTTTTCATATACTTAATCTAGTTATACATCTAAAATATATATATATATATATGTATATATATATATTATATAATATATATATATGATATATATTATTATAATATATTTACATCGGTGTATAATAATAGTACAAGTCATCAACAGGCAGCATGTTGACATCACCTTTGGATTCCCTCACCGTAGCTTAGCTTAGCCAATTTACAACATAGCTAAGAAGTAGTGCTTTTCGGGTAAAATGTTCGTACAGATGTAAAAATAACTATTATTTGTGCATCTGATTCTTACTAGTTACAAGCATAGTGATATGGAAGAGAAAAGGGTAAAGGAAGAAAGAATGGTGATATTCAGTAATGCCTTTAAGTTTGGAAAATGATAAAGAAGTTTGTTAGGACAGGCTAATCATCTGAGAAAAGCTTTCTTTGGTTACGCTGATGAATATGATGAATATAGAGGCGGTAATTGATTTGGCAGTAATGAATACAGAAAAGCCTTTGGTTACATAAATTAACTGAACATTCTTTCTGCTTGTGTAGCTTTAGGCATTGAAAAACAGACACCCATAATAATTGCTCATCCTTTAAATTGAAAGAAGCCCCGAGGATTTAATCAGTTCAAACGTGCTGCTGAAAACCATTAGGTTAGTGTCCCCTCAGTGTTAAGTGGATCTCAACGACAAAGAACTAGTCTGCTATTTTAAATGCTCTGTCAGCTGGAACACTGCAAACCACGGCCAGAATCAATCCACAGAACCCATCAGCGGCTGTTCTGGACTGGGCTGATGATGCACTTTATGAGAGGAACACCCTGCCCAAACTCCACTGTATGTCATGGAGATGCCAATAGAGACCAAACACACACTGTTGTGCAGCAGAAATTGATGTAACGTTCCAAAATAATATGCGATAATCACAAGCTAAAGACCTGCTGAAGTGGTCTCATTCGCAGCTGGGCAAGTGTCTCTAACATGCTGACGCGACTCAGTGGTTCAGACATCTGGTCTGCTCAGGACAAAGGAAAACCGCCCGTCACACACTACACCCACAGTATGCACTCACACACACACACACACACACACACACACACACACACACACACACACACACACACACACACACACACACACACACACACACACACACACACACACAGTAAAGCCTGTGCCCCGTGCACCTGCGCCAGGTTCCCTTGCTCTGGGCGTCAGGAGGTCACGAGGACCAATCCCTGCACGGCGTGTTGCACTTGTTAATTAAAACACTTCTATTTATAGTCTTCTACGCTACAGCTGTGTTTAGAACCTGGGACCCACGTGCACAGGCACGCACACATGCACAGGCACGCACACATGCACAGGCACGCACACGGGAACAGGCAGGCACACGTGCACATGTAAGATATTGAGTGCAATGCCGTGATGATGACACAAGGTGTGCTCCAGGCTCCAGTGTGTTGACAGCGCTGTGCTGACGATGAGGTTACCATGTTGCCGCTCACAGGAGCGGACGGTGGGACGCCGCAGTCCACCTCCACATGTTTAGACCGCAAAGTTAAGAAGAGGAAGCACTGTAATAGTTCAGAATGTATGACTCACTTTATTACTATCTTCTGTCGTTATTTCTCATCTCTCCCTTATTTTGTTCCTCATTCCCTCCTCTCCCTCTCACTTTTTTTACATCACTCCTTTTATAACCATTCTCTCCTCCACTTCACCAACTCCCACTTCTTACCACCACCTCCCCCTCCTCACTTCCTCTCCTCCTCAACACATCCATCTCCTCCTCCTCCCCACCTCCTCCTCATCCTACTCCATCTCCCCCCTCCCACCATCTCCTCCTCTTTGCTCCTCCCCCCCCCCCCCCCCACCACCACCACTCAGAGAGGGCAGCAGCAGCAGTAGCAGCAGCAGTGAGGTCCCCATCCTGGTGGTGGGCAGCAAGCGGGACCTCCAGAGGCAGCGCTTCACCCCGCGCCGCGCCGTCTCCGTGCTGGTGAAGAAGACGTGGAAGTGCGGCTACGTGGAGTGCTCGGCCAAGTTCAACTGGCACGTGGTGCTGCTGTTCAAAGAGCTGCTTGGCAGCGCCGTGGCCCGCGGCATGCGGCAGAACCACACCTCCATCCGCCTGCAGGGGGCGCTGCAGAGGAACCGCTGCACGCTCATGTGACGCCCGCGTGAGGCAACTCCTCCAAACTCCTCCTCCTCTGTCCTCGCTTCCTCACCAGCTCCCTGCTCCGGCTCCTCCTCTGGAGCAGAGGTGATGCTGGGGGTGGAGCAGACATCGGGGTAGTGAACCCGGGAGTTTGCTACTTTAACAAACCCTTTTCTCTTTCCTAATGGGGTTAAAAGACCGTAAGACATCAAAGACCCAATGTGGGAAATTCTGATTCTGCCAAATATTCTCATGGAAGAGATAGAAGAGAGATGGCCGGATGATCCTTCCTGAACACCTCCGTAACATTTTTCCCATCATCAGCCAGTGACTGCGTTCCAGGCAGATACCGCTATGCTTCCAAGCATCCCCCACTGCACCAGGTCCACGTTTAAATGTATGGTCGGATTCTATGTTTTTGAGCAAGGAAGAAGCAGCAATATTATAAAGTCTTCCGTTCCAAATGCATTTGTCAGTAGTTCAGTCAGGTCGACCAGACTGACTTCAGCCTAGCCTACACGTGTCTCTCCAGCAGTGTTGGGAGGGAGAGGTCCACACAGCACATGGAGGGAAGGTACCAGGAGACACCACATGAATGGATGACCAGGAGACACCACCACATGAATGGATGACCAGGAGACACCACCACATGAATGGATGACCAGGAGACACCACCACATAGAGGGATGGACCAGGAGACACCACATGGAGGGATGGACCAGGAGACACCACATGGAGGGATGGACCAGGAGACACCACATAGAGGGATGGACCAGGAGACACCACCACATAGAGGGATGGACCAGGAGACACCACATAGAGGGATGGACCAGGAGACACCACATAGAGGGATGACCAGGAGACACCACCACATGGAGGGATGACCAGGAGACACCACCACATAGAGGGATGGACCAGGAGACACCACCACATAGAGGGATGGACCAGGAGACACCACCACATAGAGGGATGGACCAGGAGACACCACCACATAGAGGGATGGACCAGGAGACACCACATGGAGGGATGGACCAGGAGACACCACATGGAGGGATGGACCAGGAGACACCACATAGAGGGATGGACCAGGAGACACCACCACATAGAGGGATGGACCAGGAGACACCACCACATAGAGGGATGGACCAGGAGACACCACATAGAGGGATGGACCAGGACAGAGACACCACATAGAGGGATGACCAGGAGACACCACCACATAGAGGGATGACTAGGAGACACCACCACATGGAGGGATGACCAGGAGACACCACCACATGGAGGGATGACCAGGAGACACCACCACATAGAGGGATGGACCAGGAGACACCACCACATAGAGGGATGGACCAGGAGACACCACCACAAGGAGGGATGGACCGGGAGACACCACATAGAGGGATGGAGAAGGATACACCACCACGTGGAGGGATGGACCAGGAGATAACACATGATCCGGAGCTCAGATGTTGTGCTGTTGTTCAGTTAAGACTTTCTGACTGAAAAAAGAGTAGAACTAGATAGAGTAGACGCTGTCATTTGTCGATTTTAGCTTATCAAACACTTTGCTGTCCAGCCTGGAGACACCATCTATCCCCTGATCCAACACTGCTGTCAGCCTGGAGACACCATCTATCCCCTGATCCAACACTGCTGTCAGCCTGGAAACACCATCTATCCCCTGGTCCATCGCCTCTGCTGTCAGCCTGGAGACACCATCTATCCCCTGGTCCATCGCCCCTCCATCGAGGCGAGTAGCAGCGGGGTGTGACTCCCCATTGGATGAGAGAGAAGGCTCACTCCTGTACATAAGACCCGTAGGATCCTTGATTTGCATGCTTTGGAGCCGACGGGTCAAGGTCAAAGTGCACTGATGAAGACGTGTTGTTGTTTCATTTACTAATACATGTTTGGAGATGTTATACATGAATGGTGTGGTTGTGATGAAAACCGGGCACGTAAGAGCAGATTTCACTCAAACAGAAACATGAGTTATCTAGCAACAAAAGAAGAGATATGTAGCAGAGATAAAAACAGAGAGCAACCACGTGTAGCATGAGGTGTCAGTGTTTTGACCGTGTGAAAGTCTTCAAATATAAAAGGGCTACCGTTTTTTTATCAAAAAAATTGCTAGTATTTATTTTTACTGTGTTAGTACTGTGCTGGTATTTTTTCCTTGACAATTTGTTTATTAAAAGCCTTTTAACATAATCACTCATAAGTCATGTGCAATTCCTAGTTCCTTTTTGGCAAACTCCATATTTTTGACAATGACGCCACCTCGTGGCCGTTAATTGAGTCAAATAAATGGGTCAAAAGACCTAGACCTATTTATGAGTATAAATAAATATATATACGTGTGTGTTTCTGTGTGTGTGGACCTATGTATGCGTCTATATGTGTGTGTGTGTGTGTGTGTGTGTGTGTGTGTGTGTGTGTGTGTGTGTGTGTGTGTGTGTGTGTGTGTGTGTGTGTGTGTGTGTGTGTGTGTGTAGACCTATGTATAAAAGTCTATTTGGGGGTGTGCCCTTGCATGCGACTGTGTGAGTGAGCCATTCAAAGAGCCATCCCAATACATCATCGCGGATGTCACCGTTTCCACAGTTTCATGTCAGAATCCCGAGCCACGTCACATGTCAAATGTTTAGGATTTTTTTGTGATAACAACGTCACGTGGTACAAGTCGGATCCTCTGCAGTCCGCATCAGCAAAGTGTCTTGGCATCGTTTCTCCTTCTTCCCCCGGTGTCCATTCCACTGTCATGTGAAAGAGGCGTCCGATGTGAGTTCCGCCCGGACCGCACCTTCCTCCGTCACAGCCCTTCGATGTGGAGGACCTACTGTGGTGAAGGTACAGACCTCCTCTCCTCCGTGGATCCAGAGCGTCCGGCGGGCGGCGGAGGATGAGCGACCAGGGGAAGGGCTCGGCATCCACCTCTGCCGCGGCCCCGGCTCCCGGGTCGGACACCTACAAAGGATGGCTTTTTAAATGGACCAACTACCTGAAGGGCTACCAGCGGCGGTGGTTTGTCCTGAGCAACGGGCTGCTGTCCTACTACAGGTACGCTATCCACAGCCACAACCGTTATGCCGGATTTGCCACGATAAACGAAGGACGCGGCGAGCGGTGTTGTGTAGTACAGCTGCTGGCTCATCTGGCTCCCGGCTATCTCCCCGGTTAGCTCGCTAGGCTAGTTGTCAAAGCAAAGGCAGAGGGAGTCATGGATCAGAGCTATTAATGCATCGTAATTTCAGGACAACGGTACTTTAGGACAATGCACATCATTTTCAGATCTAATAAAATTCTTACTTGACAATTGACAAAACCTAAATGTGGTGTCAACACAAGTGAAATGAAAGTAGCACTATACTATACAACTATAGTAGCTAGCTCCTCCTACAATAAGGTAAAGCCATAGTAGCTAGCTCCTCCTTAAACTTAGGTGAAGCCATAGTAGCTCCTCCTTAAACTAAGGTGAAGCCATAGTAGGTCCTCCTTAAGCTAAGGTGAAGCCATAGTAGGTCCTCCTTAAGCTAAGGTGAAGCCATAGTAGCTCCTCCTTAAACTAAGGTGAATCCATAGTAGTTCCTCCTTAAACTAAGGTGAAGCCATAGTAGCTCCTCCTTAAACTAAGGTGAATCCATAGTAGCTCATCCTTAAACTAAGGTGAATCCATAGTAGCTCATCCTTAAACTAAGGTGAATCCATAGTAGCTCCTCCTACTAATTAAGTGAATCCATAGTAGTTTGCTCCTCCTACTATTTAGCTGAAGCCATAGTAGCTAGCTCCTCCTACTACTTAAGTGAAGCCATAGGAACCATTCATACAGAATTATTCTGTAATAATTGGAAAACATAAGATTGGTAATCGTTTTTATGAATGCAAATAGTTTAATTTAAGCAGGCACTGCCATTATACTTTAATGCTATTTGTTATCCAGTATATTGCGAAATAATTCCTGACAAGGTGTATCAAAGGAGAGGCAATACGTTTTATTATACTGTAACTAATGTAATCTCCAAGTAAGTAATGTTTGCCCCCTTTTTCTCCACTGGCTCACACGATTGCCACCTGTGAGACAGGTAGACATTGGCTGACCTTTTACCACCTGTGGCTGAGGTGCTTCCTGCAAAGGGTGTTTCCATGGGCACAGTGTAACCTAATAGGGTAACCCTTTCATTAGCTGGATCAACGCTGTGTTAGTCAGAGAGTAGTGATATTCGTTATCATAGCAATTGTTTACTATAGGCAAACACGTCACTCCCTCCTGGTTCACAGATGGACCACTGCATACACCACAAGGACCTGGTTGTTCTCTCACTAACAAAGACTCCGTTGCCTCAGTTGGAAGTGGAGCTCAGAGCTCCCCCCCCCCCCCTTCCATCTTCCCGGCCGGAGAGTGAAAGGAAAGCCGCCTGTTGCTTCTACCTTCTATTAATAGTCCATTCTGTTGTAAGGTGACTGCTGTCCCAGATGTAAAGGTAGCCCGTTGACATCTGAGCCTGGAGCCGGTGGAGCCGGTGGAGCTTGGCCGTTCCCACAAAGGAGAGCTGACTAATGTCCCCACTGCTCCCGCCACTGGTGTCTGCAGGCCCTCCCGCTCCACGGCTGTGTGCCGTGTTACTTTTCTGTTGACCTATATCTGCTGCACTTCAAAAGGAAGAAAGATAAAGGCCCTTGAGTTGACAATGTCTCGACTCTTGAAAGATGCTTCTAAGATTATAACAAAGTCGATGAAAGTTTCTACTGATAATATTTTCATGAATGGTGACAGCAGGATCTCCTCTCCTCTAAACCTTTAAACTGTCAGGGGGAACTGTTCATGTACGGGTCATGCAGGTCCATATCAGGTTTTAGTGTGGTTGTCTGTGTTACTCTTCAAATATGCTATGAATACAATGCTAAAAACGACAACAAACAACACGTGAATGCCGTTGCCTTTCCCTCTTTAACGCTCTATTCAAACGCTTTGTAATAATGCTTTATTAGCAGCTGAATACAAACAGAATACATTTACAGACTCAATAGCTGATAGTACAATAATAATTCAATTTCTACAGTTTTTAATGCATGAGGTAGGCTTGTGTCCAAATAACGACTATAACTAACAGAAAATATGTTATTTGGATCATTGACATCACTGCACTACTGAACGATGTGTGATAACGATAACAAGTCATCCGTCACAACAACAGACTTCTGATCGCTCATTAGCAAATTAAAGTCATTAATTAAACCCTCACCAACTGGCAGTATACCCAGTTACACCAGAGAGTCTCTCCAGGGCCTGGCCACTCAGTGTTGGTCCAAAAGGTCAGGGGGATGTGGGCTGTGATCCCTGGGCCGTGAAGCGGGCCGCGGGGTATAGCAGCTCCTCAGGACTCCTCATTCAGCAGTTAAAAGGTAATGGGTGTACAGAGAGCCAGCGCTGCACTTGGTCCGCTTCCCCCAATGACTGCTGTTAAAGGGCTGGCAGATGATTCACTTTATCTTTTGAAAAATAAAATAATCAATGGAATCACATTAATTCAAAAGGCATATTTTTTTTTACAGACAAATGTTTGATAATCCAAATTAATTGTGAGAAGATCTGCTCTTTAATTCTCACAGAATAAGGATTTAAAAGCTTTTGTGGTTTGGAGTCACACTCTAAACTCGAATGTTCTAAATACCATCTATGTTATACAGTCTATGAACCTCATTTGACAGATTTTATGCAATTGGGCAATTAAATTCCTCCACAACGCCTGGCACTACTGCCAGAACTTGTAATGTATCCTCGTCTGGAACCCTTCCTATCCCACTAAATCACCGAGCTCCAGTGAACGGGAGTCCTGTTGGAAAGCCTCCACCCGCCACACAATTTAATTGAACAAATGGACTTTTCCTCAAAAGTGGAATGCCCTCGGAATCTTGTCTCACCTCTCAATGGAAAGCCCATTGGTTAGTGGGATAGATTACAGGGCATTAAGGCCTTGCGTTCTATAACAGCGGTCTTTACAACATATTCATGTGTAATAAAGTTAGAAAGGTCTGGCTTTCATTAATTAAATAAATGTGTATTACATTTTTCTCCGCCCGCTAGCGTGTATGCTAACTGGATAGCATCAAACAGTGCTCTGCAGTAGTTAAGCCCACGTACAATTAGCCCTTCTATGCTAGCGCTCTGTGTGGCCAGGTGTTAAGATCAAGCTAGTTAATAAGGCACTGCCTCAACTCTGCATCTTATGCCATCCAGGGAGAAATGGTCAAGACATATTCATGATTTACATTGAACATCATCCCCCAAGTCCCTTACCAATATGTAGGTAACCATTTAGAAGTGTGCATACCTAGACTCATCTATCCTTCATGTAACAGCTCAACAATCACTACGGTACGGTACCTGACGGTAATCACGGTACCTGAAGCTACCTGGGCGTAACCATGGGGACGGTCCTCCCAGGTCCACCCAGCGTGACCTATCTGATTAACCAGAGCAGTAGATCGAAGAGAAGCTTAGAAAGTTAAACTGTAGAAAGTTAACCCCCCCCCCTCCCCCCGGCCTCAGTATTACTGGGTCACTCGGTGTGCGTGCACGTCTGTGTGCACGTGTGTCTGTCTTGGTGGGTTGGGCGGTTATTCAAGGTGACTGTGAGGTGAGAGAATTTGTTTCAGTGCAATCAATATCTTATAGATATCGTATCTTTGCTTTGGACTGCTTGTCTCCTTTGGTTTTTTTCTCTCTCTCTCTCTCTCGCTCTCGCTCTCGCTCTCTCTCTCTCGCTCTCATTTTATTTCTCTCTCTCTCGCTCTCATTTTATTTCTCTCTTTCACTTTCTTTCTTGCTCTCTCTATCTCATATGCTTCTTTCCTGCACCATTCTAAGCTTGCATACTAAGCTCATACTTTACCTGTCCCCTAGACATGACTTGTTTCATCTTTTTTGTGCAGGTGTCATCTTTCTGCTTGCTAATGTGTCCTGTGTGTTTGTGTTCCTACATTTGTGTCACTCTGTGTCTCACGCTCTCTCACTCTCTCTCTGAGTCTCTGTCACCCTCTGTCTCTGTGCTCTCTGTTGATGGGCTGTTGTTGTTGTTGTTGTTGTTGTTGTTTTGTCATTACATGCTCCAGCTCGGTGGATTTGTGTTTTATGAGGATGTGTGCGCAGGGAAGCAACAGGTAAATTGATGGAATATTATTGGCTGGCTTAGCACACTGCTTGCAGGATCCCTCGCCTTCATCATCCTCGTGCTCCCAGGGCTGGGAGAGGTATAGCACGGACACCTGCATCGTTTAGAGAGGGAAACCTCATGTCATCATATATCAGCATTATGGCCCGCCTCTGCCTATGGAAGAACCAACACAATCGGGTTTTTTTTTTATATAATCAATGCAAACACAATAACTGCTCAAGTTGTTGGACTGGCCTATATGGCAAATTGTATTCTCATTGTTTTTGTGTCAATTGTATTATTTTATAGGGTATGTTGAAGTGTTACAAACTCTTCAAACTATAATAAACTATACTGATGTTTTCCCTCAAAACGCTCTGTAGCTATAGAGCCATTCATTGCATTTATTTAAGCAAAACTGCTGATGGAATCTGATCCTACACTATTATAAATACATGAGGACATTGTAAAGCCATCGGCTACTGGTGCAGAGAGATGAATGAGCCACCGCCCAGCCCTGATGTCACGGCCCAATGCTGCTGCTCCATGCATGGCCCTGGTGGTGTGCTGCCCTGCATGGCTGGGAGAGCAGCACACAATGCAATGGAAACAAGAGGTTTAACATGTCTGCTAAAGATCAGCTGTAAGTAATGTATAGTCCAGTGGTCAGGAGCCGTTGATGGCCACAAGCCCCATGTGGAACCAGACTGCCTAACAACAAATGATCCGGGAACCGAGTGAAACACACATAATGTAGACATAATATAACAGCTGATGAGTGGAAGGCTGAAAGCCACAATGACAAGTAATCAATTAAGTAAAAAATGATGACTTATTTGTCTATGATGTACTATATTGACCCAGGGTCTAGACTAGAGATCTGGCTTCAAAGAGCTACATGGGTAGCTAGAGTAGTAGTCTTACATATGGGCACCAGATCCACCTCATGTAGAACAGAAACTGATTAATTGAATAAAATCAGCTAGAATATTTATGAAACCAACAAAACTGCTGAGCTTTATCCTTACAGTCCATATCTAAAATCTGCGTATATTTCATATTGAAGCATAAGGGTTGAAACAATGCCCATGCTGTCATAGTGTGTAGCCTCTGAGAACGAGGGATGAACCATCATGATAAGGGGTCCAGGGGTACCGAATGTGTTAGAAGGGCGATGTGGGCATGGAGGACTAGAGGAACTGAGGTCCTGCAGACTGAGATACACCATCCAGCCTCTTCGTACGTAAGCCATTAGGTTAGCTTGGGAAAATGTTGACGTCACACAGTATGAGTCATTATGGTTACATTTAGCTGTTATAAATGTTGTATGTGGTCAAATCACCTTTGTTCTTTTTGTTCAGCGTTAAAACATGAACCAGTCTCAGGGCTTCACAGGCCACATCCCTGGACGTTAGAATAATCTATTCATTATGGTCCCTACATTAACTCGGGTCGGTGTCACAGAATGCATGTAATTAAAACAAATTGTATGTTCTAATATGTTTGTACACACTGTTGGAAATAGACTGAGGGATAAGCAACCTTCAACCAACCCTCTCTCTCTCTCTCTCTCTCTCTCTCTCTCTCTCTCTCTCTCTCTCTCTCTCTCTCTCTCTCTCTCTCTCTCTCTCTCTCTCTCTCTCTCCCTCTCTCTCTCTATTTCAAACCTCTCTCACGCTGGCGTGTTTCTGTTCCAGCTGCTCTCCATTGTCTGGTTTGTTGGCTGTGGGGCGTAGCAGCAGACAATGGCCTTGTTATCTGCAGCTAGCTGCTAGATAACAGTTCATTTAATTTTATTTATTTATTGGTGTATTTCAGGGACATTGCACACTAATCAACAGTCAAACTGAAAGTGAGCCAGAGTTAGCCTAAGAGGCCAGTTTACATCTGTTGCCCCCTGTCAGATATTAAAAGGGCAAGATGGGTTGCAACTAGCCACTGGGTAACAGTTAGCCTTGTTGGGCCATGGAGGAACGTTCTTATCGCACACCATGGAGCCCACAGATACCTAATAGAGCAGAGCACGAGTCAACTGAAGGACATTACAAGTTTGGGGATAGAAGTGGTCATAGGTATCACCCGAGCTCTATGCTGCTAAGTCTAATGCTGTGATCCTGTGAAGACCACTGGGCTTGGTTTGATTATTGTTAGACTTTTGTCATGACATGGTGGTGTGGTTTATTGAGTCAAGGCTGGAAGAAAACAAATAAAGTCTGTATGGGAGTGTCACTGGCATGCTTGATTGTCTCCCTAGCAACACCGTCTTTAAAAAATCTTCCTACTAACCAAAGTATACAAAATACCATATTTAACCTAAAGTTTTTGCATTGCAATTGACCTGTCGCTAAGTCACATCCCCCCTCGTTACCATGACCAACTCGGACAAACAAACCAGACTAGATAACAAAGACATGGAAAAATGTCAGCTGACAGTATATTAAAGCAGGTTTTGGGGAAGTTTTGGGTGAAAAATAATTAAATTTCTTTCTGAAGCAATCGAAAGGGACTACATTACGCTATGGAGGGGTATATTCAAAACTTTAAAATGCGTACAGCAGGTGACAAGCTTAAATTCAGTTGGTATTCTGGCCAGCCACACAGTCTGATCCACATTACACACTTTACCTCGTGCCGTTGTGGCTTGTGAAAAATGAATGGATGAAATATACCCCATTCTTCAGCCTCTTTGGATACCCACTGTCCGTGTTACATGCACCCCAAGCATATCATTTGACCATGTTTTTTTAAGCAACATAAATCCAACCGCTCCTCATTGTTCCAACATGGCGTGTTTGTAACAGTGTGATATTAGAGCATGCCTCGGTCACTTTCGTTACATCAGGTCCTACCGTCCTCTGTAGCTGGGGCAGCCACTGAAGGCCTTGTCTTCACACTTTTCACTCACCTCTGGTTTGGTTTTACTATTTGTCACATATTAGTTGCATGTATATGTGTACAAATATAAGATTCTTTATACGCGGAAGCAAATCTAGTTTTTGTGGGTTGGGACCAATACCCTGATTGGTTCATCGTTCATAGATCTGCTGGCCTCAGCAAGCTCCCAGAAATCGATGAACAGACCGGTTTGGGTGTTTGTTGACGTCAGCAAATCCTTCTTTAATGCTAGCCAAATTTAACCTTGTATCAGGGAGCACAGCACACAAACACAAAAGACAATGGTTCTTATGTGTAATACGATGAATTCCTGTGACTCGGTTGAATAGTTACACTGAAACCACGGTTTGCCATGTCAGGGTCAGGGTAGGTCTACGGTTCACTGTTGGATAAAACCTCTAAATGATTAAATAGTAAAAGAGATACTTGTATATCGAGTCCTGACTCTGTTAGATTTGGTTAACTGATAGTTTGAGGCTCACGCCCGCCTCCTGGGATTCATGAGGAAATCACAAGATACATCAGATTGTGAATTCTGGGCAAAACAATATCTGTGTGATTTTGTTTGCATACTTTGAAAGATATAGGTATTTTGTCAAGTCAACAGTTTTGCTCAGATGAAAGTATTGCTCAATAGTCATTTCAAGGCATTGAGTAAAAATGCAGAGGGATTTGGATACCAAGCCAGTCTGGAGGAGGCCTGGGATTCGTAGTCGCTGTCGTCGAGTCGACGAAGGCGACAATAGGGGTTATATATATAAAATACGGTTAGAACTGGTTATAACTGGAGGAGGATTATAACTGGTTATAACTAGTTAAAACTGGTGGAGGGTTATAACTGGAGGAGGGTTATAACTGGAGGAGGATTATAACTGGTTATAACTAGTTAAAACTCGAGGAGGGTTATAACTGGTTAAAGGTGGATATGATGGGTTATAACTGGAGGAGGGTTATAACTGGAGGAGGGTTATAACTGGTTATAACTGGAGGAGGGTTATAACTGGTTATGACTGGAGGAGGGTTATAACTGGTTATGACCGGAGGAGGGTTATAACTGGTTATAACTGGTTATGACTGGAGGAGGGTTATAACTGGTTATAACTGGTTATGACCGGAGGAGGGTTATAACTGGTTATGACTGGAGGAGGGTTATAACTGGTTATGACTGGAGGAGGGTTATAACTGGTTATGACTGGAGGAGGGTTATAACTGGTTATGACCGGAGGAGGGTTATAACTGGTTATGACCGGAGGAGGGTTATAACTGGTTATGACTGGAGGAGGGTTATAACTGGTTATAACTGGTTATGACTGGAGGAGGGTTATAACTGGTTATAACTGGTTATGACTGGAGGAGGGTTATAACTGGAGGAGGGTTATAACTGGTTATGACCGGAGGAGGGTTATAACTGGTTATGACTGGAGGAGGGTTATAACTGGTTATGACTGGAGGAGGGTTATAACTGGTTATAACTGGTTATGACTGGAGGAGGGTTATAACTGGTTATAACCGGAGGAGGGTTATAACTGGTTATGACTGGAGGAGGGTTATAACTGGTTATGACTGGAGGAGGGTTATAACTGGTTATAACTGGTTATAACTGGTTATAACTGGTTATGACTGGAGGAGGGTTATAACTGGTTATAACTGGTTATAACTGGTTATAACTGGTTATAACTGGTTATGACCGGAGGAGGGTTATAACTGGTTATAACTGGAGGAGGGTTATAACTGGTTATGACCGGAGGAGGGTTATAACTGGTTATAACTGGTTATAACTGGTTATGACTGGAGGAGGGTTATAACTGGTTATGACTGGAGGAGGGTTATAACTGGTTATGACTGGAGGAGGGTTATAACTGGTTATGACCGGAGGAGGGTTATAACTGGTTATAACTGGAGGAGGGTTATAACTGGTTATAACTGGTTATGACCGGAGGAGGGTTATAACTGGAGAAGCGTTATCATATGAGGCGGTGTATTGCTGCAGTAGAACTTAAATGCCAGTCTCTCTTGGGATTGGGACTGAAAAAGACCTTGCAAAAGAGACTGGTAGAAGCAGGCTAATAGCGTGCAGCTGTGTGCATTATGACCATTTAGTCTGCTCACATTTTAAATAACTGATTCCTGATCTGCAAAGATGACATGCAGCAGCCGACATATCGGTAGCATGTATCAATAATGGACAAGTTGGATTTATTTGTTTTTGGAACATAAATCCAAGATCATATTATCGCAAAATGAGTGAACCCCACGTGGCGTGGAGCGGACCCCCAGCTGTAGCCCACCACGGAGCCTGGCTGTTCCTATGAATCATACTCTGCTTGTTCTGCTCGTTCATGGATGGGGAGGTTCATCGTGACTCCTATATAAAAAGCCTCCACGCAGCAGCCCAGCCGTACGTGTGTTTAAAACACGCCCTACTGCGTTTTGCAGGACGCAGGCGGAGATGGCGCACACGTGCCGCGGGACCATCAACCTGGCCACGGCGCACATCGACACGGAGGACGCCTGCAACATCGTGCTGAGCAGCGGGGGGCGCACGTACCACCTGAAGGCCAGCACGGAGGTGGAGCGCCAGAGATGGGTCACAGCCCTAGAGCTGGCCAAGGCTAAAGCCATCCGCATGATGAATGACCAGTCAGGTAATGGAGTCTGGGAGTCTGTTTAGTCTGTCGTTGGATAACATGTCTGCCTTTGCTCTCTGTGTATGCTTTGAAGCCGTGGAGGACATGTGCAATGAGGTCTCTTCGGTGGGTGTAGAAGATGTGTTAACTCTGTATTTGGTTCATACTGATGTGTTAACTGTACATCATACTGGTGTACTTTTGTAGATGTTTAACCTGGGGTCTCTCCCAGCCCATGGGCCTGCACGTTGTGAGCAGGAGCGGGCTCTAGAGGAACTATTTATGTTTGTTTGGTGGCCTTCAGTGTTTGAACTCAGTTTACTATATTTAGACTGAAAGTAATTGCATTGTATGAAGCAAGAGTTGAGCGACTATTTGGTTATCCAAACTATCTGAATGGTTGTTTTCTGAAATGTGTGTGCATTTAGTACATGACTTTCCTCCATGTAAGCCTGACTTGTGTTTGTTTTGTTTAGCTCAGAGGAGCTATAGATCACATTCTGAAGGCTCCTTTCAAGACAAAAGGCTCTGTGGTCGACTCTGTGTAGAAACTAGGGTGAACACAGGACAATAAATCTCAATTTCATGACCAGTGTAGAGGTTTAGATATTGATTTCACAATATCTACCCGCTCTATTGAGGAATACTGCCTCCCCGTCTGCTCACCCACACACACCAGTATGGACCCCCCCCACCCTAATCATCATGTTACTGGCCTCTGTCGCGCTATAGGGCTTTTTCTATGTAGCTCTGACAACTGAAGGGTAGGTGCTAGTTCAATTCCCAATGTTAGAGCGAGAGATAGACAGAGAGAGAGAGGGAGAGAGGGGGAATAGTTTCAATACATTCATTTCACTGTGTGAACAAGATGGGTGTAGTACCTACTCTCATAAACAGTACATCTCATCCCTTTTCTCCTTCCTAGCTGGCCAGGTCTGACCGTCTAATTGGCCACTTGGCCAGTCAGCCAGTCAGCCAGTCAGTCAGGGGCCTGACATGGCCAGTCAGCCAGTCAGTCAGCCAGCTAGCCAGGGGCCTTACATGGCCAGTCAGCCAGTCAGCCAGGGGTCTGCCAGGGCCAGTGGGGCCAGTGGTTCTGAGCCCTCTGGAATGCACAATAATGTTGTAACAGTGTTGTTGATCCATCCCTATTGGCCATAGCAGAGAGAGCCGGGTCTTTTCATTTCAAAACAGGTTTAAATGCCATGAGATGTAGGCTCTTGTTGTTCACACTTTACATTGGGCTCTACCTACACTTGTGCTGGATATATCTTATCTTCTTTCCCATAGTTTGATGAAGAGATAGGACATTCACTTTACATTGGGCTCTACCTACGCTTGTGCTGGGTATGTCTTACCTTCTTTCCCATATCTTGATAAAGAGATAGGACATGCCTTGTCAGACCAACACAAGCTCCAGGCTCCCTTTCCTCTATGAAAGTACTGTATATTTAGACCATTTCAAAAAGTTGATCCCTGAGCAAGGCAGCAGCTAACCCCACCAACTAAATGGGCTGGTTGTAACTTTACAAAACTTTACAAAGTGTGTGTGTGTGTGTGTGTTTGAATGATGCGTGGCATTGTGAATGAATGAAGACTAATGGCTAATTCATCCTATCTTCATCCACCCTTATAGGGTTTACAGTTTTCTCCTTCATCACTTGTTCCTCTTATCTCTTTCACAGGCCTCCCGTTGACATGTTCAGACCTACAGACTCAGACTCAGAATAATCTATCCCCGTTCTTTATTTGATTAACATGTTCTGGTTCAGACTGATCCATCCCTGTTCTGTATTTGATTAACATGTTCTGGTTCAGACTGACCGTTCTCTATTTGATTAACATGTTCTGGTTCACACTGATCGATCCCGTTCATGTCCTGGTTCTGATCCCCGCTCTGTTATATAAAACTAAAACAAATAGCCACTAAAGTCAGGCATGACTACAGGGATCACTGCTGTTTTAACTGGTAAGGTGGCTTGATGAATGTTTACTTTGCTTTGCTTCACATGGACAGCAGGTGGCAGTGTGTCCCTGTGTCCAGTCGCATCCTTATGAAACCTGTGAAATGCCATCTCTGTAGTATTTTAGTCATGCATAAAAAGGAATGATTTTAAGGTAATTGTGGAATCTGGATCTGATACATTTCCATGTTTCCATCCTTCAAAATGCTTATCCCTTAAATATAATATGGCCATTGAGGAAATAGATTGTTGCGTCTTCTTTGTGGTTCTGAGGGTTAATGGTTAACTTATCCTAAGGATTAATTCATTGTAATGGAGTCTTTAAAGTGGTATTTGTGTGTTGTGGTATTACATAAAGAGCCCTGCCCTGTATATCGTATCACACAGTCTGCTGGGTGCTATTGGGTCGTGCACTCACTGATGATGTCAATCTGGGAGAATCCCAAATAATTGTAAATCTGCACAGAATGTGATTGTGATTGATAAGGGTTCCTGTTTGATTTGGCTTTTTTTTTTTCATCTACCCTCCACATCTCTCCTCCACGTCCGTCCCCCCCCCCCCCCCACCCCTCAACTTCTCTTGTCTACTGTCTCACTCCCACCCACATTCACTCAATTGGAATCCCTCCTCTCTCTCTCTCTCTCACTTGCTCACTCTCTCTCTCCCTCTCCCTCTCTCCCCTCTCTCCCTCCACCAGTCAAAGCGTTTACGTCGCTTCTGGTCCAGTGGTGTTTCAGTTGTGAATGGATGACCTTCTTTCGGTTGCTCCAACTTAATCTGCGTGTCTTTGAGTGTTATGCTTCTCAAGCACTTGGTCTGCTGGAGAGAGGAAGAAAAATCTCTAGAGTGACCAGTCTTCTCTCATGTAGGGAGAGTGTAAGTACATGTTTATTTTGTATTGATCTTATTTGGTGGTGTGTGTGTGTGTGTGTGTGTGTGTGTGTGTGTGTGTGTGTGTGTGTGTGTGTGTGTGTGTGTGTGTGTGTGTGTGTGTGTGTGAGAGATTTAACCATGATTCAGTGTTGAGGCTTTCTTTTGTCTGTTCTGGGACAAAGATACAGACTTTAGGTTTTATAGGCTGTGATTATTTTATCTAATAATACCATATTGAGGAGCAGAATCTTAAAGGATCAATGAGAAATATGATATGACCATCATCTCAAAAGCCTTTGACCGCCGATGCGAACATCGAGAGCGTCTTTAATGCTTGTCTGGATTTTAATATCACATTAACAATATTTAATTGACAGCATAGCAGACCGTGTGTGTGTGTGTGTGTGTGTGTGTGTGTGTGTGTGTGTGTGTGTGTGTGTGTGTGTGTGTGTGTGTGAGACTGAATGAGAATAATGTATTTCCTATAAAATATGCCAACCATCTATTTAAAGACAGATATTTTTAACTATTTTAGCTATTTATCAGTCAAAAACATCTCCCTCTGCGTCTGGCAACATACATCATCCTCCCTTCTGTCCCTCTGATACAAACCGTTCAGCCCCTCACCGCTCACCTGTTCTACTGGCACTGAAAGCTCCTCCTTAATGTACCTCCCACTGGTTCATTCTGGTTGAATGTTACCAAATGTAATGTTTCTCCATGACATGG
Source organism: Gadus macrocephalus (assembly GCF_031168955.1). Taxonomy (NCBI): domain Eukaryota; kingdom Metazoa; phylum Chordata; class Actinopteri; order Gadiformes; family Gadidae; genus Gadus; species Gadus macrocephalus. Next base: position 19,608,827 of record NC_082387.1, read on the forward strand.
AATATAGCAATTTATCCACGACTCAATCGATCCAGGAAATCATTCTAATTCTCTAATTCAGTTACGTGTCAGCCGACCAATCACAATGAGAAGACAGACCACGTTAAATCACGATATACCTGACTCATATTTCATACGATTGAAAACCAACATAGTTTTTGTTTTATTTGCAGAATAATATTCAGAAGATGTCTTTACTACCCATGTTATAGACATCGTTTCTTCATAGTTGCTCTGGTTTTGTCTGTCGGTCTTTGTGTAATCCAATCACATGTGCGTGAAATGCAACAGTTCCTCCCTCCCTGTGAGAGGCTGAGTGGGATGGGACATTTCTTTGGTTGAGCTAAATCTTTGAAAAGGTCTGTTCGACCTTTACTTCTGAAGTACAGCACCTTTTAACAAAGCCCAATAGAAAAGTGTTGTATGCATAATATGAATCACTTCAACAGAATGTTAAGCAAATCCAGGAAGTGGATATGAAATTGGATCCCTCCAGCTTGGTGGTAGTAGTACATACATCACTATGGTCAAGCAGACATAACAATGAGTAACGCCAGCAGTAGGCTCACTATCACCATAACCTTCCTAATGATTCCATCCATCCCTCAGGTGCCTCTAAGGACTTGTTTAAACCTGGCATCAGCCTACAGAAGCAGGCTAGGTGATGAGTGTCCTCAGCCACTGCCATTCCAATTTCCTTGCTGGATGCCTCTGTTTCTCTGCTGGCCAGTGGAATGGGGTTCTTTAATGGAAAAAGTAGCCCACCGCGTTATGTAGTCAGGCTAACGTGCGGTCGACTTTGACCGCCAGACGGTTAGCATTAGCATTAGCAACCTAACCTAGCCCTGTGTTGGTTAGGTTCCTCGTTGGTTTTGGAGAGATCAGATATCAGATATCAAAAACTTTTCGCTATTTGATCCCTTTGTAAGCTATCAGGTCATCAGCACCTCACACATTCTCACTTACATTTCATAATTTTCTTCTTGTTTTTTTTCATCGTTTTTTTTTGTGTGTGTGTGTGTGTGTGTGTGTGTGTGTGTGTGTGTGTGTGTGTGTGTGTGTGTGTGTGTGTGTGTGTGTGTGTGTGTGTGTGTGTGTGTGTGTGTGTGTGTGTGTGTGTGTGTGATGTGGTGCTGTTCATTTGAAGCTTTGCTGTCACACACTGAGGGTGACCTTTCTGATCTCACACATTCTATTTATAAAACGCAATGAGCTCCCAGATCCAGTCCACACTATGTCTGTCTGTCAATGTACACACTTTACCAGATAGTAAGGCAGAGACGGGTTTACCGGTTCTTGAGTGACTTATTGATGTGTAAAATGTTACATTGACTCCAACACACTATCCATCAAAGCATCCATCGTACCAGCTCACTGGAGGGAAGAAGCACATGCTGCATTCATGGAGTAAAGATGTGAGAGGATGAATAGCTTTTCAATATTGTGTGTGTGTGTGTGTGTGTGTGTGTGTGTGTGTGTGTGTGTGTGTGTGTGTGTGTGTGTGTGTGTGTGTGTGTGTGTGTGTGTGTGTGTGTGTGTGTGTGTAATCCTCTATGTGCTTGCATAGTAGAGTCTATGTGTGTGTGTATATAAGGGCGTTGTCTTGCTTGTTGCTGTTTATGTGTGTGTGTGTGTGTGTGTGTGTGTTTGTTTCCATGAAAAGCCTGTGATGGGTTGTGGTGGCGGTGAAGTCAGAGAGTCAGTGTGAGAGAACTCACCACACTGGGGCCGTTGTGATCAGGGGATTGTAGCCCCTCAGTGTGAGGTCATCATACGCAGCCTGGTTGATGACAGAACATTTGAAACAGTCTTTACTGTTTCAAGTCCATTGTTTCTTAGGCAGATATCTCTCCCTCTACCTCACTCTCTCTCTATCTTACTCTCTCTCTATCTGTCTGTCTTTCCGCTTTCCGTCTGTCTGCCTAGTTATGCTGGTGCTGTACGGATGGTTTATGCTAGGTGTGCTGATTCCATAAGGGAGGTTTATGCTAGCTGTGCTTAAGCTATAAGGGGGGTTTATGCTAGCTGTGCTGATGCTATACGGGTGGTCTACGCTAGCCGTGCTGATGCTACACAGGTTATTTATGCTAGCTGTGCTGTCGTGATGATGGTGTTTGCTTGCTATACAGGTTTTCGATGATTGGCTCCTCTAATTGGATCACTGTTCCATGACTTATCTTCTTCATTAACTGTTAGATGCTGCTGATTAGTCTCTCTCTCTCTCTCTCTCTCTCTCTCTCTCTCTCTCTCTCTCTCTCTCTCTCTCTCTCTCTCTCTCTCTCTCTCTCTCTCTCTCTCTCTCTCTCTCTCTCTCTCTCTCTCTCTCTTATTTATGCCTTTATTTTTATATATATATATATATATATATATATATATATATATATATTCATATATTACCGATGTTGGTTTTTAACGAGATGGCTCCCAGCATTGTGGTCAACTGCTGCAATAAAACTCGGCTCTGCACGACCATAACATCAAGTATTGTATTAGCATGAACCTGCATGCTTTAAGGCAGTGCACGAGGAAGAGACAGGAAGCAATTATCTCAACTCTTATGTTGGTGATTAATGAAGATGCCTCACCTTTTGAATCGGTGACTTACCACAAGACCACCACTGGATGAATGCTTAACCATTAAGAGATGGTATTCAATTGAGAATACGCTGTCCCAGTATATCCATAATCACCCTGGAAGCTGTTTCTGCTTCTGCTAGCCACACCCTGGGGGACCTCTTCCAGCCTGAAGCCCAAAGCACATTATCTTCTGTCACATGCTGCCTGTTACCTAGCCTACTGGGCAGCCATGCTGTCACCGTCCACAGGCTGTGATGAATCTGCTGTGAAGTCCTGTAGACCGTGGCATTGTTATAATGGACTAGATCACGTGGTTTATACTCCTGGATGGTCAATGTTAATGTAGAATGTAATCCCGTATAGTCAGAACCTCATAACAGATAATGGGACCTTTAGAATGCGTGACGGTATTTTATTCATAATCTTCACTCTTAAGAAGGTATGGGCAACTTATCCATTCATGTATTCATCTAGCCAACATCCACTTCAGTGGTTTAGGGGTGAACTGGAAAGTGCACTACAACGATCACTTATGTAGAGGAGGAACACAGAATGTGTGATGGAGCCAGTGTTGGACAGTAACCAGTGTTTATTAGAACCAGCTGTAGCCTGTGTGGGGGTCCACAGTGTTGGCGCAGGGGGTCCCAGAGAGGGCTGGGTGCGGAGACAGTGAGCTGTGGGTCGCTGTGCCACGTGGTTCCTGTCCTCCCTCCTGCCTCCACGGTGGCTCGGTGCTCCCTGTAGACTAGGGACATGTCCAGCATCCCGCTATGCTCAGAGTGCTCACTGTGCTCTCTCTCTCAGCCTACGGTCCCTATACTGGGGACCACAGAGGGACGCCATTTGATTGATTTGATTCATTCGTTAATTCATTAAACCTTCATTTACTCAATCAATCAATCCTAATTAAGTCCTTCATTGATTTGTAAGCAAAGGAGGTAACTCATTGATGAGGAAAACTATAAGCACTAAACTGCTATCGAAGATTTTCCCATGTTGAGCAGCAGTGTAGCCTTCTCCTCCAGGATGCTTCACTGAAATAGTTAACATATGCTGCGAAGCCAGGAAGAGCAAAAGGACCCTGGTGTTGTTTGGAAGAAGCAGTGCATTCTGGTCTTGTGTTTGGATGACTGCTGGGTGCAGAGTCCTATCTACTCTCTCTCTCTCTCTCTCTCTCTCTCTCTCTCTCTCCCTCTCCCTCTCCCTCTCCCTCTCTCTCTCTCTCTCTCTCTCTCTCTCTCTCTCTCTCTCTCTCTCTCTCTCTCTCTCCACTCTAATCGGCGCTGCGTTGAGAGATGTGTGTGGCGGTGGATTGTAAATGTGCCCAGCGCTGTGCGAGAACGTGAGCGACTGGGCGGTCTGTGTGGGGCTGTTTGGAAGGGAGAGACGAATGAGAGCGAGAGAGAGATGAGATCCATGTGAAGGAGGGGGTCTGCATCCTGCGCTGTGTACATATATACATTTATATATGTATATATGTGTATATATGTGTGCATCGATGTATAGCGTTGTAGCTTTAAGGGGAGAGTGGTAGCGTGCATGGCTGCTGCAATGCCGAACAAGGAGGCTGCCGGTGCCCCCGACAGGACGAGGTAGCATCCCCCGACGGGAGGGGGCGGGAGGGGGACAGGCGGGGGAGGGAGACGGGCGGGGGGGGGGGGTTGCCAGCCTGCGGACGGCAGGGCGAGGAGGGGGATGAAGGTCCGGGGCTGCTGGGAGCCGGGGACGGTCCGGGGCTCCATGGGCTGCTCGGCCTGCCTGAGCAAACTGAAGCAGGGTCAGTACAGTCCAGCTCTCTACCGGGGGAGGGGGGGGGATTCCCCGCATCCCACCGCCGCCCCCCCCCCCCACTCTCCCTCTTCCTCCTCTTCCTCCATGTGTCCATGCTCCAGATAGCTGCTGTCTCTCTCTCTCTCTCTCTCTCTCTCTCTCTCTCTCTCTCTCTCTCTCTCTCTCTCTCTCTCTCTCTCTCTCTCTCTCTCTCTCTCTCTCTCTCTCTCTCTCTCTCTCTCTCTCTCTCTCTCTCTCTCTCTCTCTCTCTTCATCCCCATCTCGTCCCTTTCATCTGCCGCTGCTCCGCCGTCCGCTACGCTAACAGAAGCGCTCTGTTCCATGTGTCTGTCTGCCGCTCTCGTCTCTCTTCTCTCTGCTCCCCGCATGCTACCACCCCCTCCTCTCCTTTGGTCACTGTGTCCATTTCCCCGCTCTCTTGTGTGCCGATTGCGCCACCTTTCCTTTGCATATGAATGAGGTCTGAAGTGCCGACCGCCTGTGAGTTCAGACGTGTTCCTGTATGACTGTAGCAGCACAAGATCACCTCGCTGTGATGAGCTGGTCTACTACGTCAACCGTTTGTGCTGTAGTAATCGAATGAAGCGGCCACAATATACTATTGGTTTGGTTTTCAAATGAATGGACGGAAATGCATTATCAATTTATGAATAAAGCCAGACCCCGCACAGCATGAGGTGAGATAGTGAGAGTAAGAATCTTCCATTGGTTAATGAACAAGGTTCCCAGTCTCCAGACATTGATAAAGGATTGTGCTTTTCTTGTGATTGATTTTCTGTGTTTCTTTCTTTGTTCCAGCAGTAGTGCTTTCATTTACAGGAAATAGACCATACTCATTTCCTTGGATTGTGTGTGTTAGTGTGTGTGACTCAGAGTGCCCCAATACCCAAGTAACACATTCAAGTATTCCCAGACTGAGGATAGTCATGTCTGTATCCTTCCTCCTAACGTCTCAGGGCTAAAGATTCTGTGTTTTTTGTTTGATCTAGTTATTAAATGCATAAGCTGTAGCTTGCTTCTATAAGCTTTGGTTAGGTCCGGGTTGGGTTTTGGTTCTCCAGGTTGTGGTTTGGTTCTTTACGATGTGGTTTGGTTCTCCAGGCTGTGGTTATGTTCAATAATATGTGATTTGGTTCTCCAGGCTGTGGTTTGGTTCTCCAGGCTGTGGTTATGTTCAATAATATGTGATTTGGTTCTCCAGGCTGTGGTTTGGTTCTCTAGGTTGTGGTTTGGTTATATAGCCTGTGGTTTGGTTCTATAAGTGGTTTGGTTATAGAAGCTGTGATTAGGTTCTTTAGGCTGTGGTTTGGTTCTTTAGGCTGTAATTTGGTTCTCTAGGCTGTGGTTTGGTTCTTTAGGCTGTGGTTTGGTTCTATAGGCTGTGCTTTAAGTCTATCAGCTGTGATTCTGTGCTTTAGACATAGGTATGGACTGCGATTTGGTGCTGGGGCTAAACGAGATAGTTAATTCAGCTCTTGATTATTTTAGTCAAACATGCCTTCTCTGCCATTGGTGCATCTCAGGGGAGCCATTTGGCAATTACTGGTAAGGATGACTCCTCTATTCCCCAGGCTGGGGAGCAAAACTCTTCATCTTGTGTCTTCTTTCTGCTTATTATTCTCTGTTCCTTTTGGCTGATCAGCCGTCTCCTCCTCTGTTAGCCTCAACAACAGAAGATACCTGAGGATTCTGTCTGTAAGAGAACATTGTTCTAAAACAATGTGTCTCTGGCTCTATTTACATCTATGTACCATGTCTCATCCATTGGAAAATAACTCACTTCACTAGGTTTAAAATCAGGGTTCCTAACGTCTGCTTGGGGCTTCAGTGTGTTTTCTCTCTGGGTTGATCATTTAATTATTAAAGTGAGTCCTCAAGAATATGCATCAACAAAATTATCACAATTGGCTTTGTGTTTGTAATCATTTTAATTATTTGGTTCATAATAAAATGGGAAACTGGCTGCTAAATAATCTGTGTTGGTTTGGGAGGTGGGAGGAGTCATACTCTCGGGATTAATTCATGATTTGTGTTTCTTTTTCTCCGTTATCTGATAATTATGTTAATATAGATCAGGTTGTTTTGTAATATTTTATTAATGGATATATAAATGGCTTTGTGCATTGGAATAAGCAATTAATCTAGGACAGATTCAGCCCTTCCTCTCCCATGCTGATAATATTAATGTTCCCCAAAATGACTCCCATCGAATGGCTTAAGAAATGTGTTTTCAATTTAGTTTTTGTCCATAAAGTGCTGACACTCAATAGTACAGAATGCGGAATCAATATACCTAATATTCATTGTACCAACACTCATACTTAAGGGTTATGTACACATTTAAATAGAAGTGGTTCACCCCTCTGCTCAGCAAACTGGTCTGTAAATCAGTTGCATATGAATTACAGATCAACCTAACTCTTGATTTATGGTTTTAGGGAAGGGGTTGTACACATGTAAGGCTACTTTTAAAGGATTTGATGACCAAGCTAGGGAACAAACCATGCAATACTCTAATAATATACGCCATTACATATCCTACATTTTGTTGACTCTCAAAAGCTAGAGAAGAGCCAAGCTAGAAAGTTTGGAAAGTATGAAAAAGAGTATTGCTATTACATTGGCGGTCAGCACGTACTCACCTCTAAGCAATCACTGAAGGCTACGGAGATGGGCCCCTGTATTGAGGAGCTTCCCATCAGAGGGGCTCTTCAAGCTCGTAGCAAATCTGGGATTTCTAAAGCCTGGGCGTCTGGCTACTCAGGATTACTTAAACATCTCTCCCTTCTTTCCCAAGATCAGATTTTATACAGTGGGAGCTTTTTCACAAGGTCGTGGTCTGTGAGGACCCAGTGCCAACGTTGGTCTGTCAGGGCTAGAGCAGGCCGATTAATCGATTTTTAATCGTAATTCGAATTTATGTAGTAGGACGATTTCTAAAAAAGAAAATCCATTATAAAAAAAAGATTCTTTGCCTAAAGTCTGTGGCAACTGAAAGCAGCAGCAGAACACATTCATTCCATCATCTTAAACTGAGGCACGCAGCAGAGTGGGAGATGTGTTATTTATTTTGCTTTTATTAATCATTGCGATTGCTCAAATAGAATCCAAACTTGCAAAATATTTACATTGATCATTTATAGAAAAATAAATCTATTAAAATCGATAATCTGGTTTGGTTGAAAGAAATCTGAGATTTTATATTTAGACAAAATCGCCCAGCTCTATTCAGGGCCGAGGTTTTTCTGTCAGACCCCGGGACCCAGGGTGGACTGTCAGGTCCAGGGAGGTCTATCAGGTCTTTGAGGGGCCCAGGGAGCTCTGTCAGGGACCAGGGAGGTCTGTCATGGCCAAGAAAAGCCCTCTCTCCGCTGCTCTGGCAGCACATCCCTAGGGGCCGCTGTGGAGCCGGATGGCGGTATAGGATTCTATAGCAGTCACAGCCCTGCTGCTCGCCCAATTATAACGCCTCCTCACGCTGTCTCTCTCCTCTCTGCTACTGTCAATCGCTTGCACTTTCTCTCTGCCTTGAGACACACACACACACACACACACACACACACACACACACACACACACACACACACACACACACACACACACACACACACACACACACACACACACACACACACACACACACAATGAGGAAATGAGGAAAGCTTGGTGCCAAGTTTGAGGACGGGATACGCGTATGGAAATCTTGATGGGCTGGTTGGTCGACTCTCGGGGACCAGGGAGAGCCCCTGCCCTGTTGATAATCAGAGGGTCGCTGGTTCCATCCCTTGGCTCCTCCTGTCAGAATGTGTCCAGTGTCTTTTATCAGCCCACTAACAGCTGACTCGGTGTGGTTTACACTCTCTCCAGCAGAGCTGGCTGGAGCCAGAGTGGGAATGAAAGCATGCATTTGTTCAGGATTTTTTGTGCAACTCGAACCTTTTTCTAACCCTCTTCACAGTCATTTCATCACTACAGTAAGCCCGCGTGGTCGAGGTGGAGAAGGAGCATAACGTGGAAGAGCAGATAGTGATGGGGATGGTGTTCGCTGCCAGCTGTGGGGGGTGGGGGGGGGGGGTTGCCCTTGAAGAAGGAATGAAGTTGCAGCGGGCTCTGTAACAATGGGTGTATGAATGAACATGGATACAAAAAAATATATATAATAGAAGAAACCAATGATCCTGTGAAGGAAAGAGTTCCTCTTAGTACGCCCTGGTTCATGTCACGGGGCATCTCTAAGTGGCCCTCCGACATGCTCTACTCCCCTGCTATACACCTGATCAATGACACCACACCGTCCTGAATCATTAAGGCTTATGAATGATCTGCAGCGACTCCCATAAGTGCTGTCCACCATGAACAGAGCAGGTGATCCATGGGCGGCCCGGAGCCGCCGAGGACCGTCCCATCATCGGCTGAGAGAAGGAGATGAAGTATTGGTCCTGCAGCGTTTATTCTTCACCATGTGTTGAATACACATCTGTAGGTAGGATACCTTTAGCAATACTGTCAAATCCTTTTGAACAAATTGACACTGGATTTTGACACCCACGTTTTCAACGGAGCTGCATTCAATAGATCAGAGTTCAGCCTTTTTCATGGCATCGTGCTTTAACACACTCTAAATGATATCTCTCTTTCTCTCTCTCTCTATCTCCTGTGCCACAGACAGTGTGTCTCTCTCTCTTTTCTCTCCCTTTCTCTCTTTTGCTCTTTCGCTCTTTCTCTCAGTCTCTGCTGAACTAGCCCTAGCTTTAGATGTGATCAGTACACAGTTGGTCACGGGGAACATGGAGGCCATCTCTGGTTCAGTTTGTCGTGTCCCCTGTGAACGCCTTGGGGGGGGTCAGTTTTTTTTTGTTCTCTCCATCAGCATTCAGCCTGTTGTCTTCTGCTCTGCTACATTCACTCTCTACGCAGCGCTACTGCCTTGAACCCATTTTGTTCATCTTTCTCTTCTATTTCGAAATGGTCTCCTTTATTTTCTATTATTCTTCCTTCAACTGTTTTGTATTGTATTGGTTACCCTGGAGACTCTTGTGATTGGTCTGCTGCTATTGTGGTATTTGATTGGTTGGTGCTAACCTCAGGTGATGGAGACTCTGGACAAAATAGATAATGGTGAGCCCTGGCCTCTTGTACCTTCTCCTCTCCCTCTTCCATCCCTGCTTCCCCTCCTCTTCCCTCCTCACATTTCCTCCTCTTCCTCCTCCTCCTTCTCCTTCTCTTTCTCCTTCATCTCCCCCTCCTTCTCCTCTTGCTCCTCCTCCTCCTCTCCCAGATGTCTGACGGCTGTACTGTTCAGATTTATGACGGATTTATGTCTTTCTGGTGCTTAGCTATTTCTGGGTCATCCATGTAATAAGTTTATTCTGGACCTTTTCACATGTGGAATGTTGTGACAGCAATATTCGGTACACACACACACACACACACACACACACACACACACACACACACACACACACACACACACACACACACACACACACACACACACACACACACACACACACACACACACACACACACACACACACACACACACACACACTGCTGTCTGGTAGCTTTTCTCTGAAAAACTCTTTTGAATTTAGAGAGTAGACTTAAAAGACTGGCAGACCAGATGTCTTATTATTCCATGTATTCTTATTATTTACTACAGCCAGCAGATGAGCCCTTCTGTGGGACTTCTCAGATCAACCTCCATAGTGGGACATGAGGTTGACTATTTCCATCTTAGCAGACAAGATGGAAATAGTTTTTCTCCACGTTGAACCTTCACTGGAAGAGTAAACAAATGGATCTTCTGATGGGGGGCTGTTAGGGTCCGCTCTGGGTACAAGGGCCCCTGTGATGCTAGTGGTACGACTGTATGACTGAGCCCAGGGGCTAACTCACACCAGGGGAGATGTCACATGGGCAGTCGTCCTTTATGGTGGATCACTGCAACCCTAGACATGCATCCATAAACACATAAACACGTGCACCCTCTTCAATGGACTGGTTCTTCCAGTGAGTGTTAGATTGTTTAGTGATAGAGCGTGTTTAATCCAGTTTGGCTGATAAACAACAGATCAGCATTTAGATAGATAGGGAAGAAGTGGGAAAGATCCGTTTGATCCACTGAGTCTGAGGAAAGATGGTGTTCAGGGTGTTCAGTAGGACCTTCTGGTAAAGAACTTTATGCACTGAAGACTTTTACTCAACATCCAAACCAGCTGCTTCAGCTAGCTAGATCGATCGATCGATCGATCGATCGATAGATAGATAGATAGATAGATAGATAGATAGATAGATAGATAGATAGATAGATAGATAGATAGATAGATAGACATGCTCGGCTCAGAGATTTAGAATAGCACCAATGTGAAGTAGACCTGTGTTCTGTCTGTATATATTTTATAACCTACACTATATTCTGTCGGTCGAATCGGGTGTAGCAGTGGCTTATGCCACAAGGCACCTCTGACGCCCGGACACATCGGGAAGATGTGGAAACCGGTTGACTGCAGTTTGTAAAAGGCCACATGCAGAGCACGTGAATAAGAGGAGCTGGGTTGGGGGAGACCTTGCAAAGCTGGTAGGCACATGTTAGTCTCACTCTGGAACGTTTATCCTTCACATGCCAGTCGCACTCTGGAACTTTTAGACCCTCACATGCTAGTTTCATTCTGGGACATTAAACCCTCACATGCTAGTTTCACTCCTGATCGTTTAACCCTCACATGCTAGTCTCACTCCTGAACGTTTAACCCTCACATGCTAGTCTCACTCTGGAACGTTTAAACCTCACACGAAGGCCCCGGTTGCATCATTCTTCTTTCCGCTGACTGAAGGTTTTAAGGAGCTGGATCCTGTGTTTCAGCGTATTTGTGTTTGTGTGTAATTCTGTTCCTTTGTCTCCCTGCGTATTTGTGCGTCCCTTCATAAAATGTAGAAGCGAGACTAGAGGGGACTGACTCCGAGTAACCTCTCCACTCGTCACATGACCAAACAGCTGCAGGGCAGGAAGCCAATGGCCATGAGGCGCCGTCCCCGTGCCTGCAAACACATTCATGCATTCATCAATTCTGCTTCCTTCCTTCCATAGCCTTCCCTTATGCTACCTGATGCAGTGCTTGTAATAATTCAATTATTGAGACATTGACAGTGGTATCGGATCTGAGTCGATCAGTGCTATAGAGAATGTTATTTTAAACACAGATCTGATACCAAAGGCTATGTTTAAATCTATCCTTGGATTCTCAGCTTCTTTACAGAAATAAGTCCTTAAGATAGCAGCCTGTAAGAGATATATTTTTTATTTAATGCTTAGAGTCTTGTGCTCCTAGTTTTTGTGAAGTCTTCAATATTTTAGGTTAGTTAGTAGTGTTCAGTAAAACCAATTGATCATAACGACACTGTATCGATCGATACAGATTATTTATTTTTTTATTCCAATAGTGTATGACTCGACGATACACCGGCCTCTTGCTCCAGTCAACCAACCTACGATAGATAGCCAGTCAGGAGTACTTCCATCAATGCTCTTTTTGAAAGAATTACGCTACAATAAAATAGCATGTACTTCTCTTATATAATGTTGGCTGTCCATCTGTATCAATAGAATGCTATTCTGGCTGCAGCTCTACGTCAGTAATGAGTTATTAACGATATGAATAAGCAGGGTTTAAAGTGACATAAGATTGGTATTGGAATCAAGAAACAGTCTTATATTGAGGAATAATCAACCATTAATAATCAACTGGATTGTTGCCCCGTGTGTTGGACACACATTGAGAATACGTTGTAGGAGGGAGAGTGGCATATGCATGTCAGCATATTATTCACTGGCATGTGGATTGTATTTCTAAATGATTACATTGTCCATCTCTTTGGTATCACCGAAATATTGAGTCGATAGTGATGTGTGGCCCTCACCACATCCAGCAGCAGCATATCTGACCTCTGACCTCTGCCCTCTTCCAGATGATTCCGGTGATGATGAGCCCACATCGCAGTCGGACCGCAGTGAGATCCAGGGCACGCTGAAGACGCTGGTCAGCAAGCTGGATGACCTCAGCACCTGCAACGACCTGATCGCCAAGCACGGCGCAGCGCTACAGCGATCGCTCAGCGAGCTCGAGGGACTCCGGGTGCCCGTGGACGGCGGGGAGAAGATCAAGGCCGTCAACGAGCGCGCCACCCTCTTCCGCATCACCTCCAATGCTATGATCAACGTGAGTCCGCTCAGATCTAGAGCCTCCTCCACCCTCTTCCGCATCACCTCCAATGCTATGATCAACGTGAGTCCGCTCAGATCTAGAGCCTCCTCCACCCTCTTCCGCATCACCTCCAATGCTATGATCAACGTGAGTCCGCTCAGATCTAGAGCCTCCTCCACCCTCTTCCGCATCACCTCCAATGCTATGATCAACGTGAGTCCGCTCAGATCTAGAGCCTCCTCCACCCTCTTCCGCATCACCTCCAATGCTATGATCAACGTGAGTCCGCTCAGATCTAGAGCCTCCTCCACCCTCTTCCGCAGCACCTCCAATGCTATGATCAACGTGAGTCCGCTCAGATCTAGAGCCTCCTCCACCCTCTTCCGCATCACCTCCAATGCTATGATCAACGTGAGTCCGCTCAGATCTAGAGCCTCCTCCACCCTCTTCCGCATCACCTCCAATGCTATGATCAACGTGAGTCCGCTCAGATCTAGAGCCTCCTCCACCCTCTTCCGCAGCACCTCCAATGCTATGATCAACGTGAGTCCGCTCAGATCTAGAGCCTCCTCCACCCTCTTCCGCATCACCTCCAATGCTATGATCAACGTGAGTCCGCTCAGATCTAGAGCCTCCTCCACCCTCTTCCGCAGCACCTCCAATGCTATGATCAACGTGAGTCCGCTCAGATCTAGAGCCTCCTCCACCCTCTTCCGCAGCACCTCCAATGCTATGATCAACGTGAGTCCGCTCAGATCTAGAGCCTCCTCCACCCTCTTCCGCAGCACCTCCAATGCTATGATCAACGTGAGTCCTCTCAGACCTCCAGAGGAGTCTCAGCCTTCTGGCTGATGAGGGAAACCTTACCAAAAGGACAGAACCAGAGTTTTAGATAAGGTAACTGTAATCTGCACTCTCAGATTGGCTCAAAGGGTCACCCAGTTCCTTTGTCGTATCAATTCAGATGAGCTTCAATGATACTAGGGTTACATTTTGTTGTTCAAGTATATTGGATCAGCGGTTTGTTAGCCATGGGCCACGGGGAAGAGTGAAGGTGCTGGAACAGTTACACTAGATCTAAAAGTGGGGCTGAGGACAGGAATAGTGTCATCCCTTCCCCCCTCCCCGAGAGCCTCCTAGGCAGGTCAGGAATGTGAGGCATCCCGACGCCGTTGCCCCTCTTTGCTGAGCCTGAGACAGACGGAGCTTCGAGGAGCTGCAGACAGGCTGACATACACCACACACCTACAAGGTTAGCCTGTCTGCATGGTTCCTATGTGGGGGTAATGCATGTTTGTTTTGTTAACGCTTTAATCAGGTTGAAACGCCCCCTTAATGGACAGGAGAGTTGGTTTAGAAGAGGGATTTGTTTTAGCCAAGTCTTGTTGCTAGCTTTGGTTAGAAATAAGCTTATTACAAATACTTACGCATATGTTTCCATATTTGCTAATTGAAAAATGAGTGTCTACGGCCAGTCTGTCAAGTCTGCTTGCCTGTCCAGGCCAGCGAGCCTGGACAGGCAAGCAGGGCACAGTGAACATGTAAGGACAATATCATGAGGTCTGGCTAACATAGACGGCTGATGAGATAACCCTGACACGGTATCTATAACACTCATTCTAGACGATACTTGGTCAAAATTTGTCATTCATACAGTGGTTCTAACCGATAACGTTTAGGTACATGCAACTTATTTTACGTTATATGAACTGCTTAAAGGTGCACTCATTTGTTGGTTTGACCACTAGATGGCAGATAGTAAATGGACAGTAGTTTCGTAACTCAAGCCGTGGCCCTTCGCGCCAGTGTCCTTCTGCATTGTCCTTAATCACAGTTCTTCAACGTGTGATAGAAATGTTTGCTACTCACAATGAAAAGTCCAAACAACGATAGTTAAATATAGTGGTTCTCGTAAGAGGTAATCACACAGCCTTTAAGAGTAAAAAGTAAATAATTTGGGCACTGTAGTCTACTTGAGTATCCAAAGTATAATGGGGGATGGAGAGGTGATGGACAGGGTCAACAGGGGGTGAATGGAGATTGAGGGGAGATGGATAAACCTTCTCTTACCTTGTGTTGGTCTGTCCGTGCTTGAGTTTGGCTTTGCGTTGCATGTAAAAAAAAAATTTTTTTACACTTGGGCACATCCCACATCACAAATACTTAATGCATTCTTGCATTCACTTGACCCCGACAGCTGTTACGACAGACATTTACGTAATGACTTATGCACGGGAGGAGTTGGGTAACCGGACTCAGACACCATGTATTCATTCACCGGAAGTAACAAGCAGGCTGGTTTTTTAGAAGCATCAGCAAAAGGAAAAGTGGAAGAATCAGGCTTTCTGGGGGGAGTTTCACATCAGGTTTGTGTGTGAGGAAGTGAGAAGCTACGTGCAGACTTCCTACAGACTTCCAGAGACATGTATGCTCTTTTGTGAATCACTTCTTGTGTTGACGCTGAAGGTAAGAGACAATGCTTTGAGCTTTGAAAACATTGCAAGATATTCATCAGATCATATCATTAATTAGATGTTTTGGCTGCAGTGCAGTTTGCCAGTTGGTCCAGTGTTACCAAACCCTTGAGTTAAGGCAGAATGGATTTAGGTAAATTTTCCACTTGGATTCAGATTTACAGCACCGGAGGAACCAACCATGTAACATTATTTATTGTTGTTGTGTTGATTGTTCTTGTTCTATATGGTTTAAGACGACACAATGTGATAATTGGGGATTAGAAACACTTAAAATGATGGTTGACTTTCTGTATCTACTCCACATTATGATCACTGTCTCACTGTGGAGGATGTGCTCCTGTTCCACACTGTGAAGATGCAGTCGATATTCTCTGCCTCAGGAAACAGTTATTTGTGGGTCGGCTTAGCTCAGGAGGTAGAGCAGTTGTCTTGTAACCGAAAGGTTGCTAGTTCGTTCCCTGCCCCCCCCCCCCCCCCCAGGGGGGTCTAGTTTGTTGATGTATTTGCAAGACACTTAACCCTAACTGCTCCTGATGAGCTGGCTGTCGCCTTGCATTTGTAAAGGTAACAAGATTCAAATGGCTTTCCAAAACTGTGTTATCCTGGCAAATTGCAGAGGTCAATTGACAGATCCAAAATGTTCACCACAGCTACGAGCTAAGAGTTGAAGTGATTTGGTTAAAGCAAATAAAGCGTGTATTGCTATTCCTGGTTGAACTTAAGGTTTCAACTCTTTGGAATAAAACCGTCTTCTTTTTCTTTAGGACACACAGGATTGTTGGAGCAGGAATAGCATGTGTTGCCTTTCAATTAAATGGCCAATTAAAAGCAGCTCAGCAGGAAGCATACATTACAGATGTGACTCTGAGTAGTGCCTGAGCAGGCAGCATTCAGTGTACAGGAGCAGAGCACCCAGCAGAGTACACTCAACATGCAATACAAGTATTATGCTTTATCTTAACTTTATCTTAAAATCTTAGCTTTGGTGTTGTGTAAACTTTACTGAAAGATACACATTTAAAGTTATACCTAGACAAAGTAATGTTTCCTTATTTGTACTACTTGATTGACTTCAAATAATTAAATTGTCAGTACTGTTTGATGAAAGACCCTAGATAAATAGTAATCAATTAACCATTATTAATTATTGCAAAAAATAGCATCAAATAAAGTCCATTAGGCTTTTATTGACATTAATTTACAGAATTACAAAGGTGCATACTTATGTAAGACTAAAACGTAGATTTGAATTCTGCCAGCCCCAATTTGTGTACCGTTGGTCTGATGCGAGCAGAACACGTTTACGATGAACCAACGAGGGTCAGACGGCCTCCGGGTCCTCTTCCTAGTCTCTCCATGTTTGTTGCTGTTCTTTTTCATGCAGTAGACTCAGTACTTCACCACAGTTCACTCAGTGCCAGGGTGCTTTGAGAGAGCAATGCTGGATGTTCTAAAGCAATGGTTTGTTGAAACACAACACAACATGCAGCTTGTATTGTTGGATGTGCTCAGCCTGGTGTTCTGCCCCCCCCCCCCCGTGGGTCCAGCCCCCCCCCTGAGCTACTGGCGGTCATTGACCTTGGAGCTGAGTCGACCAGCAGGCGTCTGAAGCAGGGCTCTTACATGCTGACACAGCGGGTTGGGGCTGAAATAACCCCCATTGTTTCTGCGTAACTGCCAAGGCAGCGATATAGGCAGCGGTATACGACCGTAATCAGGCCATCCTGACGAGGAGCAGTCTCTCTCTAGCCCACCATGGTTTTGCAGTGATTGTACAGTATGCTGATCACCTCAGGACCGGATCACGAGCTGTGCACAGGCTCAGCATGGGGGCCCTATTAAAGACCGGGGACCGCACGCCAACATAGTGATGGAAATAATTTCGGTGATGAACCCTGATTACAATAAATGGATGATGATATAATCTCATGGTTTTTATTTTTCTTTACCTTTTCTTTTCAATCCCCATCCGCTGGAGTGGAGGAAATTTCCTCATTTGGGGACTTACTTCTGGGTACAATGTTCTCAACTCATATCGGGATTGAGATGATTGGCAGGTTGAGCTGATCGAGCCAGTAGTCCTGCATACGCGTGTGTGTGTGTTTAAATAACGCAGTAACCAGCAGGGCTTCGTGTGTGTCCAGGCATGCCGAGACTTCCTGGACCTCGCAGAGACTCACAGCCGGCGATGGCAGCGGGCGCTGCAGTATGAGCGGGAGCAGCGCAGCCACCTGGAGCAGACCATAGAGCAGCTGGCCAAGCAGCACAACAGCCTGGAGAGGGCCTGGAGGGAGGCCCCTGCCCACACCGCCAAGGCAGCCAGCGCCCCCACGCCCAGCACGGGTAAGAGCCCACTCCCAGCATGGGTAAGAGCCCACTCCCAGCACGGGTAAGACCCCACTCCCACCAGGGGTAAGACCCCACTCCCACCACGGGTAAGACCCCACTCCCACCAGGGGTAAGACCCCACTCCTACCAGGGGTAAGACCCCACTCCCACCACGGGTAAGACCCCACTCCCATCACGGGTAAGACCCCACTCCCGCCACGGGTAAGACCCCACTCCCACCACGGGTAAGACCCCACTCCCACCACGGGTAAGACCCCACTCCCACCACGGGTAAGACCCCACTCCCACCACGGGTAAGACCCCACTCCCACCAGGGGTAAGACCCCACTCCCACCACAGGTAAGACCCCACTCCCACCACGGGTAAGACCCCACTCCCACCATGGGTAAGACCCCACTCCCACCAGGGGTAAGACCCCACTCCCACCACGGGTAAGACCCCACTCCCACCAGGGGTAAGACCCCACTCCCACCAGGGGTAAGGGCCCCGCCCACACCGCCACCATGGGTAAGAGCCCCGCCCCCAACCCCCACCACGGGTAAGACCCAACCCCCACCACGGGTAGGATCCAACCCCCACCACGGGTAAGACCCCCGCCCCCAACCCCATCACGGGCAAGAGCCCCAGGCGTGAGGGGACTGACGTCATGTGATGTACCGGGGGGGGTGGGAGGGGGGTGTCGCCGGAGGGGTCAGCAGGTCGTTTCCTGTCGATACGATGGCATTATACGAGAATAGTGTCCGAGGTGCAGCCTATAGATGAACCGGTGATAAAATATGTTTTCTATTTCCATGATTTATTTACAGAGAGGGTATCAGTGACATAAGGTCCTATTAACAGGAAGCCAGTGTTGGCAAGGTAACTTGAGCCCGGTGACGGTTCTGATCAGAGATCAGATCCATAGGTGCCCTCATGTTTAATCTGATAGAACGGACAGGAAATGGCTCATGTAGATTCAGTTTCTAACTGATTACATTAGTCAGTAATATAATTGAGTCTCAACATGACGATATATTTGCTCAACATGATCTAACATGAACAACATACAACACTATCATCTCTTTAGGGACAGTTTGGCTCAATGCTGGTTGTTGTTGTCATTGTCCCAATCACATATGGACCAGTCAGCATAGAGCTCCTCCTCTTTAATGGGACGTTGGCCTGTTTAAAGGTGGTTTAAAGGTGGTTTAAAGTCAGTTTCCTCCAACGGGATTGGAATCAGGTGCTCGCATCATGTGCTAGCATCATGGTTGTGTCTCAGCGCTGTGCAGAGCAGCGTTATCTGACACTGATGGTGGGCACGGGATCTCCAAGCAGGACTTTTTGTTAGTGGCTCTAACTTATGCAACAGGAACATTGCCTAATAAGGTAAGCGGATTACCATGGGCATTTGATTATCCACATAATCAAATGCCCGTGGTGCACTTGCACATTAGTTTCCTGGTGTGGCCCCCTGCAGAGCGGAGCGGGAGGGGTCCGAAGGAGGAGGCCAGTGACGAAGATGAGGATACAGAGTTCTTCGATGCCATGGAGGATTCGCCTGCCTTCATCACAGTGAGGGCCAGCGAGGCGCCACAGCACAGGTCAGCTGACCAACACACCTGACCAGCACACCTGATGACACACCTGATGACACACCTGACCAACACACCTTCACCACATCATCAGACGCTCACATTCAAATGGCAGCCGCATTGGGATTGTGTCTGATCTGGTGAACCCCTGGCCAGTCGCTGTTAAGCCCTTTGGCATCGGCATAGGACGGACAATGCAATATGATACACCTTCCTATAGGAATGGATCTAAAACTTTCTAAACCACTTTCACAGACCCCGGAATAATGTTTGTACACTCATTGGTTCCTGTGTGTTTGTGTGTGTGTGTGTGTGTGTGTGTGTGTGTGTGTGTGTGTGTGTGTGTGTGTGTGTGTGTGTGTGTGTGTGTGTGTGTGTGTGTGTGTGTGTGTGTGTGTGTGTGTGTGTGTGTGTGTGTGTGGTGCAGGCGTTCTCAGAGCAGCCTGAGTGCAGCGAGTGGAAGCCAGCCTAACGACTGGAGCCAGGAAGACCATGTAAGTGTCCTGTTACCATGGAAACTTCTGGCATCTGTTTCCCATTCTTCCACACATCAACATCTCTGTTCATGCAGGTCTATGGGGAAATCACATAAATTATTACTGTAATGAAGAATGTATTATAAGGAGAATTTGGATGTTATCATGTAGGTTAGAACTGAAAAAGATTTGATATCCACCATGTTGGCAGGCTTGCTCAAGCCCTTATGCTGAAGCTCGCTGCCAAAGATAATATCACAGCTGATCTCTACTATTTATAAACACTTGATACAGGCAGGTCTGTCTGTGTGTCCTCCTCAAGCTGCCAGCCATGTGCTGGAAAGACCAAAGCTGCTCGCCTTCACTCCTAATTAGCAGTCGGAAATCTGCCCACCTTGTGTCTCTCTGTCTCTCTGTCTATTGTTTTCTGTCTGTCCGTTTTTCTGTCTGTCTGTCTGTCTGTCTGTCTGTCTGTCTGTCTGTCTGTCTGTCTGTCTGTCTGTCTGTCTGTCTGTCTGTCTGTCTGTCTGTCTGTCTGTCTGTCTCTCTCTCTCTCTGTCTATTGTCTGTCTGTCTGTCTGTCTGTCTGTCTGTCTGTCTGTCTGTCTGTCTGTCTGTCTGTCTGTCTGTCTGTCAATTGTTTTCTGTCTATCCATCTCACTTTCTCTGTCTGTCTGTCTCTCTCTCTCTCTGTCTGTCTGTCTGTCTGTCTGTCTGTCTGTCTGTCTGTCTGTAAGTCTGTCTGTCTGTCTGTCTGTCTGTCTGTCTGTCTGTCTGTCTGTCTGTCTGTCTGTCTGTCTGTCTGTCTGTCTGTCTGTCTGTCTGTCTGTCTGTCTGTCTGTCTATGCTTTCCGTTTCTATTTCTATATTAATCAGATTGTCTGTCTGTTGTGTCAAACTTCTTGGTCTGTTTATCCCTAACTTGTCTCTCCTGTCTCTCTCTCTCTCTCTCTCCCCTCTCCCCCCTGTCCCCCCTCTCTCCCTTATCTCCCCTCTCTCCCTTGTCCCCCCTGCCCCCCCCAGGGGGGTCCAGGCCCCAGTGAGGCGTCAGGGCGGGACCAGGGGGCGCTGCGGACCAGACGCTCCCACATCACCCAGAAGCCCAACTACTCCCTGAACCTCTGGAGCATCATGAAGAACTGCATCGGCAAGGAGCTCTCCAAGATCCCCATGCCTGTAAGTCTGTCCCCCTGACCCCTCTGGAGCTCTCCAAGATCCCCATGCCTGTAAGTCTGTCCCCCCTGACCCCTCTGGAGCTCTCCAAGATCCCCATGCCTGTAAGTCTGTCCCCCTGACCCCTCTGGAGCTCTCCAAGATCCCCACGCCTGTAAGTCTGTCCCCCTGACCCCTCTGGAGCTCTCCAAGATCCCCACGCCTGTAAGTCTGTCCCCCTGACCCCTCTGGAGCTCTCCAAGATCCCCACGCCTGTAAGTCTGTCCCCCTGACCCCTCTGGAGCTCTCCAAGATCCCCACGCCTGTAAGTCTGTCCCCCTGACCCCTCTGGAGCTCTCCAAGATCCCCACGCCTGTAAGTCTGTCCCCTTGACCCCTCTGGAGCTCTCCAAGATCCCCACGCCTGTAAGTCTGTCCCCCTGACCCTGAAACTTACAGGACCTGATATGTTACACCTGCCTCAGGACGTGGGCTCCTGTGGAACCAGGATCAGACTGAACGGAGTATAGGGAAGCAGAACGTATTTCAGGCAGATTCCAGACCAGTGTCTCAGTGTCATCCAACCAATGTGAAAGGGAAAGCTGTTGAAAAACGAGGAGGCCGACACACTCAACCTCTGCACAATAAGGTCTTCCATATGTGCAGTATGTAGTGAGGTGGCCCTCATTGACGGCCCCTGTGGCCCCCTCATCACGGACCCCCTGTGACCCCCCCCCCCCAGGTGAACTTCAACGAGCCGCTGTCGATGCTGCAGCGGTTGACGGAGGACCTGGAGTACCACGAGCTGCTGGACCGCGCCGCGCGCTGCGACTCGTCCCTGGAGCAGATGTGCCTGGTGGCGGCCTTCTCGGTGTCGTCCTACTCCACCACCGTGCACCGCACCGCCAAGCCCTTCAACCCCCTGCTGGGGGAGACCTACGAGCTGGACCGCTCCGAGGAGTACGGCTACCGCTCGCTGTGTGAGCAGGTGAGCTCCACGGCACAGGGTCAGGGAGGGGGTCCAGGGAGGGGGTCCAGGAAGGGGGTCTCGGAGGGCTCCAGGGAGGGGGTCCAGGGAGGGGGTCTCGGAGGGGGTCCAGGGAGGGGGTCTCGGTGGGCTCCAGGGAGGGGGTCTCGGAGGGCTCCAGGGAGGGGGTCCAGGTGGTTCTTTATGCCTGATTCAGCGGCAAAGGAGATTCCTGCCCTCGTAGCCAGTGGGAAAGGAGGGGAGGGGACTTCTTCCAGGGATGCTGATGGGCTAGAAGGCATTAAGGACAACAAATCAGATAATTATTTGGATCTGCGATCGATCTGCTCAAATGACCCCATTTTAAATCCTTCGTAGAAGAACGGTAATAGACCATCTATCTGGACAACCATAGGTAATGTCTGACATGTTAAAGCTCATGTTGTTGTTGAGGTCTTGGTGAAGTAGAGGAGCATGGCTGACATGTTAAAGCTCATGTTGTTGTTGGGGTCTTGGTGGAATAGATGAGCGTCGCTCCAGATGTTAAAGCTCATGTTGTTGTTGGGGTCTTGGTGGAATAGATGAGCGTCGCTCCAGATGTTAAAGCTCATGTTGTTGTGGTCTGGCTGGACCAGAGGAGCGTGGCTCCAGGTTTTGAAGCTCATGTTTTTGAGGTCTTGGGGGACCAGAGAAGCATGGCTGACATGTTGAAGCTCATGTTGTTGTTGAGGTCTTGGTGGACCAGAGGAGAATTGCTGACATGTTGAAGCTCATTCTGTTGTGGCGTTGGTGGATCAGAGGAGCATCGCTCCAGGTGTTGAAGCTCATGTTGCTGTGTTGTTGTTGTTGTTGTTGTTGTTGTTGTTGAAGCTCATGTTGTTGTGTCTCTCTCAGGTGAGCCATCACCCGCCTGCCGCCGCCCACCACGTGATCTCCCAGCGGGGCTGGACCCTGTGGCAGGAGATCACCATCGCCAGCAAGTTCCGCGGGAAATACCTCTCCATCATGCCCCTCGGTGAGCCAACTACTACCGCCCCCTTCAAAATAAAGGTTTTCCTGTGTGAAGACACAGCTGGCTGCTATAGGGCTGGAGCCATGGGTCTGTGTGTTTGACTGGCAGGGAGGAGGTATAAGTGAGTAGGTTATCACACCATGAAGAACATTTTGTTTTATCAACATTATTTTACTATGAACTAAGAACTTTTCTTTCCGGTTAATGTAATATGCATGCATCTATCTATACTATTTATAATTATCTATAAAATTGTCCTAAATGAGAATAATTATTCCTCTAGTATACACAGCTCTGTTGTGTATACAGTCACCCGTTTTGGCCAGTAGGACATAGCCCTCATACAGACTAAAGCCACAGTGTGAGAGTGTGTGGGAATGACTTACAGGGGTTTACAGCCTCTATGACGGCCTCCTAAAGAACAGAGTGAAGGGTGGAGGGACTCTATCTAACCTCAGACCTCTCAACATCTCATTATATTCATAACTTATTGGTCATAGTTCTGTACCTGCTGTTTGCCTTCTTGGGGTTGAAGCCGCTCAGAAGCGTGGGGAAGGGGTGTGAGGGCCAGTGGCGCTTGTGGGTTAATTTCTAAATAAAATCAAAATATCAAAAGTAATTTTGTTTTGTTTAGCCTCAGGGGCGGTTCTAGGGGGGGGCAGCATGGGACTCTATATTTACTTGAAGGGTATTGTTTAGCCTAGTTTATCTCTACATAAAGGGTATTGTTCAGCGTACTCTATATTTACTATTGTTGAGCCTACTTTATCTCGACATAAAGGACATTGTTCAGCCTACTCTATATTTAATTACAGGGTATTGTTTAGCCTACTGTAGATCTAGATAAAGGGTATTGTTTAGCCTACTCTAGATCTACATAAAGAGTATTGCTTAGCCTAATCACCTCCTCTTTTGCATTGCTGTTAACTTTTGCTCCTAACTCTTGTTTCCTGTCGCCTTCCTCTCGTGTCTCTTTCCTCTATGTCAGGCGCCATCCACCTCCATTTCCACTCCAGCGGAAACCATTATGTGTGGAGGAAGGTGACGTCCACCGTGCACAACATCATCGTTGGGAAGCTCTGGATCGACCAGGTGGGTTGGTCCTCCTAGCTGTCCTGTGACTCACTGGCTCAGGAAGTAAAAGCTCTCTTGGCTGTGTTTGTCTGTGTAGTCGAGTCAGCTCTCAGGATTGTTGATTGGGTTAAACAACCATTCAGGTGTAACTGATGAGTTAAACAACTTTGCGTCTCAATCAGGTGTGTAACTGATGAGTAAAACAACTCAGCTCAGTGTGCGGACAGAGTCCTGGTTGGTAGGTAATTGCTGGCTGGTAGGCTTACTTTCACACTTAAATTAGGTTTTCTATTATAATCTATAATCTAAATCTTCCTTCATTAAATGTTGTATGTAGTATACAATCTTCAGGCATTCCCATCCAATATTTAGGTCATAGGATTCCTATGAATAATACAATGTGCCTCACTGGTATAAAAAGGAGCCTATTATTGTACAAAGAATTTGCCCGTGGAATTGCGTTAGTATTAATATTATTGCATCATTCTGGGGCTTGTTTGTTCAGTCTCTGTTGCTCTGCCCTCTGACGGAGCCCAGGCGGTGAGGAACACAGGGACAAAGGAGAAAAGCACATCAATAAGCAGAATCTCTGGAGACCCGCACGCTTTTATCCTGGCATGTTTCCTCAAACAACAGCTTCTCCGCTCTGTCAAACGGCCCAATTAAAATGGTGGGAGGAGCAGGCTGCTGATGTCCCTTGGAAGCCGTGTGTGTGTGGGTCAAGTTGAGATGCTCCTGAATATTGTATCACCGTGTTCTTAATGCACAAAACCTAGGCATGATGCAGGCCTTGCTCCCGGTATTATGTTACACATATGTGCCCTGGATGATCAACATGGACCATAGCTCTCTCCCTGAGGGAGCCCACCGCATGGCTGGGTTTCTGCTCTCAGGTCCATAATGTGTTAATGACAGGAGAGTTGGGTGTTGGTAATGATCAAGTTTTTAATTCCAGGAACAGCCATCATGATGTGACTCTTGTGTTCTCTGTATGAAGCTCTTTCTCTGCTCCTCAAATTCACCGGCCCCTCTTTCTCTTACACCCCCTCTCTCCCTCTGTTTCTGTGTCTCTCTACCAGTCCGGGGACATTGAGATAGTTAATCACAAGACCAAGGAGGTGTGTCAGCTTAAGTTCTCTCCATACAGCTATTTCTCCAGGGACGTTCCCCGCAAGGTAATACCCAACTCCGCTTCGATTCCACACATGAAGGTCCTTGTGTGTTATTGCCACCATCTACTGGATAATATTAGTATTCTTTATCCATTTATGTGGATAGATCTGACGCGTGTTTGTTTTGGTAGATACTTTAGTTCTGGACTCTTGAGTAGTTATTTATATCGATATATTTATTTCTCCTCTTCCCTCTACCCTCTCCCCTTCCCTCCCTTCCCCCCTCCAGGTTACGGGGGTGGTTGCCCAGGGGGACGGCCAGGCCCACTACATCCTGTCAGGGACGTGGGACGAGAAGATCGAGAGTGCCAAGATCGTCCAGAGCAGCCGGAGGGGCAGCAGCACGGAGGGCAAGCAGAAGACCGTGTACCAGACACTGTCCCCCAAGCTGCTGTGGAAGAAGTACCCTCTACCGTAAGTACTCCATGCTACCATGAGACAGCCATGAGAACATCTCTTCAACGTTGACCAGGTGCTGCAGAGTTGGCATGGCAAATATCATCAACAAGGAGGAAATAATATGTTATAAAGAAATACAAATAATCACCAGGCATTAGAAGAGATATGAATGTGTTAAATGAGGTGCGAAAGATTAAAATGAATATATAAATGTAACACCTCAGGAAGCTACGATATCTAAATATCTAAAAGGGGTACTGGTGTCTCACTGACTATCCCCAATAAAACGATCAGCCATAACGCCTCAGAATACAACCGTGAGTTAAAATAGATTTAAAATCCATAGCCTTCAGTTCATGCATGGGGACTGTGGTCAGTAATGTGAGGGTGACCTGCGATCCTTCCCTGGGCTCTCAGGGAGAACGCGGAGAACATGTACTTCTTCTCGTCCCTGGCGCTCACACTGAACGAGGCGGAGGAGGCCGTGGGCGCCACGGACAGCCGGCTGCGGCCGGACCAGCGGCTCATGGAGGAGGGGCGCTGGGACGAGGCCAACTCGGAGAAGCAGCGGCTGGAGGAGAAGCAGAGGGCTGTGAGGAGGAGGAGGGAGGCGGAGGCCACCGACGCCTACGATGAAGGTAACCCACCGAGGGAAGGAGGTGGATGCAAAGGGGGGAGGAGGTGGAGGACAAAGAGAACCAATAAGGGCAGATGAAAGGATCTCCTCCATATAAATAGCTCTTGTAAATGCATGTTAGTGTGGCTGGGTACCCATAAGAGACAGGAGGAGGATCACCCACCGAGAGACTCAGGCTGTGGATGGAGAAGAGTGTATTCTGAGGAGGAAGCGTGTTTAGATAATCATTAGAGGAAGAGGAGGAAGCATAATTAGATGATCATTTGAGGAGGAGGAGGAGTATCTAGAAAATCACTAGAGAGGAGGAGGAGCAGGAGGAAGCATAGGGCGTGATGATTACCAGAGTCATGAGTCCATGGTCCTGACCCCTGGGGAGGTCCTAATGACTGCAGGTGCAGCTTGACTCATTAACACGCAGACAGCATTCAACCCCACAATAGCCCTCTCACACATTCTCTATCTCCATGTGCTGATGAGGACTGAGCCCCATATGGATCGGGTTCCTGTTTCAGGGTCTCTGCCCTTCCAAATGTTCCAGTATTTGAACTTCATGTTCTAATCATTTTAAAACACTTTAGAATAACCACAGTGCAGCCTGAATACGTTCATCATGTCCAGGTCTTGGTGGACCTGTGCTCTACTGAGCACAACAGAATCTTGTGTACTTGAGAATATATCTAAAGAATTTATGATAAACCTCCATGGATATACCTCCGCCCTGGTTAGTGTGTAGTGGGCTGTAAGTGTGTTTAGTGTGTGTATCTGGGAGGGGGGGGGGGGTCAGGCTTGATTCTGACGTGTGTCCATGACCTGTCTCTCTTTTCCTCCCTCTGTTGATGTCCAGAGTGTGAATATGACTCTGGTGAGTGGGATCTGCTACCTGCTGCTTGGTCGCACATCACCAAACTCACCCAGTCCCACGCACCTCCCTACCCACCCTCACCCTCACCCCTGACCCTCACCCCTACCCCTGACCCTCACCCCTACCCCTGACCCTCACCCCTACCCCTGACCCTCACCCCTACCCCTGACCCTCACCCCTGACCCTCACCCCTACCCCTGACCCTCACCCCTACCCCTGACCCTCACCCTCACCCCTTACCCCTACCCCTGACCCTCACCCCTACCCCCTGACCCTCACTCCTACCCCTGACCCTCACCCTACCCCCTGACCCTCACCCCTACCCCCTGACCCTCACCCTCACCCCTTACCCCTACCCCTGACCCTCACCCCTACCCCCTGACCCTCACCCCTAACTCTCGCCCCTGACCCTCACCCCTACCCCGGCCTGCATGATCTTCTCCCAGTTCATATCCACTTCACCAGATGCCAAACCAGTAGAGAAACTGAACAAATAAGCACATGAGCAGAAAACCTTTTTTCTCCTGAAGCCTTGCGACATTTCCATTAAAGAATGTATTTCTATCAATACATTTCCTGTAAGGTAACACCTTAGCCTGTGGTCTCCTCCTGATTCGCGGCGGAGCAGGAAGTGAGTGATATCTTTCCCCCCCCCCCTCCATCCAGGCAAAGAGTTCGAGGGCTACCAGCCACTGTGGTTCCACCAGCGAAGGGACTCCATCACCGGGGAGACCAACTTTGTGTACAAGGGAGGCTACTGGGAGGCCAAGGAGAGGCAGGACTGGAGCATGTGTACCGAGATATTCTAACCTGAGCTCAGCGGACCAGGAGGAGAGCTCCTGTCAGGAGGAGGAGGGCGGCTCCAGACAGCAGGAACCCTCTGTGTCTCTCTTCTTTTTCTAAAGCATGAGAATGTGCGTTGCACCGTCTCAGAATACAATTTATTGTACCTACTAATGCACAGTATCAGGCAGTTTGACAGGCCGGTGTTACGAGAAAGGGTCATTCCTTCAGTACCCCCCCTTAAGGCTTAAGAACACGGTGAAAAGGATGTTGCAGTCGTAAGGAACCAAACAACAAAACATCAGGTGCTCCTCACTGCTACCCACAATGCACTTTGACCCACTGTTCATTTGAAGCAGTCCTTCTGGTCTGCAGCTCTTTCTCTGATGGATGGCCGCCCACACGGACTCAGACGGTATGGCTCAGTGGAGACACACAGGACGTCCCTGTTTAGTGTTTAAAGGTTTCCCAAAGGAGGTTAAAAAAAAAAAAAAGTGTCTTGATATATTTGATTTTGATTTCATTTAGCACAAAGTAGATTATGCTGTGCATAGATTACAAAACTTGAAGCCTTTTACCCTCTTCTCCCTCTGGTGAATGACGTGCTTTAGGTTGGTCTCTGGTCATGTGATGAGGAGATGTGTGAGAAAGCAGTGTCAGTCTTCCTCATTAGCTTCTAATGACCCCTCAGCTCTGTGGATGAACCAGGACCTCAGTCGACCTGCTGAGGGATCGTTCATCTAACGCTCCATGTGTTCAAGTATTGGGACGCATGGGCGAATAGAATCTGGTAATCAGCCACATTCATACTTTAGGTCAGAAGTTACATGGCTTCTATTTCATGTAATAAATCCATGATTGAGTTGCAATGTTTGTGCACCAACATTTAGCTGGCCATGTGGTGATCTTCAAAGGATTTGGCCTAGGGTCTCTAGAAGAGTACAGGTTAGATATCAATAATACAGAGGACTGATCTTTTGGCAGCTGAGGCTCCACATGACCTGGTGGATGATGACGGGACTCTTCAGTTCTCCTGTCCAGCGGTGCTCTCCATCCCAGTAGCATGACCCCCTCCAGCATCTCCTGTCTCCATGATCCTGTAACAGAGCGACTCAACAGGCCACTCGATCACGTTGTGCTATACACTGAGAGACGGGCTATATCTCATACAAGACCAACGGTTATATGACGCTAGAACCGTCAGGGGGGGTTTTAGTTATTAATTAATACGATAATTCAACTTGAATGTTGTCTTCTCCTGCCCTCAGAGGTTTGGTTCCAGTAACATGAGTCTGGTATTATTAGACGGTTCTGTAGTAGAAGTGGCTCATATCAACTTATGTGTTGCATATCGTGCAGCTCTCTGAAGTCTCAAAGCAATAGTGTCCGTCTGCCTCCATGCTCGAAAGCGTCCATCAGGACGGGGCTGAGGGGCGAGGTTCAGACGCTTCTGAAGTGAGCAGATCTCTTGACAGACGGGGCCGGTTCCTGCCAGTCGCACCGGAGGGCATCACGTTGAACCGATGTGGGACAAACTGATCTGTGATCAGCCCAGTCAACAGTGTTGAGTGTTTTGCCTTTGACTCACTAAAGAAGGGAAACGCTCCCTTGGTCTGACTGTGGACTTCATGTCTAAAGGAGAGCAGTCTAAAAGAGGTGGTCTGTTTTGTAGTTACTTCTAGGAAAGTAAGAAACAGGACTGGGTTAGGGTTAAGGGGACTGGGTTAGGGTTAGGGGATTGGATTAGGGGACTGGGTTAGGGGGTTGGGTTAGGGGACTGGGTTAGGGTACTGGGTTAGGGTACTGGGTTAGGGGACTGGGTTAGGGTACTCGGTTAGGGGACTGGGTTAGGGGGTTGGGTTAGGGATGGGGACCTGGGTTAGGGGACTGGGTTAGGGGATTTGGTTAGGGTTAGGGGACTAGGGTTAGGGGTTAGGGGACTAGGTCAGGGTAGGCGGACTGGGTTAGGGTTGCGGACTGGGTTAGAGGACTGGGTTAAGGTTAGGGGACTGGGATCGTTGCAGTCACCTGTGTGAATATTTTTGTGATAACAAGAGGATATTGTAAAAAATGAAGTAATATAACTAATCAGAATATTAAGTTATATGTGTACAGTACCTTTCAAATTAGAATTTTGAATGACTGAGCCTAAGGATTTACTATCATTTTAATTGATCTGAATGTAGCCTAACTAGCTAGCTGTGCATTCTGACCTGTGGCTGCGTACACTGGGCCCTATTCACGGAACAAAATGGTTTATTAATGTAGAATCAACTGGAGCTACCTACCATCTTGCACTGGTTTTAACTTGTTTTAACTCAAAGATCGGAATCTCACAATGGCCCACATTTTCATGATTGCGCAAACATGACAAACACAATCTTCATCTCAAAGTGTTACAGCCATGGCATAAGACAACCAAAAGATCATCTCATATCAGGTGACAAACATGGATTGTTCTATTATTTTCTCCTCTTCCCCTCCTCTTCCCTTCTGACTTATTCCCTTCTACCATATTTACCTTCTGGAAAGTCTTGGCCATACAGAGCACGGTCTAAAGTTGATGTCTCTGCCTGATCCCGACTTAATCCATTTACAATGACAGAACCAAAACTCTATTAAATTGTTGTAAGCTAAACGGCGCTGTCTGAGTAAAATTTCAGGTTTACTTTGAGAACAAGTTTATAATTTGAAAAGGATTTGAACGTTACAATAATTGAAAGAAAACGCTAAGTGAACACGGCCCTCAGTGTGTGATGTTAGCTACTAGAACAGGGTGTTAAACATTATTTTATACAAAGTTATCAATATATCGATTTTGTTCCATTATCAGTTTACATTTGAAGAGGTGAGGGATTATGGTCATCCTCGTGGAATATCTACTGTGCAACGTTGACTCCTTTCTGCCGTGGATGAGGTTATTTGAGGGGATAACCCAAGATTTTTTTGGTTTCTGTTCATGTTCTTTGGTGCTTCTACAATGCAGTGTTCAGAGTACCAGTTTCATCAATCACTTCATTCTCACAGATGTGTGACTTCTTCTGTACCATTTAGAAATGAATACTGTAACCCCACTTCTGATTCATTATTCAATTTAAAGTAATAATTAAAGTACATTTAATTGAATGTTTGTAATCTCGAACAAAACAACTCATATTTCCATAAGTATATAGACTTTATTAGCTTTGGTTTACATCTTTAAATCATTTCTATCAACTGACTTTGTCCTTACTGTAATTTGCACACACATGAGAAATATATCACAATAAGGTCTTATTTTTTTCCACAACAGAGGTTTTTACTTTGGCAGATTAACATGGAATTAAGGTTGATGTGTAGTTTGTTGAACATGAGCATCACTAACGATTGAATTAGATATTGAGTTGACATAGATGATTTTTATATCTGTGATTTTAAATGGCAAGATCTTTGTTCATTTGTCCAATATATCCTCCACAGCGACCTCTGGTTGGCTGTTGACGAGCTGCCGGTGAATGCCTGCATACTCTCTTTAAGCTGAAGCAATAATTGCGATGTTGGGATGTGGCCGCTGCTGCTTACACACCAATAGTTGGGGAATAATGAAGGAAACCAAGAGGGTTGAATTGTGGACAAGAACGCTCTCCACTGGCTCCCGACAGGGTTTTAACTTGCTTAAGCTTTCACTTCCAATGATTGTTTGTTTTCTATTCTCTCTCTCTCTCTCTCTCTCTCTCTCTCTCTCTCTCTCTCTCTCTCTCTCTCTCTCTCTCTCTCTCTCTCTCTCTCTCTCTCTCTCTCTCTCTCTCTCTCTCTCTCTCTCTCTCTCTCTCTCTCTCTCTCTCTCTCTCTCTCATGGGTGCCATTATTCATATATTAATTACCATGCCAATGAGCTGGTTGGGTTCTGGCCTGTGGCCTATACATTTAGTTTTATTCTACGCTACTGGTTCTAATAAAGTAGGCTATAGCTGTATGAGGATAGATATTTTCCATGCCTTGATTTAAACTAAAACCAGCTCTTTCTGACTCTGGACCAGTGGCCTTGGTTTGTGGATGATGAGGAAGGGTTGGACAGCAGGGTCTGATGGTGTGTTTGGGTTTAACTGAAGATAGTTTTATTCTTTTTTTTTTTGTTTCAATTGTGCATTTCTTCATTACTTTATAGTCATTTAAAATGGTCTTATAAGAAAGAAAGACGCAATGATAAAGAAAAGATAATAAAGTTCTTAGTGTTCACATTGCATGTCTGTCCTGGTTTTTCTTATCTGATTTCTGTGTTGCTTGTATTTGCCTACATTCTTTTCTCAGGGGTAAATCGTTAAACTAGCTTTTGCATTCATCAACAGTATATTCTCACATATAAGCCCACATCATAAAAGTAATTTCAATATGGTAACAGTAAGTTAGTCTGTGGTTTTTGGTTGAGCCTTTGAAATATAAGCTTCGCGAAATCTATCGATTTGGGGCTCGTGCCGAAAACCCACCTCCCCATGGGCCGGCTGGCTGGTCTCCAGGGATCGGCGGTAGTGTTTAGGGTTTAGTGTTTCGGTGTTCCAGTGTTTTATTGTCTGCTGTTTTATTGTCTGCTGTTTGCTGACACTCTCCTCCAAGCTGCTTCTCGAGTCACTCCAGAAGCTCACATGACGCTTCAAGTTCACACTTCAACGCGTCGCAGTCCGCTGGAAGTAAGTCAGTAAGTAAGTAGGCTTCAGTCACTTGACACATCAATATTTCCCGGTTAATACTTAACTATGATGACTTAAATGTTAATAATTTTCGAAACGGAAAGAGACTTTGAAAGTGTGCAGAGACCTTGTCCTCCTCGCTGTCCGCATCTGTTTCTCAAACAAAGCAGTTTGTTATTTCACATTAACTATTTAACTAACCTTACATATTTAACTAGCCTAACTATTTAACTAATCTTAACTATTTAAAGATGCCTTCAAAAACACCAAAACAAAACATCTAGATTTATTTATTTTTAAAATACGCCTACAGGTCGGTTAGCCTACTCGATATCCATTTTTACCAGGCTACCTACTAAACTACACTCTTATATGGTTTTGTGAGTATATATGAATATTATGTATATTGCATTATGCCGAGACTGGAGTAAAGTAACTGGGAGACGTTGCGCAGCAGAGAGGAATGCATTGTCTCTTCTACTAGTTAGCCAGGTCCTCAGCTCAGCCATAAACGGTTTTGGTTTCTATGGTTACTGGGCAGCATGAACCCCGCCCTCCCGGGTCTGAAACCGGTCCAATTGTCCTCAGTAGACAGTAGTAGGACATAGTATCCATGGCTGCTGTGCCTGGAGATGTTTATATTTCTACAGCATGGCGGAGGAGAGCTATACAGGATCAGGGGATGCAGATGATACAGATGAGCTTCTCTTTACTGGTCAGGAACTTCTTTCATACATTTCAACATTCTTGATATTGTGCATATTGTCTGGATGCTTGGAGGAGGAGCTAATGTGCTCATCACCCACAGATGGGGAGGACAACAGAAGCATGTTGGACCTGAATCCTCTTCCGCTGAGACTTGACCCCTGTGACCTGCTGATGGACTCGATAGATGTTCAACTGAGTCGACTTCAGGTCAGTTCGGGAACATAAATCACAGAAGGTGGGTCGATAGTTATCTTCATTTTGTTCATAGATTGGAGGGTTTCGAGTCTTAAGATCTTTTCTGAACAGTTTGGCACATTTATAATAGTTATATGTTATTTCTGAGCTATTGTACCAAACAACCTTCAATTACACAACTTGCATGTACCATGTCATACACAATATATCAGGATTTATTTCACAAACAAAATAACCAAATCGTACTGAAACAAAAAGTAATGCAAAATAATGATATTGTTAGACTCACCAACTGCTGTTGAATGTTTGTGTGAAGGTGCAGAATCAGAAAAAACAGGAGAGTTCAGGAGGTCTCAGTGGCTGTGATGAAGGTATGCCACAAATTAAGTGTTTTCAACCCCAAACCGAAAGGAGCCTTGAGTTCCCTTGAGGAAAGAACCGCTCATGTTGTCCCTGTTTGGGGTTGGTTCAGGTTGACCCGCCCCCACCAATAAGAAACATCCGGACAAAAGACAAATACACTGAAGAGGGAAATAGCAGCAACAATTACAGCAAGGAGAAGAGCCTAATGACCTGTGGAACATGCATCAACATGATAAACACATCAACATATGAACACGTATCAAAAAGGATTAAGGGCGGCAGTAGCTCATAGGGTGGCAGTAGCTCAGGAGGTAGAGCGGGTTCGCTGGTAACCTGAAGGTTGCTGGTTCGATCCAGTGTCAAGGTGTCCTTGAGCAAGGCACATAACCCTAACTGCGCCCGACGAGCTGGCTGTCGCCTTGCATGGCTGACTCCACAGTCGGTACATGAATGTGTGCGTGAATGGTGAATGTGAGGCAATATTGTAAAGCGCTTTGGGTGGCCAATGGTCAGAAAAGCGCTATATAAATGCAGTCCGTCCATTTACATTAACACGTATCAAATGTATTTCCAACCAATACACACGTATCAAAGATGATTAACACGTATACAACATGATTAACACGTGTCAAACATGATTAACAAGCATAAAACATTCCTAACATGAATTAACATGATCAACACGTATCAACATGATCAATACGTATCAAGCATGATCAACACGTATCAAACATGATTAACACGTATCAAACATGATTAACACTTCTAAAACATGATTACCACGTATCAAACATGATTAACACGTATCAAACATGATTAACACATTGGTTCACCTGTGAAGCTCCTTTCAGCCGGCGGCGCTCAGGGAGCAGAGACACCGGCCTTGGAACACCAACCACCAGCCCCCCGATATCCTGTCTGCAGCCTGGGCCCCGCGAGGCCAAGGGACCGGCCCCAGGTAACTAACCTACCAACCGTGAATAGCACATTAAACCAGATTCCTTTATAATAACTCAGTGGGAAGAGCCAAAGGTAACCAAATACCACATAAAAGGCTTTAGCTTTAGCTTCTATAGGTGCACTCTGTACCGTAATGTCATCCAAACACAGTCATTACACTAATCCCCTCAAATAAATATCCCCCCCCCGGACCTAAAGGAAAGACGAGGCCGGACGTCTCTCAGGGAGCCCCCCCATGCCCCCTCCAGAGGGGAGCGCAGCCTGGACGGGCCTGTAGGAGCAGGGAGCAGGAGGAGGAGGAGGAAGGGGCGGAGTCCCGCAGAGAGCAGTGCCTTTGGAGGCTGGGCCGCCTGCTAGGGGACCCCTTTGTTGCTGCAGGAGTAGGAAGGACTCCTGCTCCTCCTCCTCTACAGCCGGACAGCCTCTGCACCGAGGACCTCCTCCGTTGCTCCCCAGAGGAGAGGGTGGGCCTCCAGGGGAAGGAGGAGGAGGGGGACGGAGAGAGTGTGGAGGGGGAGGAGGGCTGGTGGGCAGGAGGCCCCTCCCAGGGGGTCCGGGAGCAGGGAGACGTGGTGGACGTGACCAGGGGCGGACCAACAGGGTTCCCCCTGGGGGGCGGTAGGGGTGCACGTGTTCTTCGTCATCCTCCTCTTCCTCAGCCACAGCCACCCCAGACCCACGGCCGGGACAACATGTCGAGTTCTGAGGAACGCCACTCTTGTGATGGTCATCGGACGGAAGAAAGACAAGGAAGCGGGGAAATTAAAGCCGGACAGAGACAGCGAGGTTCCCAGAAGACCTGCGATTACATCAGCAGCCGGTCCGGACTGTCGACTCCAGACACCCAGGGTAGGATAGCCCTTCAGCAGCAGATGGAGGCTAACCTCTGGCCTCTGTCCTCCAGACCAGGGTAGGATAGCCAGTTGTCTCAGCATCTCAGAATATGTAGGCTGCTTGTTTTAAAGACCTGTACTATCTCATCAGTCCGTTGTGTGTACCACTATCCCCAGGGCTCTGTCTCTCTCTCTGGCTCTTTTGAGGAAAACATTTGCAATAATAGAGTAATTTCAGTATTTCAAAATGGGTTAAATATAGGTTGCTAACCGTTAGCAAGTAATGTTTTGAACCAACTCATGTGTGAGGTATGATGGATCAATGAAACAGGGACCTCTGTTCCTCCAGCCCCGGTCCCACCATGCAGCCACAAGGCCGCCCACCCTGAGAGCAGAGGACGGTGGAACAAGGGGCCTTGTCCTGAGCCCAGAGGTCTGGCAGGTAACTGATCTGCTACGGTGCTGAGCCATCACACTTTCCTGTTCCCTGTTCTTCCTTAACGCTAGTTTGCTTCTTCCTCATGAGGTGGAGCGATGTGGGGGTCTGACTCCGTCTGCCCTCCGCCGTTCCCTCAGACCCTCTGCAGCAGGACAGGTAGGACCACCTGAGCCCGGAGCACAAAGGATGAACCTCCATACCTTTAAAACCTTTAATCGATTACTCCAGGAATGCCACTTTTATAACAGTCGAGTTGTAGGTCAAATGTACGAGAGATACTAAATGCCTATGGAGTAAAAGCCATCAACGACTCTGCCCGGGGTGTGTTCAATACAATTCAACCTTGGCCGACAAATAATATGAGAGGAAATGTCCTAATATGGTCGTGGCCGGCCTAAAAAGGTTTTCCACTTGACCAAATATCACTCAAGTGGAAAACCAATTTGTTTTATTAGTATCATAACTAATGCCAAATATCTCTCTGACCTGACGACATGGATGCTTTTGAATCAATGTTGTTTTGTTTGTAGCTGTTCATGTTAAATATTGTGTCAACATCACTGTGGTGCCAATAGCCAGTGAGCCAAGCTCCTTGTACTCGTACTTAGTACTAACTCTGGCCCTGAGAGGCCGCTACTGTGCAAGGTTACGGAGTATATCTGTCCCTGGATCTCCATCATTTTAGCTTGGACCTCAATACACATTACTGTTTAAATCCGATGTCATTACAAGTAGAAGGAGATAGAAGATGAGTGGATATCATTGCTTTGATCCCTCAGGATGGCCGTCGTTCATGCCGTCCATTCAGAACACGGAGGGCTACTGCAGCGACCGAAGTGATGACCACACAC
Source organism: Gadus macrocephalus (assembly GCF_031168955.1). NCBI lineage: Eukaryota > Metazoa > Chordata > Actinopteri > Gadiformes > Gadidae > Gadus > Gadus macrocephalus. Next base: position 19,645,348 of record NC_082387.1, read on the forward strand.
CCACACCAGGTATGTGTAGATACCATGTAGATAACATACACCTTACTCAACAGACCTTGTGTCTACTAAACCACAAGCTGTTAATACCTCGAGACTATGAGAGGGCCTCGTGTGCTTATGTGACCCGGCAGACATTTGGTAATTTCAGAGACACGGTTGAACATGATAACAAAGGCTTGGCTAATCACTACTCAATCATCAGAACATGTCCGGGGTCAACCGGCTTGGAGAGTCGGAAACCATTCCTCCTCTGTTCCACACTAAAGAGCTCCCTCTCCATCACACCTTTTCCATAATTTACTCCCAAACTCTTCAGCTCCCGGAAAAGGAGGTGACGGAGGTTCAGCTTTCCGCCGTGCAAGGCAGACTAGGAGAGCCACCCCCAGGTAATCCTAGACCTGGTCTCTGTGGGTCATCAGTCTATCAGGACTACGTGACATCCTGGTCTTCACGACGGTCACCATGTTGAATTAGGCTTTTACTGCATCATGAGGTCCTGCCGCACGTTGGGCTGAAGACGCGCGGCAGGGACCAGGCTTGGCTAATCCGCCTTGGAGTTGGACTGGGTAGGTGTGTAGTCGGACCCCTGCGTCACACACACACATCTCTGTCCATGTATCCTGCCATGTCCCAGGTACGGGCAGTCTACAGGTGGGGATGAGGGTGATGAGGACACAGACGAAGGGCACTGCAGCCGCAGGAGTAAGAACCAGCTTAAGATGACCCTAGAAGTCCAGTTGGAGCAGATGAAATGCGATGGGTCCTGGATGGAGGATGTTCTCAGGACTCTCCGCCATGTGAGAACCCCCCAGTCCATCTCTATCAGAACTGTAGATTCTGACTACAGTAAAGAACTCATGTGTACTTTGTGCTCTAGAAGTGTGAAACAGAGGAGGGGAAACTGGAGCTGAGAAGAGAAGCGCTGCGTGAGTCAGAGTCTTCCATCTCTGACGCTCAGCAGAAAACAAAGGTACAGATCCGAACACAGCACGATCTCCTGTGGTGGGAACAGTAACGCTGACGGAATAGTACATTCAGAATCCCTCCTGTGGAGTTCATGGCAGTGTTGTCCTATCCCAGCATGCTTTGCAGGAGCTGGCCCAGATTTGTACCGAGACAGCACAGATGGAGTTGGAGGGACAGAAACTGGACAGCCGTCTGAGGGAAAGAAAGCACAGGTACACAGCAACACACTGGAGAACTGCTCTTATGCAACAACCCACAGGAGAACTGTTCTTATGCAACCACACACGGGGAGAACTGTCCTCATGATGTTCTCAGATGTAGGAACTCCCCGGGGTTAAACCGGGGACTGTGAAGTGAGGTGTAAGTGGAAGAGATTTTTATCTAAATAACTGGTTAGTTTGGACCATTTATTTGATCATCATCTTTTCTCTAGGGCTGTCTTATTTGGTGCTAATTTGATATTTGTTTGTGATAGTTATTATTTGATGAATAGAAAGACTGAAGTGAAGATGAGTTGTGATGAAATGTCTTCCTGAGTAAAGGTGGGATGTGTGGTAGTCTTCAGCTGTGTGGCCTGAGGAGCGAGTCCTGTCTCCAGCCAATCGGGGACATGGAGGAGGAGCCTGGAAATCTGCGCAGAATGACCCAAGATGGCTGCCACGCAGAGACGGTATCATGCTGCCCCCTTCCCTCGTGTCCTACTGACAGTCAGGCCGTCTTTTATAGTGTTCTTTAATGTTGTATTGTCAATATAAATACTATATTATTGGTCATTCTGTGTGTCTATCTATTTCTCCCTGATCTTCTCACTTTTTTGAGACAAAACATTGAATCAAAATCTAAATTAAATACATGAACTGAGAAAATGTGATTGTGTGTTGGTGCTTTAGAAAGCGCCAGGTTTGGTGGTGTCCATCTTGGAGAGGCTGGAGGTGGAGCGCCAGCTGGACTCCACCAAAGCCCAACTGTTTGCAGAGAAGCAACGCTCTCGGGACAAGCTGGACTCCATGCAGGAGGTAACAGCACGAACTACACTACATGTATGTAGCGCTCTGTGAGGTTCACTAGCTCATCATTAACACTTTCACACCTTTGAATGTGTCTCTAGAGGGTGTTGTATCTGGATCATGAGGGGCATAATATGTGTCTTTTATTTAACGTTTAACGTCTAGCTGGGTGATGATGGTTCTAACGTGAATCTGATGGTTCTAAAGTGTATCTGATGGTTCTAACGTGTCTCCGGTGCTGATGGTCCTAATGATGGTTCTAACGATGGTTCTATTGATGGTTCTAACATGTCTCTGGGTGATGACGGGTTGAATGCTCATGGTTGTGTTCAGCGGTTGGATGAGGCTGAGGAAGAGCTCCAGAGGGCCAGAGAGGAGCAGGGCCTGCTGAGGTCCAGGATTGAGGCTCTAGAGGAGGAACAGAGGCAGAAACAGGAGCTTGTGGTGGTAGGAACTTAATCAAAGTGTACTGTGTGTGTGTTAGGAGCTCGGGTACAGATTGCTGAACAATGTTAATTTGCTGCTTTTTCTTTTAAAATAAACATCCCATAATAACCTGACCTCCCTTCTCTCCCTCACTCACTCACTCACTCACTCCCCAAGGCTCTGCAGCGGGGGTCCGGGGGGCTGCGGGGCCAGCTGGTTGAGTGTAAGGAGAGGCTGGGCTCCCTGGAGAAGATTGTAGCCCAAAAGGACCTTCAGATAATTTGCGCCCAGGAAGTGCAGGAGGCTCTGCGTGCTGCCAGAAACAGCCTACAGGGGGAGCTCCAAACAATGACACTCCAGCACTGCAAGGTATATCACAAGCCGGATGCAGGTAGAAATCTGGTGGAGTTGTTGCACATAATACAATTCTAATCAAATAAGTGGAAGGTGAATCGATGGACCAATGGAAAAAAATAAATATGAATGAACAGATTGGTATTGAAACTGGAGTCATAGTTAGAGACGGAAATAATAGTGATATTGAGAATGTCAATAATATTGATACTCTGAAGGGTGACTCCACGCTGCCTCTGTTATTCTCTCCAGGTAGGCAAGATGGTGGCAGAAGAGAAAGACCTCGCTTTGAGGGAACAGGCTGAGGTGTTCACACGGCAGCTGGAGTCTGCTCAAACCTCCCTGAAGGTGTCTTTGTTTTCTTCTCTTTTGTCCACTTTTGAAACAGTATAATAAGAATGAGCTACAATCCTTATGTCATATGGAAGAAATGGTGACGATTGGCAGACTCCCTGTGGTTCCCATTTGGACCAGACTGTGAGTCCCTTAACCTGAGGCCTGTTGTGTCCTAGCTGAGAGAGGGCGTGGCCAGGGGGCTGAGGGGGGCTTTGCACCAGCAGGAAGAGACTGGGAAGAAACGGGAAGAGCAGATGCATGCTGAAGCCAAAGAGAAGGCTAGTATATTCATTTACAATCCATCCATGCATCTTTCCGTTCATCTTTTCCTCTCATGGTGGGGATACTCGTTGTACCATCATACCATCATCCAGGTACAACAGACTCTCTTCCTGACGTGTATGTATGTGTGTGTGAACCCTCAGGTCCAGAAGGCTTCGGAGGTGGAGAAGGAGAACATGGCTGTCCTGCAGCAGCTGCAGGAGAGGAACCAGGAGGCGCTGGAGGTAGCCAGGCGTAACCTTGAGGAGGAGAGGAAGAACTCTCAGGCTCTTCAGAAACGCGCGGCCGAGCTGCAGACTGTAAGACGGGTCTCCATCAGGCCCTCAGCAATGATGTTTCCATGGAACAGAATGCAGTTGTTTTTCTCACCGTTGATATTAAATAAATGGTTGGTTCCTCTTGTTGGTTATGTAGAAGGTAGAGGAGCTGGAGGGAGCGTGCTGTTTTCAGAAGAGAGAGCAGGACGCGGCGCTAGCCATGCTACACAGCTCGCTAACGGAGGAGCGCCGTGCCGAGCTACAGCGACAACGCAGACACATGGAGCAGGTGCAGAACACCATCCACACGCCCTCTACAGGGCTGTTCGTGAGTTTGGCCACAGTGCAAAGATAAGGAGCCGGGAATATAATCCATCTCTAACCTGACGTTAGAGATGGATCAAAAGAATGGCATTTTTTTCCCCATAGAACCATGAGGTGGTTTCTAAGGTAAAAGTTGTTTACAAATCAAGATTTATATTTGAATCAACGCTCTGAGGCGATGCTGTGTGGTTACGCCAACACATGACAGCTCCGCTCTCCCCGACCTGCTCGAACTGAGGTGAATTGATGAGTTGTGCTGCCAGGAGCTTGCCGTGAAGCTGCGAAGGCTGGAGGAGACAGGCCAGCTGGCGCAGCGGGAGGCTGAGCGACTGCGCCGGGAGATGGGTGAGAGGGAGGAGAGCCACCAGAGGACCACAGCCACGCTGGAGCAGCAGCTGAGAGAGGTCACCCAGGGGCTGGTGGCCGAGGGCCAGCAGCTCTGCCTCCAGGTGGACCAGGGAGGATCCAGAGGAGAGCCCCCGCAGCTCCCTCAGAGGTGCCTCCTCTGCCCCTAAGTCCATATATCGATGTTGTATTTTAAGTTGCACTTAGGCCTTTGCCAGTTTCATAGAAATGCATTCATATTATATTGGCATAAACCATTAGCCTGCAAACCATAAGCATGCTTGTCCATTAGAAGGCTTGGGAAACCATACCTACACATACTGGTACTACGGGTAGTACAGGTTGTACGGGTACTTTGTTGGTACTAACGTCATGTCCCCTTTGTGGGGGATAGAAATATCAGAACCTTTAGATGTCTATACAATTCAACGTTTTTATTAGGTTTACATGCACTGACTTTGTGTCAAACTATTGCTTTATGAACATGTCACTTCTATCTGAACCAAGCTTTGGAGACACCTTATTAAAGGAGGGCTTCGCCCGTGACGATGTCAACAAGCTACCGGGACTACATTGCGCTCACATTGGCTTCTGAAAACTCAAACCCCCTGGTGGAAGTGTTTCTGAGGTTGAGGTGTCTTCAGTCCTACTGCAGCCCAGGCCTGCCAGTACCTGCACGATCTGAGGGTGCAGTCACAGAACTTCATCCACCATCTTCACCAGGAGCTGCAGTCTCAGAAACAGAACGCTTCCAGACTGAAGCACGCCCAGGTGTGCTGACTGTAACTGCAGTAGGTCTTACGGTGTGAAATCAGTATATAAGTTACAATGTGAGGGTGTTTATCCAGGAGCAGGAGTTGTGTATCCAGAGGGAGAAGATGGAGATGGAGAAACAGCAGGCCTTGCATTCACTGAAGGAGCGTCTCATTCAGGTAGGAGAGTATCATTTGATAGAATATATTCCTCCACATGGAACATGTGTCGGTCAACACGTGTTGTTGTCGGGGCAGGAGCACGTGGAGGAGTTGAGCAGCGTGAGGCGGGGGCCCGGGGCCTCCCTACGAAGGCAACGGCAGGCCACAGACCAGGAGGTGAGGCAGGTCAAGAGCAGCAGGGGCCGGTTGAAGAGCCTGACCGGGTCTGAGGAGAAGCTCCCAGCTGAGGGGGAGAGGTAAGACGCTCCACTGAGTCCTGGCGTCCTCCACCAGGTCACATGTTGGCAGATCATTGGCGTTCTTCTCATTTTGCCCTCTTTTACCTTCTACCCCTCGTTCTTTCTTGAAATATTAAGTGTCTTATTTAATTCTGAAATTACTTTGAAGAATAGTTACTTTGAATTAAGTTTTTTCCTACATAATGGCCTGGAATTCAGGAGAAGGCTACAAAAAGCTTCTGTACTTTAAAAAAAAAAAAAATTCTGTTCTGCTTTCAATTTGCCATTTTACAAGTGCAGGGAACCGCTAGTTAACTTGGCAGGTATCCTGGGATCAGCATGCCTATAAATTAATCAAACAGTAACCCACGTTTTATAGTTTCTGCAGTCTAACCTCTGATTGCTGTCACCTGATGGGAGGTGACCAGAGAGGAATTCACTCATATTATTTTAGTGTCATTGCCGTGTTGTAAAACATGACAAAGACGTGTTTAAAGTAAAGGGATGGACAATAAATACCTGTAATGTACTTCTTATTTTGGTATTAAGGGTAAAAAAGGTAAGATAAGGATGTTCCATGAAGTCCATTGCAATGTCACTATATTTATATCAGTTTCCTTCTATTCCTATAGGTAGATTGAATGGGTAGAGTCTAGAGTCTAGAGTCCTGCTGGCTCCTTAGGTGAGGTAGTCACTTGTTACTGTCCCTGAGTACTGACCTGTTTCATGCTTTGTGGAAGGGCCTCTTCAGAGCCAGTCAAAGCGCTGTCCACACCCCTACAAATATTTCCAAGATTGAGTTTATAAGCTGAATTTGAGATGTATATTTCAGATACTTTTTGACATTTCCCTGACAAGATATTCAGTAGGTGTGAAGTAGATACGTCCCTCTGCGATGTTTTGGTTATTTCCTGTGGACAGGTGTTGTAAACTAGCATTTATGCTAATACACTGTAAACAATGCATCTGGTTCGTCCAATGACATTGTCATGTCCATGTCCAAATAAAATCTACTATACTATTTATAGCAACACTCGATACACAAAAGGTTCAATATGCTGTGATAGCTTAATGTCAATGTGCTAGCCCGTTATTTGTGCCTAGAAACTAACCTATTCCTGAGTTATAACTGAGTTTCAAAGCCTTTCTCCTCCAGTTTTCCGCTCTGCAAGATGAGGCATTCGGTTCTTTGTGTATTTATCCAGACGGGTCGGTAGGAGCCAAGAGAGGGAGCCCAGGAGGCCTGATGGAGCGACGAGCCTGGCGGGCGAGGTGGGACTGAAGCTCTATGAGTCATCCTCGTCTTCCTCTCTACCTCCTGTGTTCACGAGGAGAACGGTAAACTCTACTCTGGTCCTCGCTTCCTCCCATCAGGCGTCGGGCGACTCTGGGGGACATCGGCTGGTGGCAGACCCCTCCTGCCACGCACCCGGGTCCCCCCCCCGCCCAGCCTCTGACCCCGCCTCCCTGAGGATCCTTCACCACCTCCGGAGCCGGATCCGAGAGCTCCGCGCCGAGGGCCAGAGCGGCCCCTCCCCCGCTCCGCCCAGGCAGGGCAGCGACCTTTTGGGGTCCTACCTAGAGACGGTACGGCCCCCGGTTGAGAGGACTCGGACCGCCTGTCCCTTAGTAAGCTGAGGTCTTACTAGTCTGACATTCAGTTTACTATCCTGTGATGACACGTTGGTATCTTTTTTTTTTACCTTATTAAAGAAAATGTGTGAAACATTGCAAAAAGACATCACATTCATGTTAAATGGACGACTATTAGCCATATTAGGATTTATGAGTTCATAGCGCAGAGGGATGAGCTGCTCATTTGGGGACTGAAAGGTTGCTGGTTCATTTCGAGCAACCATCTTTGAATTCTCTGAGGAAGAGTTGGTTGCGTCGATGTGTGAACTTGAAGGGCAATGGCTGCATAAGGTGTTCAGATGTAAACCGTCAGCTCAGCAGTACGTTGACTAGGAACCGAATAAAGTCCATCTCCAATACCCATGAGAACAGTCAGCTCATTAAATGGACCCGAAAGGGAAGCTCTCCAATGAGGATCAGTGTGAGCGTACGTACACGCTCACAGATCCTCATTATGTGTGTGTGTGTGTTCGTTGAGCACAGGTCCATCCAAGGTGTGCCGTTAACATGGAGCAGCTTCACTACTTAAAGCAGAGCTTTACGAGGCGTTATGGTGACACGTGTCCCGTACTAAGAACAGCTCAGGGTCAGAGTGACCCAGTGCGGGGTGACTGGGTTCTTCCTTCCATACATCAGCACTTTATCGTTTCACTGCCCAGGGTGAACTACGGGTATGAAGCATCAGGCTTCATGCCTGATGCTCCTCATTTTACCTTAAAGGAGAAACCCCGTTTAACTACCAGTGTTGTGGTGATATTTGTATAAGGGGGCAAAATGCAATATTTAATAATAAATAATATAACCGATTTTATTTAAATTGAAACATGTATATAAAGTGACACTCAATGACTGGTTATTACCCTTAACCAGGGTTTATGCCAAATACATAAAAGTATACATTCAAATCATAAAACACTTTCCAAAACGCAATGTCATCAAATCGGTGGAGGCTGGGTGAAAGACGCTCATTCAATCCTCAAACTCTAGAACACTTTCACATGACATCTCCAACACACAACTCAGGCGGCCATGCTCCAGCGAAAGGGGAGAGGAACTACCAACTATGTGGATACGCTCAAAGGCTGATCACAAACAGATTAAGTCAAAGATCGAAAGGATTGAACATCCAAGCTAGTATTTAAGTGTGCTAGGCTGTCTAGGCTTTGGCAAAACGAGTATTTGAAGCTGTATCAAAGTGCATCGACTGAGCCCACTAGACTGTGAAACAAAGGAAATCGGTTCCGCGAAGGTTTCTAGAGTTTTGAGACGTCTCTGAAGCGATTTCATAAGAGCAGACATCAAAGAGCGAAACACGGCCACAAAGTGACCTGCTTCACGGGCGGCTGGACCAGGAACACCAAACTGAGACGCCTTTCAGGGTCATTGCTGGACAGTAAGGAGTTCAGGAGTTCTAAGGGTCGGCTGTGGTTCTGCAGTCTTTCCTGCCCTCGCCCGGAACGGCTTCCCGGGGGAGGGTCACAGCTCCATGTCCTCTTCTCCAGAGGGGTCTGCCTCGGGGAAACTGTACGGAGGGCGGTAGGGGGCTGCGGGAGCTGGGCGGACCACGGGAGGGGCGCTGGGGGGACCAGGAGAAGGGCAGGGGGGCGGGGGCTGTCGGCTGGCCGTCTGATTCTTGCGCTGCTGCCTCTGCAGGGAGTCCTTCAGCCTCCGGGACAGTGCGTCGTCCGGCGGGCGCCACAACACCAGCTCCATGCAGGAATGGTTCCTGTATCAGAAGCACTACATTACAGGACCACTGTAAAGAACCTGGGTCTGTTCCTTGGACCCCTACCGGTTCCATCTTGGGAGGGGGACCTCTGCATGGGAAAGCCGTGATTATGGTTCCTAGTCTATTAGCAGATGTTCTAGCTTGTATTATACATAATCACACTTACTAGCCTACAAGTAGTACATGAAATCATTCAAAAATCTCCAATTGTACAATATCACATTGTGAACACTGCCCCGTGTAGAAGACCAGGATTTTGTAACAATGTTCAGTTGCGTGGGGTGTGATAGGTGCACCGTTAGAGGAGGACTTACACAGACTGGGCCACCTTGTGCGGCAGGATGTCACTCATTCCCCGTTGGAGGCCCTGCCTCAAACTCTCTGACATCACCAGCACCGGACGTCTAGGAAACGGCTCCACGTCCAAGTCTTCGTCGTCATCGTCATCCTCCAGCGTTATTCTGAAGAACAAAGCGATCAACGCTTAAAAGTCATGATGAAATAATGCATTTATTCATTATTTTATTAGAGGAGTTGCTTGGTTTGCAACTTATTTGCAAATATGTTGCAAGCCAAGCCAAGCCGAGCTGTAGTTCTCTACCAGGTTCAAGCTGTCTGAGTGTCTGATTGACACACATCAAGTCTACTGAATGCAAGACACTCCTGGCCCCAGCACAGAGGCAGCAGGACACACTCTGAATATCATATCAATATCGTCTGGTTGGTGGAAAGACTAAGGACAGTCAGTAGCACCTCCATCCGGAGCCAAACCAGACGGCGTCGCGCTGCCCACCTGTCCTCGATCTCTCTGAGCCTCCTCTGTGCTGCGTCCACCTCCATACAGGAGCCCTCCGCCTCCAGACGGCCCGGGGCTGGGGGGTTCTGGGGAAAGACCCCCTCCTGGAGGGGAGGAGGGGGACTGGCTGCTGGCGCTGACAGAGAAGGGCAGCTGCTCGCTGGGGTCCAGCCGGAGCAGATATCCGCTGGGCTGGAGCTTTCTGAGAGGGCCGCTCCCTCCTCCACCAACTTCCTCCTCTTGGCCACGTACTCACTGGAGGACAGGAGGTTTAGTTTACTGGCTAAGGATGGTAGTTTGACCATCTCAAAAATCATATAGAACTTCAAGTAACATCTATTCTTGTATCTCATCTCTATCGAGGCAGATCGACCACATTCTCAAACAGAGTAGACGCACTTATCATCATTTCTCTTCCTGTGCTTCCGGAGACATCGTCTCTCCCAGCTTCTGGACAAAAAAACGGGAATGAGTCAACGAATCACAAAACGTATAAAATGTGTTTATTAAGCTAATATGTTGACAAATCTGAGAGACGGGTGGCCCCTTCCTGAGAAGCAGAAGCTAGGTATCCTTACCTGTTGGACGGTGGTCCTCTCTGATGACCAGAGGAACTTGGATGACTGAAGTCAAAGATGATCTCAGGAAGGCTGACGAGGCCGGAGAACTGATCCATCGCCGGCAGGACCCCCAGCTCATTGCTCTTTGGACCAGAATGGTGCATGACGACCCGACACGAAGTAAACACTGTAAGATAAGAGAGTCAACATTAATCAGATCAACGTTCGGGCTAGGTTATAAACCTAACATCAACATCAGGTTGGATGTTCAACACATTGACATGTATTGACATGGTGTCAGAGTGCGGCTAATGTGGACCATCAGGACAATACGAGGACAGAGCAACAGTAACAGTACACCACTACGCACCCGGGCGGCCCAGTGATTCATAAGTCATAACGACGTGTAATGGTATGTTGATATCTATAAACTCCAGATGTAATAGTAGAATATGAGCAGCATTAGAAGTCAACACAGACTCATGCTGACCCGCCCCTCAGCGCTCCAGCTCCACATTAACACTCATTAGAAGACATCGACAACCTTTAGAATCAATAGAGGAAATATCGCTACAAGACGAGAAGATACAAACCTAAACTATGTGAGCGACGTGTAAACACTTTCGCAGTTTACAGAGCTGAGGAAGTCGCCGTAGAAAGTCGTCAAGCTGCTGAAGTTAACGCTGCACCGCAGGGATTTCTGGGAAATGTAGTTCATCTACTGAACAGGGAAGCTGAGCTGCGAGAGGAGGAGGGAAGACAGCAGATCTGATCATGCCTTTGGTCATGTGGTCTGCAATGACGTAGCTCAATTAAGTGTCATGTCACCAAAAGGCATTTATCTCAAACAACAGTCACGTGACAGCTAAACTAAACTGGTCTGAGACTTCCCATCCTCACTGCACTGTGGAGTCGTTCTCCCAACCAGGTAAGGCGGAGGGATAGCAGGGCTGATATAACACTGTTACACACGGGACAGTTGTATTCATCACATTTTGTAAATTGTGTCTGAAGCGCTCAGGGATCCGTCCTAATGACACTTTTCTTTTCAGGGTCTCCAACATGCAGGGTTTGGTCGTTCTTACAGGAATATTGGCCTTTGTTTCTTTTAAAACATGCGGTAAGTAATCATGCACTGTCTGTTCTTTGGAGAAAAAAGTTCCTGGTCTAACCATTTGTTGATTCAATTTAGTCTAATCAAGATGTTTGTTTTACACCGAATCCCTCAAAAGTACAAAGATAAATGCATGTTTACTGACATCCCCATGCTATTTATTATTCGGATTATTGTTATCATAGTCATCGCTCTTTCCTTGTCCTCTCGGGGCATGTGACTGCTGAGGCAGCGAGTTTCTCTTCTGTTATGCAATGTTCTCTGAATGAGTGATTCACGTGTCTTTTGTACCTTATCTATTGGCAACATCGTTACGTTTTGTTTTCAGGGAGCGACTTGGTAACCGAGTCCCTTAACAAGCAGCTGCTGCGGTCTGCTCAGACGGCGCAGGGTTTGCCCATTCCCACTATTTTCCTTGCGTTACGGCTGTCAAGTGACCACAACCACGCCATCGAGACCAACTACCTCAATAGAATAACCACGGATTTGCACAATGATATTCAACGGTAGGCCGGATTCTTCCTTTTAAGGTTGAAGTAGAACTGCAAACGTATGGATTTTGTCAGATCTTGGTATGATTTGCAGTGCAGTGGGTGACTGAGAGATGTTCTCCGCATAGCTCTCTCTCTCAAAGGAAGCCGGTGGTGGGGCTGCTGTCTCAGTACACCATGTGTCTGTTGGCCTCCTGCACCGACGCAAACTCGGTCACCTTCACTGTCAACGACCAAAGCAGCGCCTCCTTGATCACTCACCTCAAGAGACAAATGCATAAAGAGAAAGAGAGTATTGAACGTAAGTTCCTGCTGTCTATCAATTATACAAAATACATTTCAACGTAAAACAATCATCACACAAGGAAGACCGTTTCTATCCAAAATGATGTAATTTATTTCAATTCACAGTGGCTTTATTTGTTATTTTCTCTCATTGTTTCGTGCAGACAGTGCGAAGCCTTTAAGCAACTACTTCGACTTCTCTGGAGGGATTCTGGCACTGTGCTTGGCCGGCGTCCGGGTCAACGGCCATCTCACCTCTCATCTCATGGCGGCTGTTCAACGCGGCTCCCTTTCTGATGCGGGACTGGAGGGCTCAACTGGTGAGATCACAGTTCTGACGAGCGTGACGCTAACCAGTAACTACGGCCCCTTTACCACGGCACTCTATCCCATCCCTCCCCAGACACACTTGCTATGGCGGGGATGGCCCTCGGCTGTGAGAAGAACGCAGGTTTCTACCCTCACCACGCTGCTGCTCTGGATAGGGCCATCAGTAAGATCAAGGCCAGGCTGGAGACAACTAGACCAGACTTTCATATCGGGAACCAGTACAGCACGCCAATAGCCGTCATGGTAACCGCCTCTATTCCTCTTATTAAGTCATGCCTCTATTCACACACACAGTGCCAGTAAAACCAGTGTGTGTGCTGCTTTCTAGGCTCTGGTAGCCATGGGCAGCCAGAAGGATTTGTCTTCCACCCTGTTGAGGTTGAGCGCGGACGCCCAGAGAGGCACGTATCAGAACCCCAGGGCCCTTGCCTCAGCGCTGATCGGCCTGCAGACCAAATCCTACCTGGACCTCAAGAACATCAACTGCCAGAACGAGAAGAGTAAAGGATCCCTGAGTCGACCACATAGTGAATGGAAGCTTGTGTTTTAATGACCTAGCTCGTGTTCTTATTCAATGGCCGCTTGGTTGGATTGTAGATAATCTGGTGCTGGAGCCGGCGGTGGAGGTGGATTTGGTTCCGTTGCCGACCCAAAAGGCGGAAGTGTTTGTGGAGGTGGTGAAATCCGACCAACAGATCCAAACCTACACCGTGCATGTGCCGATGGGGGCCTCGTTACTGTACGCTCTGGAACTGCTCCAGGCGGAGAACACTGCTTTCACGTGAGTCCAGGTCTAGCATGAAGACTGTTGGAATGTTTAGGGTCCACCGCTACAAACCGCCCCTTTTCTGTTGGCTGTAGATTCGAGGTGCAGCCGACCCAGTGGGGGCCCTTCTTGAGCAACGTGAACGGAGAGCATGCCAGGCAGAGCGATCGCAGAGCCTGGCTCCTCCTCTCCGATGGTGTCCCTCTCTCTGAGGGTAAGATAAGTTTTGCGATCGTCTTACGGCTCACCTCACCAACACAATAACTGGTCTAACTTTCCCAACTTGGATGTAATGTGTGCCTTGTTTGTTCTGCTAGGTATCAATGACTTTAAGATCCAGAGGCCTCATGTGATCATCATCAGAAACAATGAGTACTAAGGTCAAACCTGACTATGAAAGCAACAAATTCTTCAAGTTCTGCCATGGAGGGATTTGGATCATTCAAAGTCTACTTCAACAACTTTCAAAGGGATTTCGATTTATTTTTCTGTATGTATCTATGTCTAAAGTGTAATATTTTCATAGCAATATAACAGGAATGAAGAAGATGAACATTATAACTGAAGGCATGTTGAGTCATGCTGCTGCCATCATATGTTGAAAAGCAATGTATGGAAATGTGATTTTAGACTAACTATAAACTTCAAATAAAAAATGCTGGCCAGCCAGTCCCTCTCTTTGTTTACCTTTTTGTCAGAGCCCCTCCCACTCACCTCGCCCCTCCCACCCACCCCTCCCTGCTGAGCAAAACTAGTCCCAACCAGTCAGATCGAATACAACAGTGTGGAATTTTGAAATTCTACCGACTACTAACTGGTATGGATGGGTTCAATCTTTAACATTGCAGGTTTAAATCCTCGTGTTTTCAAATCACTCAAATGTGAAATTATTTTTAATATTTACAATTGCATGCATTCATTTCATTGGGGTAAAATGTTTATCTATATATATTATTATGCCTGGTACTACATAATGGGACCTCTTCAGACATCCCAGACCTCTTGGATCTCTCAGACCTCCAAGGCTCCGGATCTGCGGTTTCAATAAAGGTGAATGAAGGACTTTATTTGGTAGACCTTTAATTTAGTGTGTGTAGTATTGACAATGTGTAGTATTGACAATCAACAGATAATATAAATACCATTGTGACAGTTCTTTCGCTTGGTTGCTTAAATGTGTGTAGTAATACTAATGTGTGTAGTATTGACAATGTGTAGTATTGACAATCAACAGATAATATAAATACCATTGTGATAGTTCTTTCGCTTGGTTGCTTAAATTTAACAAAGTCACATGAGATATTTATAATATATATATAAGGTTATATTTGTTCCCGCACATATATGATAAGTACCGAACGCTAAAGGGGAATTTTACTTAGAAAATATTTTTCCATAACACGGCCCAGCAGGACGAGTGCTTCCGGACTCATCCTGCTGGGCCATGTTGTGGTTCCGGTTCATTAGCTTCCTGTCATAATCATGGTCCAAACATGAGCTTTGGACGCATGTTATAATTAGTAATACTTGTTGAAAGATTCTCGTGATGTTCGTCTTCCTTCCTTAAAAATAGCTTACATTGCTAACGGCTAACTGTCATGTAAACAGTCCTTTTGAAATGTTTTCCTCATATTTATCATTTAGCAGAGTTCTGCGCCCGGTGGGCAAATTAACCCATTATCCGTTGGCTTTAAAGAGCATGAGTGCTGCTCCAGGACCGAGCTCCTCTGGTCCAGCAAGAGGCCTTCAAAGTACCGGACCAGGACCGAGACCAGATGGGAGAGCTCGGGTCAGGAGAGTGTCTATCGAGGGCAACATCGGTACAATTCATGTACATTTATCTAACATAACATAAGGCAAACCCATAATTTAGAATGGATGTACGTTATTTAAAATACTATACCTTATGATATGTAAATGCTCCCGTGTGATTGATATTTTGCGGACTAGCTGTAGGAAAGTCCACCTTTGCCAAGCTGCTTCAGTCCGCCAGCTCAGACTGGGAGGTCGTTCAAGAACCGGTCAGCAAGTGGCAAAGCATCGAAAGCAGACCTTCCGAGGTATATCTGCCAACCATTTTCAGTTAATCCCTATCCCCGTATTTACAAGTTAACCAGCCATCATGTCACCATCAGGGGTCCGGGGCTCCCCAGCAGACCGTAGGTAACCTGCTCCAGATGATGTACGAAGACCCCCAGCGCTGGTCCTACACCTTCCAGACCTACTCCTGCATGAGCCGCATGAAGACCCAGCTGCAGCCTCCACCGCCCCACCTGCTCAGCTCAAAGGGAACCCCAGTCCAGGTGTTTGAGCGCTCTGTTTACAGTGACCGGTACGTAAAGGGAAACTTCACACAGTTGTCGTCATAGGACAAACCAGGGGTTGCTTGCTTGTGTCATGGGTAGTAGAGTGGAGAAACAGTTTGTGATGTCTGTTTGTCTCAAGACTACTATTACCATAATTCATGCGTATCACTGCAATAACTGATGTTATTTCATCTGGAATTGATGACCCTTGTTGTATTGTGTAACTAATGAATGAACACAACAGACCTCTTCAATGTTGTGTATGATTATTGATGCCATTAAAATGTTCACTTCTCTGCCAAACGTTTTCTTAATGGACTCTTTCCCCTCCTAGGTACATCTTTGCCCTGAACAGTTTTGAACTTGGCTGTATAAACCCAGCTGAGTGGGCGGTCTACCAGGACTGGCACACCTTCTTAGTGGAGCAGTTTGGCCCCCAGTTGGAGCTCGAGGGCATCATCTACCTCAAAGCCTCCCCTCAGGTATATATCAATATCAATACATCAACATATCAACTCATGAATTGAAAATGTAATTTTTAAGAATTGCATCTGTTGTTAATTAAATTGAATAGTACGAAAAACTTTGTATTCTGCCAAACAAAGCAATAACATTTCAAATATATCTTTATATTATCTGTTTGAGGGAAGATATTATCACTAATCTATTCTACAATATTGTTGACGTGACACTAGACAAGTTCAACATGTAAACATATTATTGTTAAATACGTAACATTTCAACAATCTCATAGCTTAAAATGACCTGGACATTTCAATAATGTCATATGAATTAATTCACATCCTATTACTAATCACACTGGTATAACATGTCACCTTTAACAACAATGTGCTGCGGCTTCATATCTCATCATCTCCCACTCGGCTCCCAGCCGGCAGAATGGCACTAGTTTGTGTCCCACATTGACACCGCCATTCAGAGATGACAGAGCACTACTAGTACTTTTTGCCTCAGGCTCGCAGCTAGTGCTGAGACGGTTCATCCTTCTAGTTAAAATCTGCACATGGAGGGTTTAACTCCACTGACCGCTCCCCGAGTCCTGGGATGTGACGGTCATATCTTTTCCGTACCGCAGAAGTGCATGGAGCGTCTGGGGCGCCGCGGGCGGCCGGAGGAGGGCGGCGTGGAGCTGGACTACCTGCAGAAGCTCCACATGCAGCACGAGAGGTGGCTCAGGGAGCGCACCACGCAGTGAGTGGGGGGCCGGAGGGGGGCTCGGGGCGCGCAGCACGCAGTGAGTGGGGGGCAGGAGGGGGGCTCAGGGAGCGCAGCACGCAGTGAGTGGGGGGCCGGAGGGGGGCTCAGGGCACGCAGTGAGTGGGGGGCAGGAGGGGGGCTCAGGGAGTGTGCAGTGATTGGGGTCAATTACCCCTGTTACCCATAAATTGACAAATTGAAGTCCTGATATTCTCCTGATGGGCCGTATGTGTGAACAACATATCCTGACATTTGACGAGTTCTGCCCGTTCTGCCTCCATTTTGTCTATGGTCAAATCAAACAAACTACAGTGACAGCGGCCATATTATCCCGCCTCTTGTGAACTAGACCCTATGTCATATCCCGCCCCTAGCCCAGCCCCCTAAACCCCGTTGATTCTACTGATGTCTAAACGACATTGATGTCGGCATATAAAGCATTAAGTGTGAATCACCCTCATGTAGAATCTCCTGATCTACAAATGCGGCAAAAAAGTGTGAAAACAGCTTATAGGTAGAAAATGATTATGCTTGCTTCATTACTTAATAGGTGAACCAAAATGTTATACGTTGTAACATTATGGGCAAAATTTTATTACATTATGCGCTCGAAATTTGTTGGATTATCGACTGGGGTTTCCACATTATTACTATGGGTTTGATTACAACTAGATGTTGAGCGCATGCAACGCACTCGCGGAAACTCTGGTTATTGTAATAGATCATTTGTTATAAATACAACATTAAATATTCATAATCCCTTAAGGTACTTGTAGCTAACATTATTTTGCTAATATCAGAGGTGGGGAATATAGACCACATAACTGCTAAAGTCCTCCTTTGCCCTCACAGCCTTTACCATTGATTGTGCTTGATGTCCAGTAGAACTAATGATGATATAACAACGTAAATATTCATGATCTAATAGCGTTTGGTCTCTGTCTTTTAGGTTACATTTTGAGAAGTTAAAACATGTACCAGTACTGGAATTGGATGCCAGTGTGGAGTTTCTGAGTGATCAAACTGTGAGAGATGAATTCATAGTAAAGGTAGGTAATCTATGTGCATAAATCTCAGTTCCTTGTTTAACCAGCAGGCGATACTGTTTGAAAAGTTCTTACATTAAACTGACTTTTGCATGAACAGACATGATTCAATGATTCATTATTCCCTTTGAGTTCATTTGAGCGAGATTCTTTTATGTTAATGTGCTCTTTTGAGATCCTGATTGTCTGGTTTTCGGTACACAGGTGAAGGACTTCTTCAGTGGGTTATGAAAGAAGATTTCTGATCCAGCCACTACACTCTATACCAATAAGGACCAGTTGTTACCATTTAGACCTCATCATTAAGGGCATGGATCTGATAGAAAATGTGTTTTCTTGTTTAGTATGTGCTGTTTGTATTATTTGCTATAAACCGTTTGGGACCATACATACCTCCAAAGTTGCTGTAGAAGCAGCTTTTAACACTGAATGTAATAGTTTTTACTTTTGAAAGACAACAGAAAGGATTTTTCTAAGGTTGTACTATATTTGAATGCAGAATATTGTTACGGAAAATAAGTTACCGTTTTTAATCTAGTAAACCATTGGAACCCCAAGGGAGAAAACCATTATCCTGTGAATAACCTTCAATAAAACATTTGTATTATTGGTCCTCTTGAATGTCATATTTTTTTTAATAGTTTATCTGCCTCATGAAAAATGTAAATGATCAAATAAATCAAAGAATCCAGTACTCCAATAAAATGGATACAGAAGGCAGCCGGTTTGACGGGACAATGACCTTGGCTAGATGTTGTATCCGCCCCTCTGATCTGTTGTGAGGAGCAGAGCCCTTCAGATGGGATGGTCAGGGGGTCATCAAAGGGCAGCTGTCCCCTATAAAGAGGCCTGTCTGGGGATCACTCTGCTGACAGCACCACTCCACACCCAGACTCCTGGAGAAACAGCAGCACTCTGCCTCTCCAGACTCCTTCAGTACTCGACCTATTTCTCCTAGTTCACTTCTTGTCTCTGCTGAGATGGAGGTTGCGTTACTGTGTTTGTCGGGAGCCCTCCTGGCCCTCTGCCCCGGAGCCCTCCCCCTGCCCCAGGGGCCCGACCGCGCCAGCCCCAGCCCGGGACCCGGGATCCTCTCGTCATCCCGCCGTGTCCCGTACCCTCTGTACATGATGCAGCTGTACCGCTCCTTCCAGACGGGGGACCCCACGGCGGCGCCCGGGGCTGGAGGCGCTCCGGGGACCGGCCGCCACCGGCCGTCCTCCCAGTCTGACTCCGTCCTGAGTCTGATGGCACAGGGTGAGCTCATGTTTGTTTGGCTTCTTTATGTTTTTTATTTTTATAGGTATTTTCATACTACTTAAAATAGTAGTATCAGTGTTATGCAAGGGTGTACTGTTTGACATTGCTCCCGGCTTTCATTAGTTGGACGTACACATTGCTACTTGGAATCCTTTCATTTGATCCTCTGTATGGAGCAGTGAGGACTCGGGGCACATTGGTCCGTGATCAGGGGGTTTCACCCCAGATCCTCTCCATCCTTCACTCCTGCTTTAGTTCTGAGCTCTTATCTCTCTTATCTGACCCGTTCCTCTCTGCTGCCCTCGAGCGTCAAAGTGCTTATTCCACTTTGAAGGGCCATCCCTGTTTTATGTGACAGGGTGTGTGTATTAGCTGCTCAGACGTCTTAGCGTGGGGGGGTTGAGTACACATCCTGCCCTGAGCCTCCCACCACCCTGACTGACATTTGTCCACACTTGTCTAGAAGTGACAGCTCCGGAGGGAGAAGGAGTGGTCTGGCAACTGGACGGGTTGAGGGTTCAAAACTCTGCTCCTCCAGGCTAAGGTGGGATGTGAGCAGAACGATTTAACTTGTTAAGGAGGGTTAACATTAAGAGTTCTTTGAGCCGCCACGGTGGAAGCACAGTCAGCCGGAACCATCCATTCACGTTCCTGTCTTGTTCCAGGCTGCCTCCAGGTGGGGGACAGATGGACCATCACCTTTGACATGTCCTCGGTCGCCGCCGGTGACCCGGTGCAGTCGGCGGAGCTCCGTGTCCGGCTGCCGGCGTTCTCGGCCTCGCCCCGCGTCACCGTGGACGTCTATCACTCCCCCAGGCAGAGCTGCTCCGCGGGCCCCCTCTCCAGACCCTGTCCCCGGGGGGAGGGGCTCCACCTGGGCAGCTTCGTCGCCTCTCCCAACAGCACACTGCAGTCCTCCTGGAGGGTGTTCGACGTGACCTCCCTGCTGACGCTCTGGCTTCGTCAGGGCGACCGGCCCGGAGGGGCCTCAGCCGGGGTCCTGCCCCCCGGGGCTGAGGACGGGAGTGGGGCCCAGGAGGAGGAGGAGGCAGAAGCCAGCGGAACACGAGGAGGGAGACGTGGGCATAAGCGTCACCCGGCCGCGGGCCGCGTCATGATGGTCGTCTACTCCACCCACCAGCCGCCCCCCGAGGGCAGCGGCGTCCGCAGCCTAATGCGGGCCGTGGACCGCTCCAAGTACGTGGGCGTGGCCCGGGGGCAGGCCCGGCGCCACAAGAGGAACCGCATGGACCGGATCCGCCTGGCGGACCACGAGGCGGCAGCGACAGCGGCCCCCCAG
Source organism: Gadus macrocephalus (assembly GCF_031168955.1). Lineage (NCBI taxonomy): Eukaryota > Metazoa > Chordata > Actinopteri > Gadiformes > Gadidae > Gadus > Gadus macrocephalus. The sequence continues at coordinate 19,665,634 of NC_082387.1, forward strand.
GAGGCCGGCGGGGGGGCGCTGTGCCGGAGGGTGGACATGATGGTGGACTTCGAGCAGATCGGCTGGGACGAGTGGATCGTTCACCCCAAGCGCTACAACGCCTACCGCTGTGAGGGGTTGTGCCCCACGCCCCTGGACGAATCCCTGCAGCCCACCAACCACGCCTACATGCAGGTAAGCCTCCTGCCGTCTACACCCATGTCTGTCTGTCTGTCGCTGGGACATGTTGGTCCTGTCCCAGAGCCTCATGTTGTCCATGATGCTGACATGTTGGTCCTGTCCCAGAGGCTCATGTTGTCCATGTTGCTGACATGTTGGTCCTGTCACAGAGTCTCCTGCGGCTCCACCAGCCTGAGCGCGTGTCCTGCCCGTCCTGCGTGGCCACGCGCCTCGCCCCGCTCTCCATGCTGTACTACGAGGACGACGACGTGGTTCTTAGGCACCACGAGGACATGATGGTGGAGGAGTGTGGCTGTCACTGAGACCCACAACGCCACGAGAACATGATGGAGGAGGGGTGCGGCTGTAACTGAGACCCCCAACGCCACGAGGACATGATGGTGAAGGGGTGTGGCTGTCACTGAGACCTCAAGAGATCCTCAGGCTGATGAGCAGCAGATTAAACTCATGTAATGCAACGACCATGATCATCTTTGTAAATAAAAAGGATATATATAAATATATAAATATAAAACTGGGTGCTATATCATACTGTTTCAGTTTTCTCTCTGTCATTTTTTGTAATATTTATAATATGTGTGAATGTATATTTTTGTACAAACAATTGGATAAAAAATGAATAAATGAAACCAAATATCATACTTTTTTTGTATTGCTTCTATTAAGATGTATTTATATATAACATATGGTAGAATAATTTTAATAACTCACTTTAAACAAAATAAACACTTAATTGGACAACGCAGCTTGCATTGTGAAAATCTAGTGAAGAAACAGTCATGGCTGTGAGAAGGTCAGCGTTTATCTGCCCTCTTCACCTCTAATCCACATCTCGGTTGAGGAGGGCCATCACAGACCCATCATTAGACAACAGGGAGGGGGTCTGTGTTTGGTGAGATCAAACGGCCATGAGGAACCAACACGAGGTCATCGTTGAGAAGGCTGAAGAACAGTAGCCTTGTTTGTTTTAGGGGGGTGGGGGGACGCAGGAAACAGAGGTGTCATGGTGGGGAGGTGGGGGGGATGTCAGGCCCAGGCTCCTGCAGAATGCCATAAGGCAGAGAGAAGATTAAATGTCTGCACACTTCGAACGCACGGCTACTGGGGGGGGGGGGGGTCATCTTAGCCTTATGACTCCAATACACATATGAACGCACACACTTCCTTGGTAAAGTTGAATTACAAAATAAGTTAACTTGGTGTAGTTAAAGGCACCCAGTGCAACTTTCGAGGCTTAAAAATAAACATTCAATTTCTAGTCTTTTTTACACGTAGTAAGTTTCAATAACTCCATACCATTACATACCGACATTTAAGCCGCAAAGATGAGACGTCGTTGTGTGGTGAGAACTGATACAAAATCGATAACAACAACAATGCCGCCATTTTCTTTATTTTTTGTAACCTACAATAAATAAAGCAGGCTTCCAGTCAATGGAAAAATGGCTTCTCCCCACCGGCGATTGTTGTTGTTTACGATTTTCTATCAGTTCTCACCACACAACGACGTCTCATCTTTGCTCCTTGAATGTCGATATGTAATGGTATGGAGTTATTGAAACTTACTACGTGTAAAAAAGACTACAAATTGAATGTTTATTTTTCATTGAATGTTTACATAAAGTTGCACTGGGTGCCTTTAAGGTACATTACATGGTAGATATTTGATGATGGATAAGGCATATTTGTTGCTCCACTTATTTGGTAGTTGTCCTTGTTGGGACATTTGCAGGGTCTGACCTTTCCAACCAGTAGATAGTGTGTAAAATCCTCCATATTACACATACACTGGATAACTCTTCTCTCTCACCCTTGAGGATATGCTAGTAAGTCACTTTATAGAGAATCCCTCTATTTCTTGTTTATTAGAACATAACTGCTAAGTGTTGTTAAATGATTGATAGGCTAATCTCCATATTTATGTGAATACCTTCATTAGCAGGTGGATTCATATCAATGACTTTACCCTCAGATGGATTCAGAAATTCCTGTTCTTCAAGAAAGTAATGGGCAGGACCAAGCCCGGTTTTAGATTTTTAGAAATGTCTGGTTTCTGTTTTCATAAGAGTAGTCGCTTGTTTTAAGCTGAAGCCCCCCTCTAGGATTTAGAAATGTTGAACGCTCATTCAATGTGTTGGGAAATCCTCCAATTAGACTCAGGGGGGGGGGGGGGTTATAGTGCTAGGGAAACAGACTTCAAACACATCCAATGCGTGTATTGAGACTCTACAAACACTGGATCCTCTTCTTCAGTCCACTGTTCACCCTCTATTACCCTCGGAGTGATCAGGCCCTCTGCAGACCTTTTGTTTTCTACCCGGTGATATATGACATGTACTGAGGACATGACAGTCATCATGACAACTGCTGTTAGAGGAAGTGAGAGGCCTTTTAACTGTGTGTGTGTGTGTGTGTGTGTGTGTATTGACCTCTTACCATAAAGGGCCACTGACTAGTTATCAGAGCAGAGGTCTTTGGGCCAGACCCCTGGTGTTTTAAAGATTACTGATTATTGACCAGCGAGTGATTAAATAATCGATTATTTTAATATGTCCATAGGTCAATGTCATAGGTTAACTTTCTATGTGAGTGTTGTGTGTCATTTGTGTGTATGTGTTTGGTTGGAATACGATTGCAAAGGCTGGAATAGCCCCAGCTTAAATGTGATGAGTGAACAAACATTCATGACCGTACGTGAAAAGGCTGAGGAGTTATGAGTCTAAAAATGTGAATATTGTTCAGAATTCTGTCCTGATCACCTTTTGTATTGGACTCAAGATCATAGGAATCCATCCTGATGTTGATACAAGCATTGAATCAATTCTTTATGTTATAAAACACACCTTTTTAGAAGTGAATGGCTCCTGGGGGTATATTTTATGGTACTTCCCTTTATGTCAGATTGAAGACAGATTAGACAATGAAGACATATAGCTGATATGTGCTAAAGGAAATTTGTCTAAGTAAAAAAACCTAGGATCCTAGGAAAATAAGTGTTTTAACACAATTTTAAATGGCAGAAAATATATCCAGGGGGAAGTCCCAGGTTTTTGAGGCAGATTTGTTCACCGTGAGGTGATGCATGTCGGAAAGGTTTAATGATTGTAAGTCAAATTAATCTTGATGACATTGACACAAGGGACAAGGTAAGTTTTGTTTGCCTTTAATGCTTTCTCACCCTAACTCCATGTGATTTTCCTGTTCATGTCATCAACCAAAGCAGCCGATACAGTCTCTGTATGTGAACAAGCCTTTAAACAGCCTGATCAACAAATGATATTCCGGTCACAACTGGCAAGGTTCAAAAGTGCCTAAATCAGTTGGAATGAAAAAATAAATCTGTGTTATAACGTGTTATTTAAATTGGACCATAGATAAGTGTGTGGCCAGTAAACAGGCTTGAATGATAGGTCCTTGGTTTGCGTTCCATGTGACCAGAGGAAGCGGTCCGTCCAGCACCAGGCTGCGGGCTCACGGAGGCCCTGAGGAACCGAGCTGAAGGCCCCGCCTCGGCAGGAGAGGAGGGCAGGGGCCCGTCAGGACCCAGAGGGTCGCCTGGCTCCGTAGGGGCCTCTTCAGGGTCCCCTCCAGGGGCCACTAGATGTCCATCTCAAACTGGGCATCATCGCCTTGAGGAGAGCGGGCAGCAGATTTTAGTTCAGTTTAGAAATGGCAAAAAACTGGCAGAGTCAACTCGCTGTATTTACTAACTATCCAAACCAGGAGGTTCATCTGATAACCTACCTCTTGTCCTGGGACACATACTTAAACAAACAAACCATCTTCATCATCTGCGTGTGTGCGTGCGGTGAGTACGTGCGTTAACACTCACCAGCAGCCTTGCTGTCAGGTGCCTTGATGACGTTGTTATTGAGAGGTTCTCCGTTCGGGGCCTTGTCTTTAACAGGGGGGCTGGTCACCCCTGGAATGTCGGGCAGACCCCGGGGTGGGGTCCTAGCCACCGGGGAGCTGCGGCGCTCCAACAGGAACTTGCGATCGTAGATTATCCTGGTGCCTTTGGGGTGAGCAGGGGAGATGCAAACGTTGGGTTAGCAAATGCAATCCTTTCTGGTGTTCATGCATTGCGTTTCATCCTGTGTTAATTTTCATGGCGTTTCCCGTTTAAAAGGAATAGATAATATAACCGATAATGACTATAAAACACATATTGGCTAGAATTCTCCAATATTATCACCATTAATATTAGACATACATCATTTCCCGGTTGATGGAAATGGAGGATCCTGATTCAGAGGCTAGTCTCCCTCCTGCACACACCAACAATATCTACAACACACCTTACAGATGAGAGACACTGACTTCCTGCAGGACTTATCATTTCCTAACTTTAGAAACCAAACTATAACACTATAACCAACTCACGGGAAGGGTTATACGGCTTCCTCGATGGAAAGAGGAGGTTGGGTCAGCAGCGATTAATGAAAACAGTCCAGCCCCCCTGGGGTCATTGTGGGGCCAGACGTTTGAAATGAGAAACCATACAAAGCAGGGTATACTCCCTTCACATTGTCAGCTACTGTCATCCATTTAATGGACGGTAAAGCCTGACTGGATGGTTTGCTTAAAAAAAATAAAAAATAAAAAATGACTAAAAGACGCCGAAAAAAAAAAAATCAAATCACATATGTACACGGCAATAATTATGTTATATTATTACGTAATTATTTAATTATGTTATTGGTTCATGATTAAATCACATTGTGTAAATTTCTGCATTCGGAATCCCGATAAACCCATCGTAAAGTGACCAAATGTACGCGTGCGCATGCGGAAGCGTATGCACATGCGCAGTATATATATATATATATATATATATATATATATATATATATATATCTAAGGCAAATGTCAGGAGGGAGGGATCGGGACAGAAGACCGTGGTTAACCTCAGGTTGAATTGACCAATCATGGCTTATTTTGTTTCAAACACACGTTGCCTTGTTTGGCCAATAGCACCATTCGTTACTGACAGGTTAAACCACCATGTGCATTAGTGGTACCAGCAGTCGATATTTAACGAATGCAATTACGATTAAACTTTAAGTATGAACGATGTAACTGATATCAAGTACATTCTCCATGTTGTCCCAGTCTGGTCCAATGTATGAACCCAGCAGGGACGGTCCAGTTAACACCGAGCCGTTCAAGGGAAGTTCACCACCTCCCACAGACACCACAGGAATCAACGCATGGAGACCGGCGACGACTCGGTTGAGGTCTTCACTCGGAGTGGTTCGTTACCTCCGGGCGTGGTGCTGAACAGGGTCCCCCCGGGGGTCGAGGAGTAGTCCACCTGGGGCATGTGGTCCGCGCTGTTGATCACCACCCGCCGGGTGGGGATGGACTTGGAGGTGGTCTTCAGGCTGCTCTCAGACATGTTGTTTACTAGAATGATCCTCAGATACCAAACAAACCGTCTACAAGTGTCGCTTCAACACAAAGCGCAGCGTTGTCCGCGTCAAAGAGCAGCTAAATACTGATAAATACAATACCGTTGGTTCAAAAGTGCAAACAGACAGTAACAGGAAGCACAACTTGTCACATTACAATACAGAACACAGTCAGGTTATCCGGAGAACCTGAGCACACGTTCCTTCGCCTTCATTCACCGAAAATAGGAAACCAGGAGAAACCGGAGTTGAGTTACTGCGCCCCCTAGCGGAGCAGAACACTATCAGCATGCTGCCGGGGTTAAAGGTTTGTTTGAGTTACTGCGCCCCCTTGTGGAGATGAACACCGTCAGCATGCTGCCGGGGTTAGAGGTTTGGTTGATTTACTGCGCCTCCTGCTGGAGCAGAACACCATCCGCATGCGGCCGGGTTAAGCCCAACACACACCGGCGCCGAAGCGGCGCGTCAAAAAGAAGAGGAAGGCCGAGCTCTGAGTGGGAAAAGAACGCCCCCATTATTCCGCACGTACTAGCACACACAGCGCGCCGCGATGCCCAACTAGCTTCACGCCACTCGTCTATTCCCTAGCGTCGCCGCCCCTGGACCCTAACCCTTTTTAAAGCTGTTTGGTACATCACCGCTTGATACAAGGTCCTGTACATATGGAGATTAATAATGCGCTAGAATCTAAATGAATAATTCCACAATGCAAAAGAAATGAGCAATGAAAATAAATAAAGTGCGTAAAGTGACTAAACCGTAAACGAAGTGCCCGACAGTACTTTAAGTAATGTGACTATCATTGTAAGCACAAACAGAGGATCATGGGCATCAGGGCCATATATGTACTCATAAAACAACTGGTAGGCCTATGACGTTATGGTAGACTATACCGACTAAGTTTGTTGATCTGCTTGTTTCAAAACATATCACAAAGGTGCTGTAGCGCGCCGCTTCCTATGGTGGTAGGGACGGCTTTTGACGCGCGTGAAATGCACACCGCTGCGCTTCGGTGCCGGTGTGTGGCCGGAGGTTTGGTTGAGTACTGCGCCTCCTATTTTGTACTTTCCTGATTCCTGCTAATCTTAAATATCAATATACCCCAAATTCCCAAGTATATTTCTTGAATTTCAATTGTATAATTAAAAGGGTTATACAACAATGAACAAAAGTTAATTGTAGAGGCAGAGAGAGACTATGGAACACTTTCAAGTTTCATTCAGTCATACACGCTAAGCAGAGAATAACTGTTTGATTTCTTTATTAATTTTGCAAATGTTGAGCTGGTGTACAGAGTAAATTTTTCAACAGATGTCTTCCAATTTTATTTGATTAAAAGGCTTTCACATATATATATTTTTTATTCATATTTGACTCTCCATACCAATAAAAAAAAGCAAACCAACAAGTTAAAATCCCCACAAGGCCCCTATTCCCCCAGGGTGCAGGCATTACCCAGAGCAGGTCCCTGGTAGCTACAGCTGTATGATGCTAAAAGTACATCCATAACATAATTAGAATCCCAGTTGATAAGTAAGGGTGCATAGCATTCTAAGTAAATATATATATATAGAGATTTTTCATATATTTCATATATATATAGCTTTTATGTCAAAAACATATTCTGTGCATGTGCGCAGTTGCATTCCTTAGTATTGAGTAATATGCTATTGCGTTAATAATATCTTCAATCCATTCTAAAAGGAATATACATGTGATCTCTAGTTTTTGCAACAGTATAATATTTTTGCATGAACTAGATGCATGTCTTCGTCTCATTATTCCACAAGTGCAAGGTTTGGTTGGTTGTTCTTCCTCTGGTTGAACACATCTGACGCTCCAATGTCTCCGTGCACTTGTGGCCTTCTCTGTCCCGGCCCGTTGGATAGCGTCTGGTTCCAGACCCCTGCGGACAGCCCTACACCCTGCTGAGAGGCTCCTATTTGGCAAAAGAAGCTGGGTGGGGGCAGCGGTAGATTGAGGAAGGTTTTGCTGTGTTGAGGGGTAATGCTTGTCGTCTTGAAAGTCTGGCTGCTGAGTGCACCGAGCCAACAGTTGGATCACTAAACGTCCCTCAAGCCTGCTCTCAGAAACACTCAGTCCTCAACGCTCTCTCACCTCCAGGTCAGGGCTGGCTTCAGGAGTGGTGCTCCTGTTCAGAACTACAACTCATGAAACCACGAGGAGGTTGATACGTTCTAGTGTTGATGATATGCTCCTTCACTCTTCGAGACAACAGATCTTACAGTCAGGAGCATCTCATAGTGGCCTATTGGGCGAGCAGAGCCTGTCAGAGTCTATTAACCAGGACCTAAGAATAATAATAAAAACATGTGTTGCATCCAGCTCTCAACCGCTACAAAGCTATTCGTTGACTGTTCCTCATCACTGTGCACCTCAACCGTATTGACTGTTATTGTATTGTATTTTTCAAAATGAAAAATATATTTGATGAATCTGCACCACCAACGTTATCACTTTTGTTAAGTGTCCTATAAAATAAAACCCATTCACACTTAGAATTTAAAAACATTTCTCAATCACGAAATGCTTGTGAGAAAAAAGTGAGAATATTTTGAGCAGAAGCCATGGATGCAGTAAAGAAAAAGTAACACAATTTAGGTGTAGATAATGACTCCGTAAACAATCTTGTGTTTCTCTCGTCATAGAAGATAATCAGTATATTTCAAATGAAAAGGAAAGCACAGGGTGTAAAATAACTGAGTGCCAGGAGTCATCTTCCAAAGGAGAATCGAGCAGTTCTACAGACGTGTATGTTGTGAAGTTACATTCCTCTATGTCATGTCTGGCTGCAGAGTTGAACTAAACCTCGAAGGTGTGCGGTTGTTGAGTCCTTGTGAGTTTACATATTTGTGCGGCAACTAGAACGAGGTGATGGTCCATGAAGTAGGAAAACCAAAGCATCCGGTATGTACAAAAAAACATGCTGGGTGGATCGCTGTCTTGTATGTCGTGAGTTCCTTCTCCAAAAATATTTCTATGCAGTCGCTATATATCCATCTCCTCATTGCATTACTGAGTTGGTGATTCTTAAAAAACCTTTCTCTTGTGTGTCCGTGTCACTTTCTCTGTCACGCACACACATACACGTTCGTCTGCACACGCAAATAAACAAACATTCAACTTCTTTTGAGCTCAGCATGAATGATATTAAGGCGTAAATAAAGGACACATCCTCCTGATGAGGGATGTTGCAAAACCATGGGCAGCATGACGGGGGATATACAGATAAACTCAAACTATCCCTGTTCCTTAAACAATACGGCTCCTTAGATAAACAGTAATGTGTTGACATCATTTTTAATAGAAGTGTATAGCTATGGTTAGAAGAGAAAATTAAGTTTGAATATGATATGGGATCACACGCAGCAACACACACGCACACACATCCGCTCATAGTTCTTATTGCTTCTGAAGGTCGGACAGTAAAGTATGAACTAAAAGGTTTGGAAGTGAGACAAGAACCAGGGCGAGGAAGCAGGTTCCCAGGCTCACAGTAACGGGGTCAGTATTACAGTTTCTCATCACAGTGATCGGCGACTGACTGTCCTTAACTGTCAAGAAAACAAACATTGATGCTCAACACGAGCGCTCAGACACGTTGGACTCCGGCCCTCCAAGCCCCGGTCCAGCTCCCTGACCACATCATAGCTACATTATAACCGTTAGGATTCCCCCCCTATACCCAACATCAAAGTGACATCAACAGTAGTTGCTGAAATTCTTTATATGTTTGTACCACTCCATGAGTACTAATAGCAGTCTACTACTGTAAGGTCAAGATTCACGTCAGACATTAAAGCTACTAAGTGGAAGTGAAATCCTGTTGGGGGATGACAAGACTGCTGCTACATCTACTACAAAAGGCTTCCCTCAGAGGTCCGAGGGGAGAGACGGGCGAGGGGGTGGAGCCCACTGGTGCCTTCCAGACCGTGATTGGTCAGAAGGTGCAGGGTGGCATCTTGTTTAAATCACTAATCCGGACACCAACATAAAGGACCAATAATACAGAGCAACACAACAGAGGTCTGCTTGTTCGCGTGCACATAGGGTTCAGGAGATGTAGATAGAATAATAGTATATATCTTATATATGTATATATATATATATATATATATATATATATATATATTATATATATAGAGTTAGGTTGGAACAAGCCAGATGAACACAAAGTAACACCACAGGTTCTGAAGAGCAGCATGGTGATGGTGTAGGGTCCTAACAACACGAACAACACGAGGTACACATCCCAACACCAGGTTATGTACAGCACAGCTTTCCTTTGGTGGTAGTGTAGCGTGCTGGATTTGGAGAACTGGGACGTGGACGTGGTGGTTTGGCATACTGGTCTGTGATGTGGTCCGACTGGCGGGAATATGGAGAGATACAAACCTGTTGCCTAGAGATTATGCAAATTCACACACATTTTTTTCTTTTCCCAGAGTAATGGAGAGAAAGGGCCAGTCTGACGAACCCTACGTGGCATTAGAGCCTAGACGTCCCCTCCGGCCCCCCCACCCTAGATCTCTCTGTACTGGTAGCTAAAGACAGGCCATGCAGCAGCAATCAGCATGCTGAACAGATAACAGGAAGCACGTTTTGGTTGCTTTTTTTGTTTGTTTGAGTTTGGTTTGGTTTTTTTTTGTACGAAAAAATCATGCGTCTAACCTAGAACCCCATGTTCTTTTTTTTAGAGTTTCTTAAAAAAAAAAAAGGAAGTAAGAAAAAACGACAGTAGATCCACTTCCTGTTGGCGGCGCTGATGGTCGTGTGGCCGCTAGCTGTGTGTACGTTTCGTCGGTGTCCGCTGCTCCTCCTCCGAGGTCTCTCCGCCACCCCCCGTTGTCCGTCATGTGTCTATGTAGGATGGTTTCGGTGAGGTTGGGAGATCCTGTGGGGAGCCCTGTGTGTGGAGAGAGACACGACAGCCTGAAGGACGAGTCACGCAGACCCTAACCCCGAGGGGAACAAACTGCCCAGGCCCCACATGCAAACTGCAGTTAACAGACAACAGCCTTGCAGGATCATTTTACCGGTGTAATTTCGACCTTTGATCATTTCCCAGGCCTTACGAAATGATTGTGAGACCTGGGAAATATCTTCCCTTTCAATAGAAGGTGTGTGAAATGCAACACTTCTCATTGGTAGATGATCGAGGGAGAGAGGGAGGGAGGTTATTTGGTTTAGTTTCAAAATGTTGCTTCCCCTCTTTACAACTCTCACATCCTATGTATAGCATCTTCACTGTGGAGCTTGTGGGAGAGCCCTTGGAATGGTGTAGAAGAAGGCAATCCATCCTTTTCCAACTACAGCCCATGCATATCCACATTGAAATCACACCACTTCCACTCTGATCCTGTTATGTTTAATTAAACAGTTGAATTAGCTAAAACAGCTGGCTCCTTCTAAGATTCATTAGGCTATACATTATTGATGCCATTCTGAGCGACACCGAGACAGACCTTAGCTCCATCTCTCCCCTCACCATCTGGGCTAATAAACCATAACCCGGAACACTGTGCATTGTCCACACTGTGGAAGGCAAGGGAAAGCTCCAAAACAGAGGTAAATTACACCGGTACGGTCATTAGAAATAGTTTTCAGTCGATAGTATTATCACAGAGTGGTCTTGAAGCTAAAGGGATATGTGTTAAGTCTGCATAGTCTTGTCTATGTTTACAGTACTGAACCCTAACTTAGTGTGAACCAGTTACTGGAGCTCTCAGTGATGGACACTCAACATTGTGTGGGTCGAAATGTGAGTCATCTGATGAATGCAATGGTTTTAAAGTTAGAGAGGACAGGAAGCGACCTTGAGGGTCATATATATTATACTTTAATAGATGTCTCTCACTTAAACACACACACACACACACACACACACACACACACACACCCGCACACACGCACACACACACACACACACACACACACACACACACACACACACACACACACACACACACACACACACACACACACACACCCACACACACACCCAAACACTATAATTGTAACTTCACTAAAGTCTCTATGGGACAGCTATCAGATTCCATATGTATAATATAATGTATGTATACCTAATTAGTATAGTTTACAATAAGTATACAATGTAATCTATAGCAATGCCACAGTACTAAATCCATATTGACAATGTAAACAGCATATTATCTCTAAGTGGATTTGTGCAGATTGATATTAGTCCTTACCATGTTTTCACTATAACATATATATAGATATATCGATACAGATATATGGCTGATTAGTGGACTGAGTTAGTTAACACAGTTCACATATAAAACACGTTAGCATGATACCATCAGCATCACATCGAGGGCACATTCAGCAGCCGCATTTAACCCGGGAGGAGAGTTAAATGTCTAGCCCCGCCCACAGCTGCCCGGGGCGGGGCTGGGGGGTCTGGTACCTGCAGGGCTCCGCCCCTCTGTCTGCCTCACTGCTTTACCCGCCGCAGAGTGGCACACTGCACTATCTGAGCCCCTTTCTTCACATCCATAATATCCGGCTACAGGCAGGGGAAGAGGGGATGGGGGGGGGGGGGGGGGGGGGGTTAGTGAGGTCGGGGGAGGAGGGGGCGGTAGGGAGGGAGGGGGGGGGGGGGTTAGTTAGGTCGGGGGAGGGGGCGGTAGGGAGGGGGGGGGGGGGGGGTTAGTGAGGTCGGGGGAGGGGGGGGCGGTAGGGAGGGGGGGGGGGGGGGTTAGTGAGGTCGGGGGAGGGGGGGGCGGTAGGGAGGGAGGGGGGGGGGGGGTTAGTGAGGTCGGGGGAGGGGGGGGCGGTAGGGAGGGGGGGGGGGGGGGGGGGGGGGGGGGGGTTAGTGAGGTCGGGGGAGGAGGGGGCGGTAGGGAGGGAGGGGGGGGGGGGGGGGGGGGTTAGTGAGGTCGGGGGAGGGGGCGGTAGGGAGGGAGGGGGGGGGGGGGGGGGTTAGTGAGGTCGGGGGAGGAGGGGGCGGTAGGGAGGGAGGGGGGGGGGGGGGGGGTTAGTGAGGTCGGGGGAGGAGGGGGCGGTAGGGAGGGAGGGGGGGGGGGGGGTTAGTGAGGTCGGGGGAGGAGGGGGCGGTAGGGAGGGAGGGGGGGGGGGGGGTTAGTGAGGTCGGGGGAGGGGGCGGTAGGGAGGGAGGGGGGGGGGGGGGTTAGTGAGGTCGGGGGAGGGGGCGGTAGGGAGGGAGGGGGGGGGGGGGGTTAGTGAGGTCGGGGGAGGAGGGGGCGGTAGGGAGGGAGGGGGGGGGGGGTTAGTGAGGTCGGGGGAGGAGGGGGCGGTAGGGAGGGAGGGGGGGGGGGGGATTCAACCAAGAGAAATGGCAAGAAGGGAGGAGTTGAAAAAGAAAGCAGGACACATTGGCAGGAGGAAGAGGAAGGGAGTGGGGACAGATGAGGAAGAGGAAGGGAGGGAGGGGGGGGACAGACGAGGAAGAGGAAGGGAGAGGGGGTCAATTGAGGAAGGAGAGCACAGAGGCAGAGTGCAGTGAGAGTTGGAAGGCAGGCGAGCGAGGGCAGAAAGGATGGGAGGGGCGGGATGGGGGGAGAGAGAGAGACAGGGAGGAGGAAGAAGAAGGGAAACGTCATGAGCAACATCTCTGGGATCAAGCAGTCAGGGATCAGTAGTATTTGCCCAGAATGTCTTTGTTCAATGATGACAGGTGAAGTTAGTGGACCAGCTAAACTTCATGAGGACGCTTTTTATTGGACTTAAAACTGGTCAACCTTTACAATGTGAAGCATCCAGGCTGATTGAAAACACTTAAGTATTTCTGGATGGCGTTTGGTTACATGGGGGTCTGCTGGGGTGGTTCATATTACATGCAGCGACCAAAGATTCATTAGGACTAGTAGCTCAGAGGAAACGCTCTCCGATCAGAGAGGATATGGCTTTCATGATCACAACAAGATGGCCCAGCATGGAGACTGTAGGACTAGTGACCCCTGGGACTGCTTTTGTCGTTCCAACAAGAGGTCAAAGTAATAAATAAAACTGATTAGGTGCGGAGGTTGAAAATTGGGTGGACGGGGGGCTGCAACTAGATTGGAAAAGGGTTCATGGGTGGTGTTGGAAAAGGGTTTATGGGTGGTGTTGGAAAAGGGTTCATGGGTGGTGTTGGAAAAGGGTTCATGGGTGGTGTTGGAAAAGGGTTTAATGATTGTGTTGGAAAGGAGGTTCAGCATTCACACCTTGACCCAGGTACACTCGGCGAACCTCTCCGTCCATCTCTATGTAACCGTTACCACATCTATAACCATGTTCACCGCGTGCTCTTCCCTTTGAGCCCTGAGCGCACAATCAATCCATCCTGAAGGTTGGCTGACGTTTAATTTGAATGATTTTAGAAAAACAGGATGAACGGACAATATTAGAAACACAATGAGGGCAGCATGGAGCCTCAGGGCTCGCTCTACGATAGGGACTCTGTCCTACATGGTGCTCAGAGTCCCAGCAGGGGGTCTGCTTGGGGACCAGGGGTCCCGGTTAGTGAGTCCCAGGGTGGGGGTCGCTGGGGCGTGGATCAGTGGCCCACCTTGCTGCTGTCGCGACCCAGGACGGCGTAGTTCATGAGCTGCTCCAGGTCGCCCTCCATCTCGTTGGTGTCCTCCAGAGAACCCTCCAGGCTGCCCTCCTGACCCCCCTCCTCACCTGACCCCTTCCCTCGGCGCACAACCTTACGCACAATCTAAACAACGCACACGCAGCCACGCAATGTTCGATACGGGTACACGTCACACACACACACACACACGCACACACAGGAACCCATACAGGGGAACACAAACACACACACACACGTACACAAACGCATACACATGCACACACACACACACACACACACACACACACACACACACACACACACACACACACACACACACACACACACACACACACACACACACACACACACACACACACACACACATAAACATACACATATAGACACATACATATGCACAGCCATCCGGTGGAGAGAATGAGCAGTGGGGGGTGCAGAAGGAGGAGGCAACATGGAGAGAGTGGAAGAAGAGATGGAATAACAAAAAGGTGAGGGTAGGTTGTGAGCTGCAGAGTATAAAGGATGAGGATGAGCACAGACATCTCGTCAGGACACAAGAGAAATCAAACCTTCTTAGTGACGATATTTCCATGTTCATCCGTGAACTGCTCCTCACTGACGTGCTCCCCAGCGAGGTCCTCCACCTCATCGCCCTATACACAACAACACAGAGACCAGGTTACGGGCTGCTGTGACCACATCGCCTCTACAATAAGTGACCAGGCTCAAACACGGAGAACATCCGGAAGGCTAGCTTCAGGGGGCCGGTCGGCCCTGGTTTGGGGCCGAACCTGAGCCTCCTCCTCTGGATGCACTCAGGTCCACAGGGCCATGAGTTCAGATGCTCAACGTGTGCTAATGTCTGTATAACGTGTGTGTGCGCGTGCGCGTGTGCGTGTGTGTGTGTGTGTGTGTGTGTGTGTGTGTGTGTGTGTGTGTGTGTGTGTGTGTGTGTGTGTGTGTGTGAGTGTTTTATTGAGCTATACAGAGGTGATGTATCTTAGCTAACATGTGTGTGTGTGCGTGTGTGTGTGTGTGTGTGTGTGTGTGTGTGTGTGTGTGTGTGTGTGTGTGTGTGTGTGTGTGTGTTATAGAGCTTTATAGAGCTGATGCAAGTAAGACAACATGCCTCAGCACACAATGCAGGTCAGGGCTCTGGAATGAGGAGTGCTTTAAATAGTCCCGCAATGAATGTACGTATTTACACACAGCGGCCGTGCCTGCTAGCATGTGGGGGTGTGGCCGTCATGGGGATGAGTAGACAGAGGGGTGAGGCGTGGGGCTGCTTCAGAGAAGCATGCTAAACCAACGATAGAGATCACTGGAGTCCCATAATACTCTCCTCCGTGCCGTTGGCCTGATTAAACAGTGGATAATGAGGCTCAGATCATGATGTTATTATGCTCACATTTCAGCAGAACACCGCTCCTCTATTTATACGATCAGCAGGACAGCAAAGGGGCTTACAGTCTGAGTAAAGCCCCCCAGCGTCAGGCTTTAGTATCTCTGCTGGAACCATGGAGCAAACTAGTGAATGCCAGGAGAATGACTGAGCTGGGGAAACTTGGCCATAATCTCAACATCTATGTTAAATACCAGTATCAGAAATAGAGTCCAAGCCATGTTTGGCATCCATTCCCGCACGAAACAAACACAACTCTCACACAAGCACATTAACAAACCAATTAGTTTACAAAATACCGTCTTTGAACGTCTGAACCTGTATTTGCCAGCTGGATATGTCTGGCGTCTGTAGTGCCTCTCCACTACTGTACCACAGAGGTCAGCTACAGGAGCAGCTCCGTCTACTGCCTTTTGGAGCGCCTGGTCTTTTTGTGGCTGCAGGGTCGATCAGCTCATTGCCAGAAACACGCCCCTCAACTCGTCAAGAACCAAACCACGACCAGACCTTCACGTCGACCCGTACAAACACCCTGCACTCCCCTGTCCTCTGGGACAAACAGGAACAACACATCCCCAACCTCCGCCATGCCTTTCAAACCTCTTTCACATCAAACATCCAATCTATGCACGTACGATCTGTGCACGTCAGATCCGTGCACGTCAGATCCGTGCCTGTCAGACTGTGCACGCAGACTGTGATCAGGGCTCCCTCCCCCGGGCCGGTCCCTCCTCTCCGTCGTACCTTGAGGATGACTCGCCGGCGGACCACCCTGGTGGTCACGTTCTCCTCTTCGTCGGCCACACCCTCCCCCTCCCCCAGCTGGCGGTCAAGCTGAGCGTGCACGTAGGAGAGCACGGAGCGCACGGCCCCGCTGGCGATGTGGAGGACGTTCTGGCAGCTGATCACCAGGAAGGCCAGCAGCACCAGGCTGAACAGCAGCTCGGTCACCAGGGCCCACATCGTCTCCCCTTCTCTTCCTCTTCACCAATCCAACAAAGCCAACCTTCCTCCTTCCTCCAACAACAGCAGCAACACCCGCGTCCCTCAAAGCCTGTCTGTACCCGCAAGCTGGGATCTCAACCTCTCAGTTTCCCATCTATATCCGTGAGAGTGGTGATGGTGGTAGATAAAGTGTACTCCCAGGCCTTGTTCAGTGGAAAAGCAACCACCAGTTCCAGCTGAGGCAGCTATTCCATGGGAGTGGGCCCTCGTCTCTGCTGTCCCTCCTGCCCTCTGCCAGTTGGTCGGGGGGAATGGCCAGCCCATGACACTAAATCCAGACAGCCACGACCTAAGCAGGATACAATTTCTCTCTCTCTCTCTCTCTCTCTCTCTCTCTCTCTCTCTCTCTCTCTCTCTCTCTCTCTCTCTCTCTCTCTCTCTCTCTCTCTCTCTCTCTCTCTCTCTCTCTCTCTCTCTCTCTCTCTCTCTCTCTCTCTCTCTCTCTCTCTCTCTCTCTCTCTCTCTCTCTCTCACCTTTGTCGCTCTCCCACTCCAGTTATGTTCTATATCCATTTGCATGCCCTGCAGCTAGCGGTGATGCTGCTACCACACTCTCACACCCTCTGCTTATGGGAATAGCAGACACGTGTACACACAAACCCCTGTTCCCGTCGTGGCAAAGTGGATCTCAGTGGTCTCAGTGAATCGAGCTAAAGCCAGACTTCCTCATGGATAGGGTTAGGGTTGGGGTTATAGGTAGGGTTTGGTGTAGGGTTAAGACTAGGGGTAGGGGTATGGGTAGCAAACCCTACAGACACCCACTGTCCTCAAATTCCAGCATGGCCCCCGGGTCGTGGCCGTTTGAGATTTCCAGCGGCAATGTCCTGTGCGGAGCTTTGTGCCAGGGTGGGAACACATGACAGCTCGGGATGGGATCCCATTACAGAGAGGGACAGCGAGAAGGTCTGCTATATTTGGCAAGACGTGATTGTTGATGCCCATGTTGGGGTCTGGTCCGGTGGGTTTGTGTATGTTTCTGTGTGTGTGTGTGTGTGTGTGTGTGTGTGTGTGTGTGTGTGTGTGTGTGTGTGTGTGTGTGTGTGTGTGTGTGTGTGTGTGTGTGTGTGTGTGTGTGTGTGTGTGCGCGTGCGTGCGTGCGTGTGTGTGTGTGTGTATGCTTGAGCATTTGTTTGCATTACTGTTGTAAATATCTTATCTACCGGTAATATTGTAATATTAAGCACAAACCTTTAAAACAGGAAGAATACAGCAACTAATATAAGACCACTACTAGGTAGGAGTCTAGTCCGCATGGAGGTAGTTCTCTGTGACAGACCGGTATATAAATACAGAATGACTGCTGCTCCTGAAAAAGGTTCAGTGACCCTGGACCAAGACAAACCCGTGTCCAAAGACACGAAACAAGTACAGCTGCTTATTTAATGTAATCTGATTGGACTCAGCAACAACTGGGTAAAAGTTGAAATGGTTTGAACTGAGGTGGGTCTTCTAGGTCCATGGTAGCGTGACTGCTAGGTGGGGCTTCAGTGCTCAACATAGGAACGTATGGCAACGCCGGTCATGTGTTGACCTTGACCAGACTTAACCTTTCCGGTCATGGTAGTGTTTCTCGAGTCAGCACAGATCTGGTAAGGCTATTCTTATTGTGTTGCCACAATATGCATTATCATCGAGCATCTGGTTGGATATTCCCATTTTGAATTCAACCAATCACAGTACATTCCTCATGTGTTGCGTCCCGCTATTCTTCCTTGTGTTTCTGTGATTGGCCGATGTCACAGCAAGCGTATCAAGGTCTTTGTATTCTAGCTCTACAGCCATGCGCTCTCAGTTATTCCTCTCACCTGGCCCCTGAGGCGGACGTCGTCCCAGGTCCTCAGGTCCGGGACGCGGTGGGGGAACCCCAGCCCCTTCTCAAAGGGCTGCGTGCCTCTGAAGTGTCCCCTCAGGATCTCAGAGTGGCCCATGTCCCTCACCGGCTGCAGCAGGGCCTCCTGGGACAGGCGCACCGGGTCTGCGTCCCTCACGTCCCGCACCGCCGACGCCACGCTGTCTACGGCCTGCCGGGGCCTGGCCTGGGTGCCCACCCATGCCTGGGTGGGGTCGGTGACGGGCATCCAGCCGGGCCCGGTCTGCTCCTGCAGGTAGGACAGAAAAGATCCACCGCCTCCACTCCCTGACCTGGGGACGGGACAAGGCGCACGGTTAGGACGCTCCGGGGGGAGTCGGACCGCGGACAACATCGGCATTCGAAGGAGGGAAGCGTTCCGTTTGTTAGCAAGGATGAGAAACACAGACAGAGGGTCACTGTTTCATGCGGTCCTGCAGCGGAGCCTTCAGGGGAACACACTAGCTTAATGCCGTACTCATCAGTCGTCGTACACACGCTAGCCAGGAGAGCTGCTTCACAGGTGCTAATAGTTTAGCAAACGAGACTATAAATCCTAAAGCGTTGGAGGAAAGTAGTGATAAACACCAGACAGTTACAGTCACATCATTTACACTCCGCGCCGCGAGCCGCCTGAAGGACTGTTGACATTTGACAGCCCGCCCGTCAGATGCCAGCGTTCAGACTCACCTGTCTGCGCTCCGGTCCGTAACATTGCTCAGACCTGGGGACTCGCTCAGCCGCGCGTACACCCTCTGCTGTCCTGCAACGAGAGAAAGCCCTTCCTCTGAGCCCGGCCCTCCTTGTTCTCTTCCTCCTCCTCCTCCTCTTCCTCCTCCCCTGGTTCCATCTTCGCTGTTCATGCTCGCAAACGCCAAAGCCTCCGAATTGACCTCTGACCCCTGACCGCGATTCAGTCCGTTGGCATTGAAGCCGGCGATGGTGCCCCCCAGCGAGCCAGGCGTGGCGGTGGCGGTGCTCAGCGAGTCCACGCCCATCTCCGAGTCGTCTTCGGCCAGCTCTATGGAGCCGTGGCCCAGCCCCGCCCCGCCCCCGCCCGCGCTGGCCTGGCTGGGGGGCCGGCACGGGCCCCCGTGGGGCGTGCCCGGCGTGCCCTCCAAGTCGTCGGCGTGGCTGCACTCCAGCGAGGAGTCCTCCACGGCCACCAGGGAGGGGCTGTTGCCCGAGGGCCACACCTGCACGTCGGACATCTCCATGAGCGTGTCTTCCTCGGTGGTGGCGATGGGCGCGCACTCCAGGCTGGAGACCTCCTGCCAGAAGGGCTCGGCGCCCAGCGGCGAGGGCAGGCTGTACTGCATGGAGGCCGGTGAGAGGAGCTCGTCCTGCACCAGCCCATAACCTGGAGCGAGACACAGAGAGGCACACTGACATGGGCCCCCCTGCCCGCCACACCTTACCCCCCCGGGCCCCGGGACCCCCCGCGAGTGGGGCGGGGCGCTGTGGTGGGAGTGTTGGGGGGCGGGGGTGGGGGTGCCCCTGCACATGGGCAGGGGGGGTTTGCCCAGGACGCAATGGGCAGGGGGAGCAGGGAGGGGGGGAAGGGGGGAGAGACAAACATGGCTGAGGTAAAAGGTGCAGGAAGCTCAGGATAGAGGGAGCAGAAGGCGGAAGTGGATGAGTAACCAATCACTCGAACCAGCCCACAGGGACAGCACCAGAACACAGGCCCACAGAGGTGGTTGTGCTCAAATTAGCACCAGAGGATCTAACGAGTCACCTCGCTTGTCACTAATTGCAAAGACCAATCACATGGTCTGGGGTTCTCACTCTGAGGTGGTGCTGCTCCTGTGGTCTGATCTCAGTGATTGGTTACGCTCTAAGAAGGATTGTCAAGCCAGTTCACAGCCAGCGCTTACAGTTTGCAGCAGCAGACACAGCCAGGGAGACTGGAGGGGGAGAGGGGGAGGGGAGAGAGAGAGAGAGAGAGAGAGAGAGAGGGAGATAGAGAGGGGGGAGAGGGAGGGGGGAGGGAGAGAGAGGGGGAGAGGGAGAGAGAGGGAGAGGGGAAGAGAAACAGAGAGAAAATATAAAACATGAAACCAAAAATAGTGATTGAGAGAGAGTGAGAAGGTGTGTCTGGCTGTGTCTGAAGCTGCTCTGCACACTGCCCCCTGTCGGAAGAAGGACAGGAAGTTCTTGCCTCTGCCGCTATGTTACGGCTGGGACACACACCTGTCCAGCAGGGGGAGACATACCCATGCCATGAATACACAGGTTGTTTCTTTCTCATTCCAGTTTTCTTCCTCAAGCATACTCGCACGAAGGTACGCACGCGCACACACACACCCATGCATGTCGCAGTATTATAATTTCATTCAGAGACAGGCAGGAGGATATTATTAACCAAGCTGGTTAGCATGCTTGCAGGCAAATTTCTAACAAACTGCAAACCACTGACTCATACTTCATGAACCCATAACTGTTATTTCCCCGTAAACGTTAAATAGAACCCAAATGCAGACACACACAGACCCATGATTGACACATATTCACAAACATACAGTTTTTTCAATCCCTTTCGGATGTTTTGGGCGGTTGGTCTGGTGGACTCAGGGGACTCCTACCACGACTCTAAACCTCCTGAAGAACAAGAGACCCGAGTCCCGGGCTCCATGTGGGGGCCAACAGATCACCATGGAAACCATTCAAGAAGGGATACTCTGTCAATGTGTGGCCATGTAGATATGTAGATATGATCTATATATATATATATATATATATATATATATGATATTGACTCAAGGTTCAGTCTGGAACAAAGAAAATCTGCTCATTTATTTTCCCAAAGTCACGTGTTCAGTGAAGAGTAGTGACCTCATGCTTACGGGGAGAGTTGGTGCAGCAGATTACACAGAGGGACACGGAAGAGGGGCTTTGGTGTCTACTGGCAGTGTGACCACGTGGGTGTGCATTCCAGATGAGGGGCAGACACGGAGGAGGGGGAGAGAGTGAGAGAGAGAGAGAGAGAGAGAGCGAGAGAGAGAGAGAGAGGGGAGAGCATATTTCTTGTGGTGTCTAAAATGTTTAAAGGCCCGGTTGGCGTAACCTGAGTGGGGCTGGCAGCGACTCTACTGCTGAGGCAGCATCTGATATGAGGGCCAGCAGGAGACCTGGACTGCTTTCCCTGAGCAGAGGAACGTTAGCAGGAGGCTCGGGTGAACTGAAGAACACCAGTAGCTAGCTTTACGCTGCAGCACAACAAGTTCCTGCTGCTTTACGTCAAATTAATGGATTAATGATTCCAGGCTAGTCATAAATATTGAATGCTTCTCTCCTCCTGTTAAAATGTATGACGCAACTGATGGTGACATTGCGTGCTCCATAACCTTCAGTAATCTATCTTGCTGAGGGTGGCCAGTTTCCTGTCAACATTTGACTATTCTTATCATCGGCTGGACAGGGACAGTGGAAACAGAAATCATAAATAATGTGGTCACAATATTCAATATCAAGAAGGTGTCTATTATAGAAAGCACAGAAATAACTATTTTGTACTAAAGTCGAATTCTCTGTTGGTTTGACTCGCATGCCCAAACAAAAGTCACAACAACATGGTGGTTTGGAAGGACTGTCCAAGGGTTTCCTGTACGGATCATGGTTCACGTTTAAAATAACCCCACCAACCCTCATGCCACTTCACCACCCTCTTTGAATACCCCCAGACCTGGGCTCGGAGTACAGGCCAAGGAAGGATGGAGGATTAACTAAAATAACTAAATCGGGACCCTTGTACATCACTGCTTCTCTGCATGGTAAAGCTTCTGCAGTATTGGAAATGAGTATCCAGGAAGACTCAATACAAATACACCTTTTATAAACGACCCTGAAAACAAAACTCCCACCACTAAAGATTGACCTTGTTTGTGAGAAAAAAATTATATAAATCCAATATAAATGCATTTTGGGATTGTGAGAAATGTTCAAATATGCTCAATTAGTGCTTTGGGTCAGAGGAGGAGGTTTAGAGATGTCAAAGATGCTATGAGTTGTGATGATGAGATGGAGGATGAGGACAAGGAGACTGGGCATCGTATGAGGAAGCTAAACACAGGAACACAATAGACTCCCATGTAAATGAATTGTGAGACTTAGAAGTAGAAATAGACGTACAGATACTGACACATTGAGACAACAGAGATATAGGAAAACAGTTAGGAACACAGGGAGACACATTGATATGTACAACACTGAAGATGACAGTACGACAGTACAAACGAGGAGCCCACTTTCAAATACACACACAGACATAGAGTCATGGAGGGACATTCAGGTAGAAACATTCATACATGAACACAGTCACGGTTTCCAGTTCTGAAAAAGGTTGAAGCCTTTTCTTCTCTTTAACCGTGTATTGGAGCGATACACAGGAGACATGCTCTCAGGTCATTTCCAGGTACGCATGCCTAGCCAGAACCCAACGCTCGCTCATGCAACACTGGGTGCTAATGCAGGGGTTTAAGGACTTCATTTCCCAGAAGCCCATTGTGCAAACTCCTGCCCTCATTTCAGTGTCACCATGCAAACGTATGAGGGGGGAACCTCAAGCTCTCGTGCGCAGTCAGACATGCAGGAGGTCAGGGAGAGAGGAATGTAAAAGGAAGAGGTGACAGAGAGGAGACAGATTAAGATAGAAGAAACCATATGCGTACACAACAAAGGAAACAGGAGGACAGAAGAATTAAAAATAATCAAATAAATCAACAGAGAGCGAGAGAGCAAGAGAGAGAGAGGGGGGAGTGAGGGACACCTCCACCCCCAGGTGGGTTCTGGGTATATAATCTGTGTGTAGGGATTTGCTCACAGAGCTTACAGTAAAATAAAAAGAAGAAGAAAAAAGTGTGATTTTCAGTAGAAAAAAATGCTACTAGTGGTAGTCTTAACGTAAAGACAGAAAGATATGGGTCAGAGGTCAATATGAGGTCAGCATGAGGTCAGAGTTCGGAGAGGAGGAGGAGTGAGTAGGAGGTAGAGAAGGGCGACCGGGCTGCAGATGACAAGTCGAGAGGAAACACAGCGACAGTCAGTCTCAGGAAGGAACCACGGACCCCTCCAGAAGGACATACAGACGGTCCGCCCCGAGGAACTCACTGATGGCCCATGCATGGCAGGCAGAGAGCTGGAGCTGGAGGCCTACTATATTTACCTAGAATTATTGGGTTAAGTCATCCTGTTCATAGCAAACAAACTCATGATTTAGGTTAAAATCCAGGAAGATCAGGGTTGTTTCAGAACTCATAGTGGGAATTCATTTCAATAGCTAGATAACTACACTGGCTTGTTCATGTCATGTACTCTACATTCAGAGGAGGAGAAGAGCCTCTCTGAGCGGGACATGGAGATACAGTACATGTTCCTCTAACGTAGATCTTCTTACGCTGTGATACAAACAGGGTTTTCCCAATGTATACAAAGCAGAAAGAAGGGTTCAGCGTGTTTTAGTCTGCAAATGGCATCAAACTCATCAAACTACACTTGTGTGTCGTCACACTTTAAATAACTCTGGACCATTCCTTTAAATAAATCTGGACCAGTCCTTTAAATAACTCTGGCCTATTCTATTTATATATCTATGGACTATCCCTTTAGATAACTATGGACAATTCCTTTGGATAACTATGGACTATTCCCAATAAAGTGATTAGAATAAATAAAGCCTTGAATGGACAAATGGTTAATACTGAGGGGGGCATATGATTGGATTTATGATCAGCTCTTGGGGCTGTTCAAGACAAAAAGAGTCAAATGCTTGACAGACTGAGACTTCACTTTGAAGCAGCCTTGATGTTCCCTGTCATTGTTCTCCCAGTTTAACTCTGGGACAAAAACATCTTCAACCGGTCCTTCATGTGTGATCAGCCAGAGACACAACAGCCCTCTAAAAAAATAACTCACACAGAGTGCCAAGGGAGGGCCTTTGAGGTACTGCTAATCAAACAGATGGACAGAAAGAGGGACAGACAGACATTCAGACAGACGGACAGACGGACAGACGGACAGACGGACAGACCGACAGACAGACAGACAGACAGACAGACAGACAGACGGACGGACAGGTATCAGATGCACCGCAGCCGTGATCTGAACGTCTCTTTCATGGTCATGTGTCTACGCATCGTTACATCCCCGGGCATTGCTCCAGTTTGCACAGGGAGAACCAGTGGCCGGGCTGGAGACAGGGGGCCGAGAGCCGGGCAGCTCCCCATGAGGACCACAGGGAGGAGGGCGCCCTCGGCAGGCCAGAGGGTGAAACTGGAGTCAATCAAGATGTACCATGTACCATGAGGAGGAGGAGGAGGAGGAGGAGGAGCACTCTGTAGAGGAGAGCAGTTACCATGGGCCAACCTTATGCTCTAAGGCAGACTGGTACCATGTATGGCAATGAGTTGATACACATTGAAGATATCCCATGTTGAAATGCCTTGGATATAAAAGTCATAAGGGGGTGTATAGGCAGTTTTCTATTTGAATAAAAGGTGTGATTTCTCTTTAAAGCAAACTGTGATAAAGACTTGACTAAAAACACAATGCTTACAAATAACATTTGTGCGCAGTTGAATGATTGTTTACTAGTATATTGGTTTAGATGAGTGAATATATTTGGCTTTGGGATTTCTTTATCCCTTTGCTGGTGGCTGCATAGATACTCCAGTCCTAAACATGCTCTGCTTAAAGATCCTCTAACCTTTATCTTTATGAAAACACAATCTTGAAGTGAATATTGAATGCTTGACTGCTTGACCACTTTTATTTGTTAAAACAAAGAAATACTATAGCTACATTTCCACACGTTCACTCTCATTGAGAATGCTTAGGGATCGATGAGTTGGCAATCAGAACTTCCATCTTGAGGTAGGTCTGATTATTGTGCCAGGTGTCTCCCAATCTGGGACTATTCTTCGCTGCTTTTTTAAACAGTGCAGAAGTCCTTTCTTTGTGCCAGTTTGAACCAATTACAAATGGTCTCATCGAAGCCACCCTTTTACATACGAGTCTCACATTATTTCAGGGGTCTCTAGACTTGAGTTATCTGGCACAGCTCTGGAACCTCAAGCTGAGGTCATGCCTAGGAACTTCCCTGAGGCGCTCCAGAGGATGACGTAGGAGTATCCTGAGTCCCAGCAGTGGTGCGGCATGAAAACCTCTCATGATCAGCGTTTATCGTCTAATGTTTAGCGTCTAATATTCATCGTCTAGGGGCGAAGGGGCGACACCATCCCATACAAAGTGAACGTAGAGACGCGAATCGGGCGAATTATTCGCCAGAGAAAACCGCAGACAAGTTTTGATTTGTCGCACCACACTTTCGCCCTGCACGGGCGAGCGTGTTCACGAGGATTTGCAGCGTGTCAAATTTGCTCGAGTTGAAATATTTCAACTTTTCCGAGACTTTCGCGGGATGACAGCCAATCAGCGTTCAACAGCGTGGCCATTGAGTGACATGGGTTATGTAACAGCCAATCAGCGTTCAACCGACCAACCGTTCCCTGCAGTGCAGTCCGGGGTGAACCGCAGCAAATTCGGCTGACAAAACTTGCACAGCGACAGTTTATGATTTGTCGCGCGACAAAACATGGGCGACAACGCAAACGGGCGACAAATGTGACTTTTAGTGTGAACGCAGCTTAACGATTAGCGTCTAACGATGAGCGTCTACTGATTAAGCATCTAACGGTTAGCGTCTAATGTTCAGCCTCTAACGAATAGCGTTTAACGTTTAGCGTCTAATGTTCAGCATCTAATAGGGGTGTGACGATACACTCAGCTCACGAGACGAGACGAGACACGATATTCGGTTCACGAGATCGAGACGAGACGAGATTTTAAGAAAACTACAATGACAAAATATATGACTGGACCAACAGACTTTTATTTAACCGAGTTGCACATGCATTTTGAAATGTTTTATTATAACTCTTAACATTCATGAAATTGAAACTAAAACTAAAATTTATAAAAGTTGAAGTAAAATAAATTAAATCAAATAATAATTCTCTTGCAAACAATATTATGTGCAAAACCAAATCAAAGTTCTACTCCATCAATACAGAGTGCAAATAGTGCAAACAGATTCTGACCAAGTATGTCACTGACAACTAGGTATTGTCCGTGTCTTATCAGTCACTCTACTGCCATTCATAATTTCCGCCGGGTACCCAAAATGCTGCCAAACAAATCATTTAAAAGTGGCGGGGGCATCTTCGACGGTAATACGGGTATTTTCCGACGTCATTCTGGCTGCCTATGGCTGCTTCCCCTGCTTCCCCTCCTTCTCCTCCTCTTCTTCTTTTCCTTCTCCTACGTAAGGTTCTGGCAGTCTAGACGTATCAAAGCCGCATTACTGCCCCTACAGGCCACAAATAGAAGTTTGGATAGCTCAGAAATCTCGCGAGACAGATTTTTAACGCGACGGGTAATATCGTCGAGTTTAATCTCGCGAGATCTCGTGGCACGAGATCTCGTCACACCCCTAGCATCTAACGAATAGCGTCTAACGTTCAGAATCTCACGATTAGCGCCTAACGATTAGCATCTAACGTTCAGAATCTAACGATTAGCGCCTAACAATTAGCCTCTAATGTTCAGCATCTAACGATTAGCGTCTAACTTTCGGAATCTAACGATTAGCGTTTAACGATTTTCGTCTAATGTTCAGCATCTAATAATTAGTGTCTTACGTTCATCGTCTAACGTTTATAGCCGAATGTTCAGCTCTCAAATTAGCGTCTAAAGTTTAGCATCTAAAGTTCAGCTCAGTGTTAGACAGAAATGACAAGGAAGAAAACTGAAGAGAAGAAACAACAAGGCAAACCTCGGTTTGCAGTTTGGGTCGGCCCCTGAGCGTAAGGATCTTTCTGCACTTTGGGGTTCTGAGCCGTAGTCTTACCATTGGTCAGGCCTGGGGAGAGGTGCTCTCTCTCGCTTGGCCGGCAGCGGTTGAGCTCCCGAGAGCCCTGCCGGCCCTGGGACTGGGGGGGCGGCCCCTCCAGCATGGTGACGATGTCCATGCGGTCGATGCTCTTCAGGGCCACGTACAGACTCTCCACTGGGGGGACGACGACACATGAGGGGGGAAGGGGGTACACAGAGAGAGGAGAAGGGGATACAGAACGGTTAGAGCAACAGGATCAATTAACGTGGGACAACCACAACAATAGCAATAGCATGGTTGAACATCTGGATCTGAGATGATCAACATCCTAAACCGGTGCATAGACCTTGGAAGAGGAGATGGGGTTGTGGATCTGAAAACAGTGTGTAGATCCTACAGGAGGAGACCAGGTAAAGGAGAACCTGAGTGTGGTTATGACTGATGTGAAGGTGAGTTAAGACTCACTTCTCATGTACTCACTCTTGGCCCTCTTGCCCTCCCTGGTAGCCCATAGATTGAGCAGCGCAGAGCTCTGCTCCAACAGCGAGTTGGGGTTCTCCACCCGGATCTTGTTGATGTCATCCACACTGAGCTGGAGCTCACGGGCTAGCTCTGTGGGACACATGGGGGGAGAGGATGTATAACACCGACCCTAGCTCTGTGGGGACACAGAGAGGATGTATAACACAGACCCTAGCTCTGTGGGACACAGAGAGGATGTATAACACCGACCCTAGCTCTGTGGGGACACAGAGGATGTATAACACTGACCCTAACTCTGTGGGGACACAGAGAGGATGTATAACACAGACCCTAGCTCTCTGGGACGGAAGGAGGGACTGGACTTTTCTTAAATGGTTTAAAAAGGCTTCCCACCGCAAAAGAGAATCATAAGATATCCCCACGGCCATAACACAAAGGGGTCTCAAACAGACAACACTGCAAATTTTCTTCAGAAGGTAGTCAATCCCTCTCCCCAACAAAGAACGTGCTATGACTACCAGGCATTATTTCCTAGCAGACAAGCAACGCTCTGGTATCACTCAATCATCAACCCTCCATCCAATGGAACATCCCGCTGTCACCGTTTACCCTCACGACCATTCTACTATTGAAGACAATGGAGAATCACTTATCTACAAAGGAAGATTTTAATCTTTTGACGATTTCATTGTCCCCCCTACTACCTACCTACAGGTCTACCTACATATACACCTCCCTACCTACAGGTCTACCTACATATACACCTCCCTACCTACAGGTCTACCTACATATACACCTACCTAGATACAGGCCTACCTAAATAAAAACATACCTACAACCAGGCCTACCTACAACCAGGCCTACCTACCACCAGGCCTACCTACCACCAGGCCTACCTACCACCAGGCCTACCTACCACCAGGCCTACCTACATACAGGCCTACCTACATACAGGCCTACCTACATACACGCCTACCTACATACAGGCCTACCTACACACACACCTACCTACATACAAGCCTACCTACATACAAGCCTACTTACATACAGGCCTACCTTAATAAAGGCCTACCTACATACACACCTACCTAGATATAGGCCTACCTACATACAGGCCTACCTAAATACACACCTACCTACATACAGGCCTACCTAAATAAAGGCCTACCTAAATACACACCTACCTACATACAGGCCTACCTAAATAAAGGCCTACCTACATACACACCTACCTAGATACAGGCCTACCTACAGCACTGTTGAAGGGGCCTGAGGCTGAGACTTAAGAATTTCATTGGCAGCGACAGCATCTGTAATTGTTGTGCATATGACAAATAAACCATCTTGAATCTTGAACAGGCCTACCAAAAAATCCCTGTCTCCAAAGCCCTTTTAGTGAGACAAAAGTGTGATGTAAGTTTTCCAGCAGCCAGTCAGTGCCGGCTCCTCCACTCACCAGCCCAGCTCAGTCCCAGCTGTTCTGCGATCAGAGCCATCTTTAACTCTGTCCTTTCCATGGCAGTCATGGCCGCTGCAGAAACCACAGCAGAATTGATACCTTAACAAATGAGATGAAGATTTTCAGACTCAGTTCAAGAGTTCTGTCATTGTTCTTTGGTTTCACCTTGTACCTTTGGGTGCACCTTATGATCAATGTACAAATAAACCTTTTCTAAATCTCATAATTTCCTTGTAAATTTTGCAGGGTTTGAAATACAATAATTCAGCCTCTTACTCCTCGATTAACGAAATGTTTGTAAACCCGAGTGAACATAAGAGTGTGAACCCTAGTGAAAATAAGAGTGTGAACACTAGTGAACATACGACTGTGAGCCCTACTGAACATAAGACTGAGCCCTAGTGAACATAAGACTGTGAACATAAGAGTGTGAACCCTCGTGGACATAAGAGTGTGAACATAAGAGTGTGAACCCTGGTGAATATAAGAGTGTGAACCCTAGTGAAACTAAGAGTGTAAACCCTAGTGAACATAAGAGTCTGAACCCTAGTGAAACTAAGAGTCTGAACCCTAGTGAAACTAAGAGTGGGAACCCTAGTGAAACTAAGAGGGTAAACCCTAGTGAACATAAGAGTCTGAACCCTAGTGAAACTAAGAGTGGGAACCCTAGTGAACATAAGAGTGTGAGCCCTAGTGAAAATAAGGGTGTGAGCCCTTAGTGAAAATAAGCGTGTGAACCCTATTGCACATAAGAGTGTGAACCCCGTAGGGATGGGCGTGAGGAATCGATTACTCGAGTACTCCTCGTTACATATGAACTCGGTTGATGGACAGGCAAACTCGAGTTTGCATATACACACACAGACAAGTGTTCTGAAGCAAACGTATACATTTTCCGTGTGGCACCACTGGCGCGTGCCGTGCCGTGTGTGCACAACGCCAGAATTCAAAAAGTTAAGAGATGGCGGTTAGAGCAAAGCGCAGCAAAGTATTGAAAGACTTTACAGAAATAGGAGATCATAAGGTGAAATGTCAAATATGCCAAGCGAAATTGAGCTACCAGAGTACTACAAGTACTATGCGGCAACATATGCTCCTGAAACACATCGGTGAGTTCGGGAAAGCAGACCCGCAGCAACCAAGTGTGTCGGTTATTTTCACCGCTGCAAGACACAGCTGTAATCCCGGCCGTGTATAGAAGAATCACAACGCTGAGTATTTTTTTAGTTCATTTGCTGCCGTTTTATTTGCAGCTTTAAATTATTTGCAATGGTTAGGCTACTTGCTTCGTTTTATTTTTTTTAAAAACGTTACAGGCCTTCGTTCGACGTGATTTAAATTGTGAGACGCATATTTATTTTTGCAAGGAAAATGTGTTTTGAACGTTTGCCAAAATAAATAATGAATACTCTGATAACTCTTGACTGTTTTGATTGAGAATAAGCATTACATGTTTGATTGGTAATATTGCCGTTCATCATTAGGCCAATTCCTGCTGCAGATGCGTTGCATTCTAAAAATAGATTCGTTTTAAAGGAGTACTCGATTGATCCTCGAGGAATTCATTCGATCACTCGAGTTTGGAATTTACTACTCGTGCCCATCCCGGCCCATACCCATGGCCGGCTCATTCATAGCGCTGTATCTCTCCCTCAGAGCTAGTGGGGTCAGTGTGCGTCTCCGGTCTTCACTCCCAACCGCCTGCCAAACAGAAGGACATCACGTCACTCAGTGTGGATCGTACGATCGTTCGTCATTAGATCATCGTCATCATGTAGACATGTTGATATATTGATGGACTCTTTACCCTGGCGCACGGGGGCATGGTGATGTTGAGGTTGCAGAGGACTTGTTGGCTGTCTTCATA
This sequence comes from Gadus macrocephalus, assembly GCF_031168955.1. Taxonomy (NCBI): domain Eukaryota; kingdom Metazoa; phylum Chordata; class Actinopteri; order Gadiformes; family Gadidae; genus Gadus; species Gadus macrocephalus. The sequence goes on from NC_082387.1 coordinate 19,696,764, forward strand.
CTTGGTGGACTTGCGGAGGAACGACAAATATCCAGTGGGATCCTTGCTGCTGTCTCTCACCTGAGGATGATGGAAAAAGGCGTTCAGGGCACATCTTGCTTCAGAAATATGTAGCAAAACACAACATAGGAGGATAAATGTGCTTTGAGATTCCTGCAGCTGGCTTCATATGATGGGGAGGGAATACATCACTTCATCCTATTGGATGAAAGATAAGTTAAATACATTTCACAAGTTGTTGGCACAATCAACAACTTCCTAACAAGCTGAATAGAACGTTATTTTAAGGTCATGGGGACTTTAGTAAAGGAGAGTATGAAATCCCCCCCCCCCCCCCCCCCCCACACACACACACACACACACACACACACACACACACACACACACACACACACACACACACACACACACACACACACACACACAACACACACACAAACACACACACACACACACACACAGTATACGGTCTTATGTAAACACCTTGACGGAGACAGGAAGCCTGTTATCCTTGAAGGCCTGGAAGCTGAAGCAGCGAGGCTGCTGGGTGGCCTTCCTGATGGGCACCAGGTTCCCTGAACACTCAAGGTGCAGAGGCATACCTTCCATCACCTGCAGGGGGCAACACTGGGATCAGCCGCCGCAAACAGGAAATGGACACAAACAAAATGTCTAGCGATATGGGCCAAAAACTAAATAAAAGTCGGCAAATAAGTTGTCGTTTTAAATGTTGCCTTATCACTGTGCGAGGTGTCATCTAAGGAAAAACAGGTGTCAGTGAACACTAATGACGGCTATGCTGTGTTTAATGTAACAAGGTATGGGTAGTAGGCTAGGCTGGTGAAGTACCTGTGCCCTGGCACACAAGATATGATAGGAGAGACATCTGTGAGAGGGACTACAGACAACCTGAATAAGCAGCCCTTCTATCCCAAGTTCTCCTGACCTCTATGTCCCGGCTGCGGGCCACCTCGTTGAAGTTCTCGTGCTGCTCCAGGGTTTTGTCCATCTTGTCGTCCGTCATGCAGTAGCAGCGCAGGCGGCCCTCGCGGACCTCGTTCATCTTGGCGAACACCACAAACTTGGCCATGTAGGGCACGGCCGACAGCTCTCGGTACAGCAGGTTGGCGAAGGCCACTGCCTCCGCCGTCCGGGGGCAGTCCGCCAGCCAGAACCTGGAGCAACAACACAGCGTGAGTCTCTGGGGCTCATCACGCTACGAACGAGCTCTGATCGGAGCGCTCGTCAGGGCGTTCTACAGGTGCTGCTCACCGCGCGGACACGTTGGTGGTGAAGTTTGCGCACTCGTTGGTGTAGAGCAGCTTGGTGGTGCCGGTGATGTCCTCCCACTGGGCCGGGGCCGTGCCTCCTGCAGGGAGGACATTAGATCAACACGTTGCCGTGGTAGAACCTCCTGACTGCTGCCAGCCATAGCAGCAGAGGGACAGCCTGGCTAGGGTAGTTTGGCGCTGTTGGCCGCCTCCCAGTCAAAAGGATCTGGGTCAGATGCCCACCTTCTGTAGCCTACTGATGAGCATCCTAGAGAAATTGCCTGAACACACGGCTCCCTAATGACATGTATGGGAGGATGTATTTACTGTAAGTCACTGTTGATAAAAGCATCGCCTGCAGAGTACACTCTTGGGGGCCCTCCGTCCCCTGCCCGGTACAGTACCTATGACGGAGCAGAGGAGGCGAAGGCTGGTGGTGTCCCCCTCCCCAGCGTCCCGCGGGCTGTCCCTCCAGGATGGGGGCAGTGGGATGCGCAGGCCGATGGGCCGGTGGAACTTGCGTCGGCGCGGCTCAACCGTCACCACGGGGCTGAAGTTGGCCTGGTTTCCCAGCAGCTTTGCCACTAGCTCGTCTGGAACCGGCTGGGCCTGGAGGTCAGAGGGTGGAGGAGTAGGAGGTCAGAGGGTGGAGGAGGAGGAGGTCAGAGGGTGGAGGAGGTCAGAGGGTGGAGGAGGAGGAGGTCAGAGGGTGGAGGAGAAGGAGGTCAGAGGGTGGAGGAGGTCAGAGGGTGGAGGAGGAGGAGGTCAGAGGGTGGAGGAGGTCAGAGGGTGGAGGAGGAGGAGGTCAGAGGGTGGAGGAGAAGGAGGTCAGAGGGTGGAGGAGGAGGAGGTCAGAGGGTGGAGGAGGTCATAGGGTGGAGGAGGAGTTTATAGGGTGCACTGCAGGAGGAGTTGGTCACAGGACATGGATAAAAGAGAGGATATGAGGATGCTCATCCAGAGGTTGGATAATATCAGCGGCTGTTGGAGAAATCATAAAGATACTGGATAGGAAAATGAAGGGAAGGAAGGGAGGTGTCTTTTTTTTTTTGTTTATTGTAAAAATGTAACAAAAAGTTTAACATCGATTTTCTAGAATCAATCATACCATTTGGATATCAAAGTAGAATTCAGGTTTTGATGAGGCCCATATTAAACATTATGCATTATCCAGTTAACACAATTGAATGAAAAAATTAGGAATTATTAGACTACAAAAATAAATTATTAGCTTTAAAAAAAACAACAATTAATTAGCCTTTACTTCATTATCTTTAGAAAGACAAATTTGCGTATAAATATCAGACATTCATTTTGCAAAATATCATTTAGTATATATAATAATATTAGCATTGACACATCTATTGTATGTACATGATAACAGACATGCACGGCTGTAAGGGATGCATCACATGCACTAACCCAAAGCCTGCAGACAGGAAGATAGAAACATATAATATATAATTTTAATTTCCTTCCATCTCAATGATCAATAAATTAAATTGACCCACTGGTTCATGCTGGAAATGCTGATCAACACATTGAATGACACACCGCTATTCTAATAACCAAAATATAAAAGTCATGAAATAGTGAACAAAAGAGCGTTAGCAGCTCTAACTGAAGTAACATGAAACAGGTCAATGAGTTAATAAAGGTGCTGATGGGAGCGGGCCAAGAGCACGGGGAAACAATCCAAGGTCCAGGGAATAGTCAAAGTAATAAACATGACATGAATGAATAAAATAACAGAAAGGACAGAAGAACACGTCAGGTTGTAACGTCCTGGTCCCATGCTGGCCGTCGGCAAGGCAACAGAGGCGGAGAAGACCTGCTGGTCACTAAGGCCCTTAAGGCCCCCACCTCTCCTCTTCCTGCCACCTCACCTGCAGCCCCAGGCGGACCCTCTTGGTGACGGCCGTCTCGGGGAAGGACGCCTGCACCATGGGCAGCAGCTTGCTGGTGAGGGCGCCCCCCTCAGGGCCAATCAGGTCGCTCTCCTGCTGCACGCGCGACACCACGGCCAGGTAGAGCGGGAAGTCGGTGGAGATGATGCGGCGGATGCGCTTCTTGCCGAGCTCCTCCTGGCTCTCCAGGTCTGGGGAGGGCGGAGGGCAGGCGGGGGGTCAGGCGGGGGGTCAGGCGGGGGTCAGGTGGGGGTCAGCAACCTCAACCTTGTGTTAGCACGTTCAGGTCGGTGCTATTCTATTTCTATGGGCGCTTTTGTCATGGTCTGAAGCCCACAGTGGTGGGCTCTCTTACCCTCGTCCATCCCGTTGAGGATGGTCTCCAGCACCTCGTCGCCGTAGCGATTGCGGTGCTCCTTCCACACGGAGCCGTTCTCACTCCTCAGGACCACCAGCTCCCTGTCCCCCCGGCCCAGAGCCGCGAAGTGAGGGATCTCCACTATCACCGGCCTGCCACACACACACACACACACACCCATATACATTAACTACAACTTTAAATGACACATTCTATAACAGGAAATGACTTTACACTCAATGTAATAACCAGGTTCAGCCGTGGTCTGCACGCCCCCTCACCCCAGGAACTGCATTCCGGCTGGGCCCAGGGAGATGATGCGGCTGGCCAGCCCCTCGCCCTCCACCAGGGGCGGGGGCGTGGTCAGCTTCTGGGGCTTCACCAGGCGGCAGGTGATGCGCGTGGGCGCGGCGCAGGTCCGCGGCGGGATGATGACGCGCAGGCCGTTGTGTCTGCTGCCCCGCATGGAGCCGCCGCGAGCGTCCACCATGAAGCTCACCAGGAACCTGGGGGCCACAGGGGTCACGGTCATCATCCTCCTCATAAGTCACCATCGGTATGGTTCTCCACAACTTCATCCTCCTCATCATGAGAATAAAGTGACAACTTCCTCGTCGCCATTAGGATGATCAATAACTTCGCCATCATCACACCCATCCTCTTCATAACCATCATCATTATGTTCAGGTAACGAAGTATTTTCGAAGCACCAGTCGGTGCCAGGTAGCACTAATATATCTGAACCTGCCAGACCTGCAGGATGTACCCCCCTGTGGGCTCCCTATGTTCACGGTGATCAATGTGAACTCAGCCCCACAGGCTCAACCACCCCACCATCGCCTCTCCTCTGAAGCTACTTGGTCGATGAGAAAGTCTCATTTTGTAGAAAGAGGTGGGTCAACTGAAGAAGTATCATAGGGCCAGTTTAATGATGTAAGCCTCTATCACATGAGTGGTCCCCCAATGGACCACAGACCCCCGTTCAGATGAGGATTGGATAACTCCTGCTAGCCTGAAGACTGGAGCGGAGGACCTTCCAGACAGCCACAGAGCTCTAGAACGGCAGGCGGTAAAATGGCTGCCAACTTCTAGTGAATGGAAAGGCAGATGTCAAATGCCGTTTAAGACCCAGTGACTTGACAGGGATCTGGTCCCAGTGGTGTAGCTGACAGGAAGAGACCCGCTGGGGGAGGCTGTGCGGTGGTGAAAAGGCTGACAGGAAGTGACCCGCTGGGGGAGGCTGTGCGGTGGTGAAAGGCTGGCTGACCCGGTGTGTATGGGGCTGGCCACCGGGCTGACGTTGTCCGACGTTTCAGTCGCCGGGCTGCTCGGGATCAGCGAGTCGTCGTCGTACTCTTTGGGGAGAGGAAGAGGAGTGTGTAGCTGCGGCAGAAGAAGAACAGACGGCGTTCATGTCTCCATTGAAACCATCAGGTGTCCAAAATGACCAAAATACTTTATGAACGTCTGATATATGCCAATCCTGGCGCGTCTTATTAAAAGGACAGAGAAATGCGAGGCGGAGACAGGAGGACTTAGTGAGGGTCTGACCTGCTCCACCTCCTGCTCCTTCAGCAGCACCGTCTCCGGAGACACGCGGGGGATCCTGGGGAGTGACGGGGACAGGTTCCTGTCAGGAGGAACGAGAAACAATCACATTGTAACGAGTCTGGGGTCAAACGAGCCCAGCCACACTTCCTGTCTGCCCCTGCTAGCTCTGCCCCCCCCCTCCCCTCCCCCCCCGCCTCCGTCAGTCCCTAGCGCTGTCAGCTGGTCCCCATAGACCCCCCCCCCACTGTGACCCCAGCCCTGCCACCCTTACGCTGTGCCTAGCCCCCTCTCGTACTCCATGGATTTCTTTGGGGACAGGAAATCGTCATCATGGTCTTTCAAGTCATCCATCTTCATGTACCTGGCGCCGTCCGTGGCCAGCTCCTCCCCTTCACACATACAAGAGACCGCCAGCAGGTCAGGTGACCAGGGTGGGTGGGGGAGAGGGAGGAGGAGGAGGAGAGACAACACAGAACAAAACTAATTGTTTACCGAGGTGAGAGCATGTGCACTGCAGAGATGGGACACGACATCACAGGAATGGGGCGTGTGTGTGTGTGTGTGTGTGTGTGTGTGTGTGTGTGTGTGTGTGTGTGTGTGTGTGTGTGTGTGTGTGTGTGCGCGCTGGACGTTTTTCATTCAGATGTTAGTTTTGTGAGTCGGGACTTTAGCGGTAATGCTCAATGCTGAACCAAGATGCATGATATCATACAATAGATTTGTTGACAGCAAATTTAAACAACACAGTTACAGTCACAAGGTGACCACGCGATGGTTTCTATGTCCGCTGTGTTCAAGTCAACATACAAACCGTGTGGTATTGAAGTATACATCAGTATTAGGAATGGCCCCCACTTACAACTAAGCCATGAGGGTCCCCAGATCATGAGGGGCCCCAGATCACGAGGGGCTCCAGATCATGAGGGGCCCCAGATCACGAGGGGCTCCAGATCATGAGGGGCCTCCGATCATGAAGGGCCCCAGATCATGAGGGGCCCAAGATCATGAGGGGATCCAGATCACAAAATCATGAGGGCCCCCAGATCATTTAACCCAGATCATGAGGGGCTCCAGTGTAAAGTTTAGCAGCAGATCAGATCACACACAAACATACACACACACACACACACACACACACACACACACACACACACACACACACACACACACACACACACACACACACACACACACACACACACACACACACACACACACACACCAGTCAATGTCATCACATACATTTTAAGTGCAAGACTTGTTAGTATACGATGAGTCAGTTAAGGATTCAAGAAAGACGAAGACAGTCATTACACCATGGCGCTGTGATCTTTACGGCTGAATAGCTTGAATACTTTACTTCCTAATGGTTTGAACGGTATGGTTAGGCTTTAGATCAGAGTGTAGAGGAGCGATGTGCAGGTCGAAGTCTCATTGGCAGCCACTCAGGAAGAGAAACCTCCCGTATTGTTAATGAATAAGAAGTGTTACTGGAGGGACAGACAGAGGTCACAGACGTGATGCCATGGGCGCATGCCAATGAGCATGAGGGCCACCATACCACTGAGCACTGACAGAGAGACAAAGAGACAGAGGGAGAGAGACAGAGATTAAAAAGGGAAAAGACAGAGAGAAACAGAGACAGATGGAGAGAGAGGGAGAGATTCGAGAGGGGAGAGAAAGAGAGAGAAGAGAGAGAAAGGACGAGCAGGAGAGAGAGAAAAGTAGCAGAGAGACGGACAGAGAAGTAAGAGTAAGAGGAAAGGAACAGAATGACAGGTAGAGGGAGGAGGGAGAAACAGAGGGGGCGGGACAGGAAGGAAAGGCTAAGTGAGCTTGAAATGGAGCCACAGACTTTATCACGACCTACGGACGCTGCACGATGGAAAAAGGAAGAGACATTCATACCTAGTGTTAGCTGTGCAACTCCTAAAGAGGGCAAAAGGCAAAAAGGCAATCTTTTAGGGAGCTCTAAAATAAAAAAACACGTCCCCATTTAAACAACCATGAACCCATCAACACAAAAAAATTAAATAAACACAGAAATGTAAGACCAAAAAACCTCAAGTGTCATTCAGCAGGAGCAACATCGATGTTTGACATTCCGTGGTTGTGGTTGTGATTCAGATGAGGGGATTATACCTTCATCCTCTGACACGTCCAGGATCTCATCCACCGTCTCCGGGAAACTCATGCGATGCTTCTCTGTGGTCGTCTGGGGGACAAACACCAGCAGGATGTAGATTAGCTCCGTAAGGACTAAGAAGATAAGAAGAAACCCTTCTTATGCAGACGAAGGTTGAAGAGCTTCTGGTCTCACCATGGTGGCCGTCTCCTCTGTGACCAGCTTCAGGACGTCGATGACGGAGATGTAGCCCAGCCTCTTAGCGATGGCCAGGGCGGACATGCCGTTCTGCACAGACGGAAGGAAGGACGTCACACACAACCACAGGACAGTCTAGCAGTAGGGTGAGGAGTTGTACCACAGACAAACAGCAGGATAGTCTGAAAGTAGGGTGAGGATCACAGACACCAGCAGGGGGGAATGACTCACTCCTACCTGCTCTCTAGATTGACGCGTCACATAATGACATGTCCCCTAATGACGCGACACCTGAAGGGTTCAACAGGTCCTCACCGAGGTCAGCTCGTTGGGCTGCGCCGCATGCTTCAGCAGCAGGGTCACTATGTCTGTGTGTCCCTGCTGGGCAGCCTGGTGCAGCGGGGTGTAGTCCACCTGGAGGAAATTAGAGGGCGGTAGAGGGCAACCAGGATATGTTACCGTGGGGTTACGAGCAGAGGAGCAAGAGAACCTTCACCTTCGCTTGTGAAAGCCCATTCGGAACAATGTTCATACCCACACACTATGCAGTTTTCTGTTATTATAAATTATTAAAAATATACAATGTGAATATTTTTATATAACAGATTCACAATGTGATTGATTAACAGGTCCAGTTTTTACATTTGTTATTTGTTAATATAACAAATGTATGTGTATAGATATTTTTTGGTGTAAAGATGTGCATTTGTTAACATGGCGACTGGCCATGCTGGTCTTTGTAATTGCTGTGTCCATAGCAGTTTAGTTTTAGTTCTTAACCTGTCCAGAGGGGGCGCACTCACCCTAGTTTTGCTGTTGACGTTGGCTTGTCCCTGCAGCAGGAACTTCACCATCTTGATGTTGCCATAGTGACATGCTACATGGAGAGGGGTGTAGCCCATCTGAGAGAAAACACAGAAAACAAAACATAAACCCTCCAACCAATACTGAGGGGGTACGCAGCTTAGAAGTGACACAGAAGGATCCCTCGGCCCTGATGTTGATAACAACTTATCAGTCTGAATCTATCAACAAGTTAGAAGCCAGAGGCTCATTGTGTCTAACACACCCTAGACTTATATATATATATATATATATATATATATATATATATATATATATATATATATATATATAGACTTATATACATAGACGCCGCATTGGCCTTTATGTCTAAAAGACCATGTCTTACAAACGTATAGACTCGTACCCGTTGGCCTTTGGACCCTAAGTCAACGTGGTCGCCATGTTGGGGAAGCCAAGACAGAGCTGTCAACAAATACTAGCAAAGCCCTTTTTGGATTAAAGCACTATAAAGGTTACATCTCTCTGCCCATTTCAATGAGTCATTTCAATCTATGTGGAGTACACATTGTTCTCTTTCATAATCATTTATATCAAATACATATTATGATTTAATGGGAATGTTCAGAAGAATCATTGACATGGGTTGAGAATCTAAATGTTATCCACTGTTTTCTTTTGTCGCAGGACAAACAGAGGTGTCACTCATAGGTAATGATTGTCTGCTGCCTTAAATGTACAGGGGCACGGGAAGTACTTATCTTCACCGGTTTAGTCTACTACCTGTGCCCTGGTGTATAAATAGAGCAGACCCATAATTAGTGTTCCGAGCTGTGTTTGTCCCATGATGCACCTGTTTGCCCAATCATGCACCTGTTTTTTTTTCCCACAATGCACCTGTGCTAAAGGGTCGGGGCTAGAGCCCACAACAGGCTGCAGCTCAGGGTAATGATGCCACAGACTGGCTGACAAGACAAATATCTATGCAAAACATGAAAGTGTGTCTTTTATTTATCTAAATCTAATATTAGACACAAACCATTGGAGTCAAAGTCAAAATTAACTTGTAAAGCCAGTTTCTTGTTGAGTAACAGTTTAACAGCAGCCCCACTCATTCTAATCCTGGAACTCTACTCTTATGGGTATTTCTGAGCCCAATGTTGTCCAGTATATACATAACGGTATGACTTGATACTCTCCATACTCTCTCCTTACAAGTGGAGCTAAACGGTGGTGTTGTTCCATCAGCCACAAGCTCATTCCTGGGTGAGGGAGTTGTGTATTGATGGTAACCTGAAGCTGGGATAGGAGGTCAGGATGCTATTTCTGCTCTGGGAGGAAAGGTCACTACTTAATCCAACTGACCACAAGCACAAAGGGAGAGGAAGTCTATTACGTGAAGACATGCACTGATATGGATTAGGCCCATATTTGTATGTCCTTTGTATATCTTATTGTTAGTAGTGTGAAAAGTTATTTTGATCCAAAGACTTACTCTTAAGGGAATCTTGCTTTATTTTCTTTTGTTATGCTTTAATGTCCATTAAAATTAATGGACAAGGGAAATATGTATTTTAAGGGGAAGGAAATCCCCAAATCACATTATCAGTTGAACACTTTCCGGTTGG